>NC_133621.1:276299541-276627041 GCF_048593235.1 Sminthopsis crassicaudata | reverse complement strand
AGAGATCTTAAAGAAGGGAAAGGGACCTGTATGTGCCAAAATGTTTGTGGCAGCCTTTTTTGTAGGGCCAGAAACTGGAAACTGAGTGGATGCCCATCAATTAGAGAATGGCTGAATAAATTGTGGTATACAAATATTATAGAATATTATTGTTCTGTGAGAAATGACCAACAAGATGATTTCAGAAAGGCCTGGAGAGACTTACATGAACTGATGCTGAGTGAAATGAGCAGGACCAGGAGATCATTATATACTTCAACAACAATACTGTATGATGATCAATTCTGATGGACGTGGCCCTTTTCAACAATGAGATGAACCAAATCAGTTCCAATAGAGCACTAATGAACTGAACCAGCTACACCCAGCAAAAGAACTCTAGGAGATGATTGGAGATGATTATGAACCACTACATAGAATTCTCAATCCCTCTATTTTTGTCCTCCTTCCTTCACAGGCTAATTGTACATTATTTCAAAGTCCAATTCTTTTTGTACAGCAAAACAACTGTTTGGACATGTATACATATACTCTATTTAATTTATACTTTAACATATTTAACATGTATTGGTCAACCTGCCATCTGGGGGGCGGGGGAAAGGAGGGGAAAAATTGGAACAAAAGGTTTGGCAATTGTCATTGTTGTAAAATTACCCATGCATATATCTTGTAAATAAAAAGCTATAATAAAAAAAATACAACTATATATCTCTTTTTTGCCAACAAAATTTTGAACATACAGCAATTGCCTAATAAATGTTGCTATACTGAATAAATTAAAAAGTAACTACTGATTTTATTTCAAACTAAAAAAACTTCATTTGCTAAATTAGCATCTTTAGCAAAGCTATCTTTTCAAAATAATATAATTCAGCAGTCATCATTGATAAATTTGAAGAATAGAAACATTGAATGAAATATAGTTCAGAGATGTCACATAGCAACAACAACAACAACAACAAATGAATGGCATCTTGTTATTTTCCTTTAATTATTGAACAAGGGACAGATGGGATTTTCACATTAGGAAAATTTTTTCCTATTTTACCTGGATGTGGCCAATTTTATATTCCACCTTATATCCATGGATTAGTCATTTAATGCCTATGACATCAGCATATTCATCTGTTAAATAAAGTAGCTGAATTAGATGACTTCTAATGTTTTTTCCAGCTCTAAATCTATGCTTATGAGATAGTTGAATTGTTCTTTTAATCTTGGATTGAGGAGGAGATAGAGACAAAGACACACAGAGAGAGACAGAGATAGAGAGACGGAGATGGAGACACATAGGGAAATAACTGGGACAAAGAGACGAGAGAGAAATAAAGAAGTAGATAATTAGTCAATTTTCTATTTCCCTTTAAAGTAAGCATTGCATTTAGAAATCCCAGCATTATACATGCTTTCTCACCAGTAACTCCACAATATATTCCCCATTAGGACAGGAAGTCCTAGAGGGAAGGTACTCATTTACCCCCAAAGTTTAGCTCTGTGTATGGAACATAATAGGTGCTTAATAAATGCTTATTGAATTGAACTTTTGATTTGTCATGGTATAGCTGAACAATGTTTAGGAGGTTCATTTAAAGAGATAAATCTCTGAATTGTGTTATGTTTTATTGGGACTAAGATTCCCAAGATCCAATAATCTCAGGAAGGATTCAGTGGAAGGCTTGGGCTCACTTGGACTTCATGTTGGTTAACATCAATTTAAATTCTCTAAAGGAACAAAATGAATGAATGTTAAGGGTTTTGGATCTCCTGGAAGGAAGGTCATATTAAAGGGCCTGATTTGAAGTTAAAAATCTAAAGTCTAAAATAAAGTCTAAAGTTATTCTAGTTTTATTTTAAAATATAAATAGAGCAGTTGCAGTTTAGGGTTGTAAATAAACAAAATCCACTTGATGATTAATTTTCAATGATTTCATTTATCAATAATCTCATCTTCTCCCTATTCTATAATTGGGCTTCCTCCCCTTTTCTTAAGGATCAATTTATGTTTGCCCTGATTAATGTTTGGATTGTTTCTTTATCTTGAATTCTCTTATTTTTGGTTATACATGTATATTCTCATTTCCAGCAACAAAATATTAGTTTGCTGATCTTTCCACAACTCTTTCAGGATCAGTGATTCCCAACTTTTATCATTTAACCAATTTAATGGATAAAAACTAATAATTCAAAGTTGTTCTGATTTGTAGTTGTTTTATTATTAGTGACTTGAAGCATTTCTTTATATTCTTGCTAATCATTTGCAGTTATTCTTTTGAGAATTGTTTGTTTATATATTTTAACATCTTGCTTATTAAAGACTGACCTGCCATGAGACATTTTGAAAAGAGGAGAAACAGATGACAAGGATGTGCTACCTATGGTACTCATTGTCACCTTTGACCCACTAACTAGGACCAGATGCATGTTATATATCCATCCAAACAACTTATGGGGATTGGCATGACATTAATTCCTTTAAGTCCATATATTACATGCTGCTGTCATTTACCTTCTGGCATTATAGAGTTGAGGAGTTTTCAGTGGATTTATTTTTATGCAGATTTTATTATTGCAAGCCTACAACTTTTAGGAATGATCACATTCATCTACATTTAAAAATATATATTTATGCTGAAAAATTGGCTCCTTTTGTGATTTGATAGAGTTCCAAATAAACCTTTTTATTATAGCTTTTTTTTCTTTTCAAAATATATACATGGATAATTTTCAACATTCACCCTTACAAAATATTGTATTCTAATATTTTTCTTCCCTCCCTTCCATCCCTTAGACAGCAAGTAATCCAGTATATGTTATGTGCAATTCCTTTGTATATATTTCCACAAATATCATACTACACAAGAAAAATGAGATCAAAAAGGAAAAAAAGAAATAATACAATTCAAACAAACAACAAAAACAGTGAAAATACTATATTTTGGTCCACATTCAGTTCCCTCTCTCCATCACAAGACTGTGGAACTGGTCTGAATCACCTCGTTGATGATAGCCATGTCTATCAGGATTGAACATTGTATAATCTTGCTGTTGCCATGTAAAATGATTTGCTGGTTCTGCTCATTTCACTTAGCATCAGTTCATGTAATTATTATTATGATCAGTTCTGCCAATTATTTCTCATAGAACAGTAATATTACATTACCTTCATATACCATAACTTGTTCAGCCATTCTCCAATGATGAGCATCCACTTAGTCCAAATCAACCTTTTTACCTGGAAAAAAAATCTCCTTATCCCTTCATCCTCATTCTTTGATTCAGTTCTGTTATGTCACTGGTCCCTTGGCAGAGTGATTGAATTTCCCTTATTAGAAATGCACTTTGAATTAACATTATCCCTTCTACAAAATTCAGATGCTAACATAGAGGATTTTCAAACTTAGAACAAATCGTCTTCATAAATATTCTGTGAAGTAGGTCTAATACTGCTGCTGTCATCATCATTGTATTTTGTAGGTTAGAATCAGAAAGTTTAAGGGACTTGTTCAAGTGTAAAAAGTGACAACACAAGGACTCAAAGCCAGGTTTTCAGACTTGAACTTTCGGAAAGAGATAAGATGCAATACAACTATAACCTCTTGATCAAGAAAAGAGTAATGGAAGATAGAAGGGGAGGGCAGGTGAAAAGCAGGAAAGTGGACACTGCACATAAATAAGGAACAGGCAAAAATAGTCAAATTCAAAATTTTTCATTGAGTTTCCTGTGATATTGGGAAAATTCCAATGACTACTGGACCATAGCTAATAATTTTTTTCTTAAATAATTTATAGCATTCTGAGGCAATAGGAGTATTTCTGAATTATTATTCTTGGATCAAAGAGAAAAAATCCCTTAGACGTTGATATAACAAAAGTCATAACAATATAGCTGGAAAGGAATTCAGCAAGCCTCTGATACTAAAGTGCTGAGAGTTAAAGTAACTCTTAGAGTCCCACAGGTAGAAAGTGACAGAGGTAGAATTTGAACTCTCACTCCAAGACTAGTGCTCTTCTCATTATACCATACAGTCTTCTACATTGTGCACTTGTCTCATGTTCTGGGTCCTGAAACATGTGCTATGAGCAAGGATGGGAAAACTGGGCAAATGAACCTCATTAATTCTTAGAAAAGGTTGAGTGACTCACAAATCTCCCCCTATCATCTTCATTTTATTGAGTGAGACTTCTTTAAAGCAGTTTCAATGGATTAAGGAAGTCATAGTCCTCCAGAGGCTCACAACTGAAAGAGAAAGGTGATGACCAAAAGAGGAATTTTATAACAATGAAAAAAACATTTCCCTTACTTTGGAAACCATGACAGCCAGACCTGGCAAAGTATAGTGAAGGACAAACACAAAACAAAACAATATATTTTTATGGTTAGGTGCAATATGAGGAGAAAGTATTTGTAGCTTTCTCCTTATTCCCTACCAGGGGATAGCTTTATATATACATTTATCTATATGTATATAGGTCTACAGTTCTCCATGTAATTGTATTTCAATATATTTTTCCTTTGTAATTCTGTGAATTTTATTTTTATAAAAATAATTTTGAGAAGGGTTTATAGCCTTCATCAGACTGCTAAAAACAGATTAAAAACCCCTGCGTGTGATAGATATATCTATTTTTAGATATACACACCAAAGCAGGATATCAAAATGAGTTTAGTACATACATACACACACACACACTTATAGCAATTTTGTTGTTCCATTTTAAAGTTGTGTTTGACTCTTTGTGATCCATTTTGGGTTTTTATTAGCAAAGATATTAGGATAGTTGCCCACTTCATTGTCCAGCTCATTTTACTGAAGTAAACAGGATTAAATGACTTGCTCAGTATCACAGAGCTAATAAATGTCTTGAGGCTAGATTTGAACTCAGGAAGATGATTCTTCTTGACTCTTAAGTCCAACATTTTATCCAATTTGTCATCTAGCTGCCCCGTCACTACCATATCATTCCAATTGATATTCCTCGCAAAAAAAGAATCTATCTCTATATATGCATACATACACAAATACCTACATATGAATTGATATATGGATAATATCACAATAATATATATTTATATATTACAATAATTGAGGACTTCAGATTAAGAACTACCATAAAAAGATTTTAAATTCCATAGCTGGAATAATGAGGAGGGGAGATGGTGACATTTAACCCAGTAATTCTGTAATCATCAGACATACAGCGTACTCTTTATATAAAACGAGTGCCTGTTGGTTGGTCAGAAAAAGTCTTGGAAAGATCTTTGAAATTATCAAAACATCTTAACTTGAAAATGCATGCAAAAATCCTGATTTGGGATGAGACAAAGGAAGGTAGAGGGATGTGATTATCCTCAGATCACTATTCAAAAGAATCAGATAATATTGGAATTGGAAGTGATTTCACCATTCCAACCCATGTCCCACAACGAATGCAGTGGTAATAAACCAGCCATTTCTGCTTAAAAATTTTCATTGATAGGAACCTGCAATCTCCAAAAATAACCCATTCCACTTTTAAAAAGTTATAATTTTTACAATTTTTTTCCTGATATCAAGCTCAAACTTATCATTGAATCTTATTCTAAGTCCTTAAACGTGGGGTATTTGAACAGAAAAATAAATACTATTAAATTTATGAAGTCATTTTTCCTTGAAAATAATAAATTCTGATTAGAACACTTATTGCTTATGTCTATAACATTGAGTAAGAAATGTATGTTATTTGAAGGCTGGAGTATTTTTATTTCAATTTTATCTTATTGTTTTCCAGTACATAGTGCCTTTTGCATGGTAGGTTATTAATAGAGGATTGATGAATGAATGAATGAATGAATGGCTATCAATATATATTATATATATTGAATATATATTATATTGAAACATAAAGTGGGGAAGGAGCAAAGAGAAACTCAGCAGACACTGCCATAAATCATGAACTTAATGAAAAAATAGGCATTTCATACTAATGAAAAAATTTATACTATTTTAATAATGGTTCCAAATCAAATACACAGTAGGGATTTTATAATCATTTGTACTGAGCACAAAAATATAACAGTGTTTGGTGACAACTTTAGAACAAGTGAATCCTCACTTCTTCAAGCATGGAAAAAAATGCACATATACAAATATATATATATATATATTATATATGTATTTGTTAATTTTACTGATGATATTAAAATTAAATTTGCATATAGATACATAGATATATACACATATGTAAATGTATATATGCATAGATATATACACATACATATGTAGATAGATTTATAAAGAGATAATATTATAGCCACAATGTATTTATTATATATTATCACTTGCATCTGTTTTATTTTAGAATCAAATAAAAGATTTCCATAGAAATACAGGGGATTGACTGTCTATTCTTTGTCATCAAAGTTAATAAATTATATTATAGAGATCAAATTATTTAAATCATTTAAATCTGCTTGTGTTTCAATAGTAAATCAGAGCTATCATCTGTTACTATCTCCATGAATTCTTTTTTTTTTCTGTTATAGTTTCTTCTAAGTTGTGACGACTAACCAAAAATTGCTTGGCAATGACACAGATTCTTAAAATTAAAATCAGAATGCCCTTCTCCTATGCTGGTTAGGTATAGAGGTGTTGTGGTGGCAGGGGTTAAAGTTGTAGGCACTGATGCATATATATTAGGCTGGATTCATAAAACGACACTGTGGAACTGAGTGGAACTATTACAGTCAAAAAAACAGTGACCAATAAAAAAGGGAGAAGAAGGTCCAAGAAAGCTGAGGTAGGCTGTCTTCTGAAATTCTGACACACTGGAAACAATAGATAATAAGGTGTACATGGGATCAGGTCAGACTGAGCTTGTTGACTGGTTTAACAAAAATCTCAGAGGAGAAAAATCAAAATCAATTGCTTCACTCAAAGATCATCATTGATTTAAAACTTATTTTTTTTAAGCAGCCTTCAGACCCAGACCCAGGACTCCGCGCTAGATTCCTGGATAGCAAGGTAAATGATTTTTTTGTGTGTTTTTAAGCTTAAAGTTAATGATCAAAAGCTTGGGTCCATCACAAATGGGGCAACAGCAATAGAGAATTCAGGTTCCCTGTCCCCCCTAAAAGTGGTGGATTTTGCTTGACTGGAAAGTTGCCCAAAGCAACATTCAGCAGTTGAAAAGGCTGACAACTCTGAAGCCAGCCTTACCCCCACTTGCTGCCTGCCTCTTTCAATGAATAAACCGCAAATTCAATCCCTGGAACTGATTTTAGTCTTTTTCCAAAGACAGTCACTCAGATCTATTTTTTGCCTTCTTTTAAGTATTACCAGGGAAAGTTCTTTTGCTAAAGTACTACTGTTTAATCCATTTCCCTGCTGGGTCAACAATACATATCCATAAAAGAGAAAGAATATATTTATTCCTTAAATATCATCTTATTTTCTTATTAATTTTTTGCTAATTCTCTGTAATAACTTTGTCGTTGGCCAATTTGAAAATCTTGAATTTAAGCTAGCAGTTCAAAAGGAAGCCAAATTGGATATGTATTTCTCATCAGTGAGAAAACTTCCATGCCTTAGTACAATATGCTGTACATTTTACATAAATATGTGAGAGCTCATTAGTACATTTTCTTGTTTAAATATCCTGCATGTCCACCTTGATTCTGAAGTTGCAAAAGTACAGGGGATGCTGGGTTTCTCCCCTCCACCCCCCTATCCAAACCTATCCCTAAAGAGAAAAACTAGTATTGGGAAGGAGAGTAGCCAATTAGTTAACAGTTTTTCTCAGGTTTTCAGAACCTGGCTTTAACAACCAGCTGGGAAAATTTGCTTTGATCTTTCTCTCTTTGGGGTTGAAGGCAAAAAGAGCCAGGAACAAAAACCTCCACCAGATGTTCTCTTCATTTAGTAGCAAAAGTGAAAACATATGCCCATCTATCTTTCAAGGACACAAGCCCTTGCTTTGGGTATCATAAGATTATTTGGTTGGGCTTTTGTATTCTCATCACTTTTTTTTCTCAGGTTGACTATTTTTTGTAATATTAAATGATTTGAGAGGAAAAGGCATTGCCTTACTATTGCTTCACTTTTATTTTTTTAAAAAAATATTCATTTGTTTATTTTTCATTCATTCACTTGCTTATTTGCTTACTTTTTATATATTTAATCATCCAACCACTTATTTTATGTATTCATTCCTTTATTTGTGTGCTTAATAGTCAGGGACTTTTGATCAGAAAGCAGAGACCAAAATTTAGCCTACATCTTTTCAAAGACTGATGCACACCTCCTAGAATAACACAGTGCCTCATATAGATAGGTAACATTCAAAAAAATCCTGAGAGATTGGAAAACCCGATTGAGCCCCATCCTTAATTTAATTTTCCAAACTAGTAGTTATAGAGACTGGGTGCTAAGCAAGAGAGACAATATAAACTCAGATATAGAAGTCTAACTCTGAGAAAAGGAAAAGTGAGTTTAAAATCTGTAACATTCTGGCTTTGTGACCATGGAGATGACTAGAGATAATTTACTAAGATTATAATTTGAATAATAAGTGATGACATGAATTATCAGGGGAATTCCCTAACTTCTTCAAGAGTTCCTTAGACTGATAAAATCATAAGTCCTGGCTGTACAAAGAATAATGAGTTGAAGATGAACATTGACAATGAAATGCAACTAATGGCTCCTTTCCCTTATTCTAGGGGGTCTGATGGCAACCACAGGTTATTTCATCATCTTGGCTCTATTTGTAGCCAATGTTGCATGTACTCGGATTGCAAGACAGGTCTATGAGGTTACCCATCCAGATGAATGGACTTCACTCTCTTTCGACTGTCCTCCAGAATGTTTCTGTCCTCCCAGCTTCCCTAATGCTTTATACTGTGAAAACAGAGGCCTGAAGGAAATCCCTTCCATCCCTTCAAGAATATGGTACCTCTATCTGGAAAACAACTTGATCAAAACCATCCCTGAGAAGCCTTTTGTGAATGCCACCCAACTGAGATGGATAAATCTCAATAAAAATAAGATCACTAACTACGGGATTGAGCGGGGGGCCTTGAGCCAACTGAAGAAGCTGCTTTTCTTATTTCTGGAAGATAACGAGTTGGAGGAGGTGCCTGCCCCACTTCCCAGAAGTTTAGAACAATTGCAGCTAGCAAGGAACAAGGTCTCTAGGATTCCTCAAGGGACCTTCAGCAACTTGGAGAATCTGACCCTCCTCGATCTTCAACATAACAAACTTCTGGACAATGCTTTCCAAAGAGACACCTTTAAGGGTCTCAAGAACCTCATCCAACTCAACATGGCCCAAAATGCCCTCAGGAACATGCCGCCTCGATTACCTGCCAACACGATGCAGCTATTTTTGGATAACAATTCCATCGAGGGGATACCGGAAAATTATTTCAATGTAATCCCCAAAGTGGCTTTCCTGAGACTTAATTACAATAAATTATCAGATGCAGGCCTCCCCACCAGTGGTTTTGATGTCTCCTCAATTCTAGATCTACAGCTGTCTCACAATCGACTCACCAAAGTCCCACGAATCAGTGCTCACCTTGAGCATCTCCATCTCGATCATAACAGAATCAGAAGTAAGTGAAACTTATCACACACACACACACACACACACACACACACACACACACACACACACACACACGCCCTTCTTTAGGGGTCCACAGGTGTGAAACATTATATGTAATATCTTTTTTTGGTGTGTGAATTAGTTTATCTGATTTTGTTTTTCTTTATGTCATTTTAAAAAATGATCGTTTTAAGGAAAAAGAAAAAAGATATTCAGAGGAGAAGAAATAGAGATAATCTAAAAAATAGAAAGCTTCATAATTTGGGAGAGACAGAGAGAGGGAAATAGAGACAGAGACAGGAGAGGTAAGAGAGAGACAGAGAGAATCAGAGACAGAGAGATGGAGAGAGGAGACAGAAACAAAAAGAGAGGGAAAGGAAGAGGGAGATGAAGGAGGGAGGGAGAGAGTGAGGGAGAGAGAGAGAGACAGAGACAGAGACAGAAAGAGAGAGGAGGGAAGGAGGGAGAGGAAAGAGAGACAGAGAGACACACATACAGAGAGAGCTATCTGTGTGTGTTTATGTGTATGTGTAAGTGATCATCATAGAAACAGAGAGCTTGTTTTTATTGCTCATTGAAGAAAATTTCTAATTCTAATTCCCAAAGTACCCACCATATTTTCTTCAACTTATGTCTATGCAGATTTGTCATTTTTAATTACTCATTTAAAAGATATTTTTATGACCAATCAAGTTCTAATTTCTGAATTGGGCTTGAACAGTAGATTCCTATAAACTAACCAAGAAAAGCCTACTCCTTTGGGAAAATAAACTATCTGCCATGTGGGTTCTAATTAGAATGTTTCTGGTTTTGAGTTCCTCAGTCTAGATGGCTCCCTGCTGAGGGATGTGTCTCAAGCAGAGATGGTTCTATGAATAAGTACGAGGGGTAACTTTCTAAATCATGTAAGTTTAGAATTAAATATTGTTAAGGTAAAATCATTTTAACTTTGTTTTCCTAGAGTCTTCGTTTCAAACCAATTCTATGAAAGTATTTTCTAACCAGTGAGCATTGTGCTGGGCAGGTAGGTGGTACAGAGAATAGAGTCTGGGAATCAGAAAGTCTGGGAACTTGACATAAAAAGGAAAAAAATAATAATCAATTGCTTTCAAGGAGATCACAGTTGATTGATAAGGAACAATATATGGAAGCAAATAAACAAAATATATAGACAGATGAAGAAAGACAGAAAGAAAGATAGAGAAGGAAGATGAAAGAAAGAGAGAGAGAGAGCAGGTGAAAGAGAAGAGAGAAAGAGAGACAGATGGAGGGAGGAAGGAAGGAGAGAGAAGAAAGGGAAAGACAGAGACAAAGAGAGATACTGAGACAGAGAGAGACAGGGACACTGAAACAGGCAGAGACAGAGCAAGAGAGACAGAAAGAGGGAGAGAGAAACAGAGAGAAAGAGAAAATTTAGATCATTTAATAATGTGAAAAAGATATGCCTCTGAGTAGGGAATTTAGGGAATGAGGATGCTATTGGGCCAGGTCTGGCCTTGCAAATATTTAGGGCATGATTGGCAAATGTATTAGTTTTTTTTTTTTCTTAAACAACCCAAGGGTTATGTAGAGAGGGCAGCAGCATTATCAGTAGTTTATTCTCTATGGACTTAGACTGAATGTAAACAGACAATGCTTCATTGACATTTTTTAAAGCAATAAGATAAGTGATTTGTCCACAGTCTCACAGCTACTAATTATCTGATGATGGATTTGAACCCAGGTCTTCCTGCCTCCAGAGCTAGTAGTCTACTCCCCCTCTGCATTGGAATTTAATACCTAATACAGTAATTGCCACAGAAAATATCAGAATCTCTAAGTTGAAAAGGCTCTCAGAGTCATTCTGGGAAATCCAGGGATAGATGGGAAGTGAAGAAGAAGGAAATTGCAGATATGTGAAATAAGGCAAAGAAATGAAGGCAAGAGGAAATGGAGGGTCTTTCTCTAGCTAAAGTTAATGATCAAAATTACATCTCTGTATAGTGTAACTAGGTAAACTTGAGGTTCAGAGAAGTCCTCAAGATTGCAGTTTTGTAAATGTTAGAACTAGATCCAAAGTCCAAGTCTACTGACTTCAAGTGCAATGTTCTGCAAGAGAATTCAGTGATTTGGTTGGACTTTCATATATATATATATGTATATATATTCAAACCTTTTGGGTTTTGTTCAGTTAGTGAAGCTATTCTTTTTTCTGTTCTTGCTAAGGCTAGAAATATTTGCTTGGATGGATAACCAGCATGGTCACTGATCTGAAATTTCTATACTTTTTCATCTTCAATAACTAAGAAAGCTGAAGAAATATTTTGTGACTGGGGTCATTCAATTTAATTTTTGTCAAGATTAAAAATTTTAATTAAAATACTAAAATGATGGGATTTAAGCTTTTCTTGATTAACTTTTTTCACAGTGTCTTAATTAAAGAATTGATGAAAGGAAATATTAGCAGGATCCTACTGATTTGAATGTAGCCTTATTACCAGGAAGGTTATCTTCTTGGAAGTAATGTGGTATTATGGGCTTGAAGTGGGGGAGGAAATTCCTGATATATACTAACTATGTAACTTTGGAATTAATCTTTTACTGCTCTGGATGACTAAGATTAAAATGTTCCAATCTACATTGGCAAAAGGAGTTCCCATTACCAATAAAAGCATATCCCCCTTCCTAATTTTTAACTATTTCCTCCTCAGCTAGTATGACTTTATAACTCTGTACTGTTTATTCATTCATCCATCATATATTTTACATATGAGAAAACTAAGGAACAAGGAGTTTAAGATGCAGAATGGCAAACTGAGTCATAGGAGCTTTAATTGAGAGATAAATCTCAGAGGCCCTTTAGACTCAAAAACAATATTCTTTTTTGTATTGTGCCTCTTCTGGGCTGGTGCTGTAAACACAGCATCATTTTATGCTTTATATAACCTAGATCAGAAATTTTTCATTCTCTGTACTGTATGTGTGTATGTATGTCCTGGATCCTAGTGATTGTCTGGTTAAAATTTGTGGAATGTTTCTAATATTGTTAAATATATAGGATGCCAAAGAAAAGAAATTATACTGAAATCTAGCTATCAACTTATCAATAAACAAGTTCATAAATTCCAAATTAATAACATTTTACTTAGAATAAATTCTTAAAACAAAAAGGATGATTACCTTGTATTTATAAAGAAAAATGATTTGTGTGTATGGGCTTGTGTGTGTATTTATGGTACATATGTGTTTATGAAATAAAACCCAAGGATTCTCATGCTGTTCTTACCTCTACAGGTGTCAATGGTTCAATGATGTGTCCAGCCTTCCCTGCTGTGGCGGGAATGCATGACACTTTCAGTGATGGACCCCGCCTCCGCTACCTCCGTCTGGATGGAAATGAGATCAAGCCCCCAATCCCAATGGACTTAATGGTCTGCTTTAGACTTCTTCAGTATGTTGTCATTTAAACTCCCTCTCCCCCCCTTCATCCTAAGCCATCATGGAAGGGGGTTTATAGAGTCAATGTTCTGGTATAAAGTTTATTACACTTCATAGGTAGAGATTAACACTTTTTTTTTCAAATCTTCTACCATCTATATATTTCTGTTATTTTGTTTTCTTTGTCTTTTTGATTTACCAAGTTTAGTTGTTTATGTTTTTTTTTGTGTTTTTAACTGGGAAGAAAAAGCACAAATACCACAATACCTGCCATGTCGCTTTAATTTGTTTAATTTTTAATTTATGAAGCAGAGTAGTTATGATCATCTGTATGCTCTAAAATAATGTGCCTTTTACCTTTCTCTGTTCCTGTGATATTAATTTAACTTCCAGGACCTGCAATTAAGTTGCTAGTTGAGAAAAGGAAGGCTATATGTATATGTGCATGCTAATATTCATATTGGTAAAAAGTTATTTACACATGGATGAAGAAGGGTGAGGGAATGATGGAGGAATGAATAATTTAAAAAAATAAAAGTTCCTTTGCATTAAACAGATGCTGAAAAGTTATTCATGAATAAGTTTCATATCTCACTATTAGGAGCTTCAAAAATGATCTAGAGCAGAATGGATAGAAAGTTGGATAAATATTCCATAAGATTATAAATTTAGAATTAAAAGGGATTGAGAGACAATATAATATAACACCTTCATTTTAAAAATTAGCAAACTGAGGCTTAGAAAAGTTGAGGTGACTTAGCCAGATCACTTAGGTTGTAAATGCAATGAATGATCTATTTCACAATATTGCTTCTTATAGCAGGAGATTCTATATAATCACTCTTATTAAAGATAAAACCAGGAGATAACATGGCACAGTATAAAAAGATTGTTGTATATGGAGTCAGGAAAATAAAAGAGAATAAGCATTAACTGCCTATGATGTGCCAGCTACTTTCCAAATATTATTACATTTATCAGGTTCATTCTTAGATATGCTTCTTATCATCTATGTGAGCTTGTTACCTAAATTTCCAGAGCTTCAGTTTCCATATCTGTGAGATACTGGAGTAATTGAAAGGTCCTAGATTGATAATCATATGATCTGTGATTGATGTAAGTATTTGCTTTACAAACACAGATCAAGACCTTTGAGTGACTTAGTAGACCATCTTCATGTATTTTTGAAGAAAGGTAGGAAGGAAGGAAGGAAGGAAGGAAAGAAGGAAAAAAGGAAGGAAGGAAGGAAGGAAAGAAGGAAGGAAGGAAGGAAGGAAGGAAGGAAGGAAGGAAGGAAGGAAGGAAGGAAGGAAGGAAGGAAGGAAGGAAGGAAGGAAGGAAGGAAGGAAGGAAGGAAGGAAAAGAAGGAAGGAAAGGAAAGGAAGGAAGGAAGGAAGGAAGGAAGAGAGAGGGAGGAAGAAAAAGCCTTGTAGAGGTAATATAAAAAAAACAATTTCGATAGGACCTGCCAGACCTTTTCGTTAATTAACATAACCTTTGGAAATCATCAATTTAGTACTGGAAGGACCTTACAGACCATAATATTCAATTCAGTCATTTTAAAAATGAGGAAACTGAGCCAGAGAGAACAAACATGATGTATATATAAGATCAAACACACACAGTGAGGAGCATTGTTGAGGCTATTGATTCTAAACCCAGAACTCATTCTAATGTAGCACAAGAATAGTGCTTTATTGAAAAGATTGCACCACATAATATAGACAATATAGATATAATCTAAGTTAAAATATTCCCTTTTTTCCTTTATAATCTATTAAAATATAATTTCATCAATCTCAGAGGAACAGCAGAGGCTATCTAAGTCCAACTCCTTTGTCGAGAGGGGACTAAGAATCAAAGGGAAAATGTGAAACATTAGCTAAAGCCCTGTTACCATGTTGCTCCTTCCCTACCTCATATGGCCTATTTTCTCCCCTCCACTATTACCTCCTATAATAAATTTGTCTCTAATTCAAGAATCCTTCATTAGGAGTCTAGCTCCCTGCTATTGATCCAGGTCACAAATGGTAGACAGAATATTCTTTAGCATCAGATGCCTCTACCTGTCACCAACTGTGTAACATAGGCTATATCACCTGTAACATAGGCTATATCACCTGACCTCTCTGTTTTGTATAAAATGAAAAAAAACAGCAGTTGTCACACCTTTTTGGTCTTAAACGCATATATATATATATATATATATATATATATATATATATATATATATATATATATATATATATATATATAATATTGATATTTACCATATTTTATATCATGATAAAAATATTTTTGATCTCATGAGACTTTAGGACCCCCATCTTTTAAAAACTTTTGAAATAGAAAGTAACTGAGATCCTGTACAACTCTAAATCCAGAATATAGGAAATTGTTGTCTTGAGCTGCTAAAGGTTCTACTATGCATCCCTGTTATTCCAGCTGCAAATCTTGCAAAATATTTTAATGAATAAAATGGAATTCAAATCATCCAGCTTGGGAATTAGTCCCTTATAATACTTCCTTTCTTTTTTTGAAAAAGAAAACTGTTTAGAACTTATTTTTGCAAGTATGTTATTACTTTTCTGAAATCAATGTTATTATTGCATATTGAAAAATGCATTTAGAATTTAATTTTTAAAAATAATAAAAATCCTACTAACACTGAAATGTGTGGTTGTTTAGTAACTTTATCTGATTCTTTGTGACTCCCTTTGAATTTGTATTTTGTTTTTTTGTCAGAGATATTGGTTTACTGTTTTCTTCTCTAGTTCATTTTGCAAATGAAGAAATGGAGGCAAACAGAGCTAAATAGTTTTCCTGGGGTTACACAGCTAGTTAAGTATCCGAAGCTAGATTTGAACTTAGGAAGATGACTTTTAACTCATCCTGTCATCTATTGAGTCACATAGTACTCTTTAATACTAAATAGATGTGATTCATAATTACATATAATTCATATGTAATACATATGTAATTCATAATTAATATAATATAATATAATATAATATAATATAATATAATATAATATAATATAATATAATATAATATAATATAATATAATATAATATAATATAATATAATATAATATAATATAATATAATATAATATAATATAATATAATATAATATAATATAATATAATATAATATAATATAATATAATATAATATAATATAATAATAATAAAATCATAAGGCTATAATTCAAATACCTTATATTGAAGGCTCAGTTATAATTCTCATATGAGTATTCTGTGTATGTAAAGATGAAATTATGTTCCCTGAGGGTAGAGGTTATATTACTTTTGCCTTTGTGTCTACAGCAGTATTTGGAATACATTCAGTGTCTCAATGATACTTGATAACTAGTTAGTAGTCATTCTTAATGAACAAACTAATGCACAAATAAATAAATAAATAAATAAATAATCAAACAAGTAATTGAATAAATAACTAAAATAATGAACAGATAGAGATAGTAATACATAAATGGGCCTATGCACACATCAGTTTTTGAAAATAAGATAACACTTTTTGTAGGAAAATGGTGTGGAAGGGGTGGGCAAGGGGCTGTTAACAACTTTAAAATAAAGCAAAGCTACAGCAAAATCATCATCAAGCCTTGGTACAAAAACAAGATGAAAATTAGAAGTAGGCTTGAAGAATGACTAAAAAAAAACTAAAAATCTCAAAGCAAAAAATAAATTATATATATGTATACACACATATATTATATATATATATATATATATATATATATATATATATATATATATATATATATATATAATATGTGTGTGTGTACATGTCTATATCTATGTCTACACACAGATTGTGTATGTATGTATATACAGCAACAGGAATGCCCAAGATTCAAGTCAAAAAAAAGAAAATGATTTCAAAATATCTATTAAGCAAAAACCTCAAATTAAAATACTTTAGCACAAATTCATCTATATATTATATAGAGAGAGATATGTATGCATACATATACTTTTATAAATGAAATGAAAGAAATTGATGAAAAATTTTAATATTAAATGAGAGCTAAGGAAGAAAGAATTGGAAGGGGAATTAATAGCTTGAAGTTTCACATGCAATCATCTTTTTGTATTATACTATAGTATGGACATGCTTGTTTTATTCTATTTACTAAAAATTAAGTTTTTATTAAAAAAAAAAGTTTGATACAAGAATACAAATCCTGGTCCAAGCAATAAACTCCCTGAAAATTAGAATACATAAAATAGACATCAATGACTCCATGAAACAGCAAGAAGTATTAAACATATACCGACAAAAATTTGAAGAAAACTAACAAAACTATAAAGTATTCCTTAGTTTAAAAAATGTACTCTAAAAAACAAATTGAGGAGGAAAAAATCAAGCTGTATCTGAATCCTTGGACTATGTGAACACCGTGACCAAAACAGATATAGAAATTACAATGTTATCTCTTAAAAGAAATTCCAAATGTAAATTCCCAGGAACATGATAGCCAAAATCATTCCAGGTCAAAGAATAAATAGCATGTCAGCCAGACAAAAACAATAGGGGCATTGGCCAGGATCACATATAACTGTGCAGTTATTACTTTAAAGGAGCAATGGGTATACAACATCATATTCCTAAAGGCAAAGATAACAAACAAGAAAACTTACCTAGCAAAATATAATATATAATGTTACAATGAGTTCAGGAGGGAGGGAGAAAGCAGTTGGAACTTAAAATGTGAAAAAAATGAAAATAAATCTAAAAACACTGTGCCATGAAAATGATGAATGGAACAGTTTTAAAGAAACTTGAGAAGAATTGTATGAACTGATTTAAAATGAAGTTCACAGAAAGAGAACAATTTATATAACAACAATATTATAAAACAATTTAAATTCAGCTCTGAACAATGTGATGATCAACTTTTACTCCAAAAAATTAATGATTAGACTTTCTACAAACCTGGAAAAAAGGCGAAAGACTCAGAATGCAAAAATATATTACATATGCATATATAATGAGTATATCTTGTTGTAGAGATTATTAATACATGTATAATATGAATATAGTGTAAGTACTTTGAAATTGTAAAGTCTAAGACTAAGGAAAAAATATGAGAAAACACCTCCCTTTGATCCTTTGTAGAAGTGGAGGTCCACGGATAAGAAATACTGTACAAAGATATTAATATTTTAATGCATTGATTAGTTTGCTTGATTTTTTTCACTTTTAAAAAAGTTATTTTCATTGTTTACTATTATTATTATTTTAGTTGTTGTTATAGTTTTGTTCCTAGTTATAAAAGATGAATCTCTGGGGAAAGCAAAGGGAGGAATGTAGGGGAAAATGTAGATGATATAAAAACAAAAAGTGTCAATAAAAATATTTTTAAAAATCATCTTATCTTGCCCCCTTTTCTTTTTTTGGTAGTAGCAAATAACTAGATATGAAATAATTACCCATTACATGTGGGACAATAATTGTAACAACTACCTTCTCAATTTCCAGTTCTTTGCCACTACAAAAAGCTGCTATTAATATTAAATAAAAAGTAAATATTTAATAAAAAAATAAAAATTGATGTAAAAAATTAAATAGAATTAATATTAAAATAAATTATTTCTGGGTTTGTAAGGAATTTAATATGCAAAATATAAAATTCATATAATTATAGGAAAAGTTATACTTAAGAGAATGACCAGTGTCTAAAACTATATTATAAATCAATAGTCATAAAAAACATTTGGTACTGTCTAAGAAATAGAGTAGTGGATCAGTGAAATAGGTTAGGTTCACAAGATGCAATGATCAGCAATTATAGTATTCTAAAGTTTGATAAACCCAAAGACCCCAGCTTCTGAGACAAGAACTCACTGACAAAAATTCCTGGGAAAATTGGAAAATTGTATGGCAGAAATTAGTCATTGACCCATACCTAACACCTATACCAAGATAAAGTTGAAATGGGTTCATGATTTAGATACAAAGAATGATAATATAAGCAAATTAGAAGAACAAAGAATAGTCTACCTCTGAGATCGCGAGAAGAAAGGAATTTATGGCCAAAGAAGAACTAGAATACAGTAAGAAATTCAAATGGATGATTTTCATTATATGAAATTAAGTTTTTGTACTGTGTCATAAAAAAAAAAGTTTTTGTACAAACAAAATCAAGGCAGCAGACAAGATTCAAAGGGAAGCAGAAAACTGGGAAAACTTTTTTTTTTTACATTCAAGGGTTCTGATAAGGATCTCATTTCTAAAATATATAGATAAAAAAGTATAAAAATAAAATTTATAGGAATAAAAGCCATTCTCCAATTAATAAATGGTCAAAGGATATAAAAGATAATTTCACATGAGGAAATTAAAACCAATTCTAGTCTTATGGAAAATGCTCTAAATCACTATTGATCAAAGAAATTCAAATTAAGACAATTTTGAGGTATCACTACACACCTCTCAGTTTGGCTAAGATAACAGGAAAAGATAATGATAAATATTGGAGGGGATCTGGAAAAATGGGGACACGAATACATTGTTGGTGGAATTGTGAAATGATCCTACCATTCTGGAGATCAATTTGGAATTATGCCCACAACACTATCAAACTGTGGTTATCCCCTTTAGTCTTAGTTTTACTAACTATTCAACAAGGGGGGATTAAACCAATTACCTTTCAGCCTCCTTCCAGTGATAAAGATATCTTCTCAAATATTGGAAGGGATAAAATTTCATAGGATCATCTCTAATGCAAAAAACAAAAATTGGGAACTGAATAATAGATGAAGAATAGCCTCAATGTCACCTGTCAGCAGAAATGAACCATTGTGGGAAAAATATGGACTCCTTTAGTCAAGAACATGGTCAGCTGATATATCACATATAGTTACTCTTTATTGTCTAGAAAAAAATCTTGCAGTATCAGACTAATTGTCAGAGACAAGATGAAAAGTAGTGGAATCTGTGTGTGTGCACTGTTTCACACACATAGTCCCCCACCTTTGTAACTAAGTGAGGAAAGTGCATTTAATTTCTCATCTCTTCTTCAAGGTCAACCTTGGTCATTATAATTTAACAACATTTAATTTTGATTTATGACTTTTTTTTTAAATCTTAGCAGCACTAAAGAAAATACATAGCAATCTGAAAAGAAAAGCCTAATAAAATGAAATGTGCTAAATAGCAAATATGGGCCACCAATATGGTAACAAGGTGGTCCCATAGAGCACAGAGAGAGCACTGGAACTAGAGTCGGGAAAATTCATCTTCCTGAATTCAAATCCAGTCTCAGACATATATTAACTGTGTGACCCTGGAGAAATCACTTCACCCTGTTTGCCTCAGTTTCCTCATCTGTAAAATGAACTGGAGAAGAAAATGGCAAACAACTCCAGTATCTTTGCCAAAAACACCCCAAATGGGTTCACAAAGAGTCAACACATCAAAATTATTGAATAACAACAACATGGACAACCAAAGATACGGAGCCATCTCATTAGAACCACATAAACTGATGCTTTCAGTGATTCAAGAGACAACTGAGGAAAATAAAATGAGGAATGCTACCCCGAAAAAAGGGTTTGCATAATCAACAGCTGGAGTGGAGAAGTCCCAGGGTAGAGGATTGCAAATTTTTCAAAACTTATCTACAGTATTTGAAATAGGAATTTGAATTTCAACCAGAATTCATTTCCAAGAAAAAAGCAGGTCCACTGAAAAGTGTCTCTTACAAATGTTAATGTGAATTTAACCAGCTGGCTGACAATTAAATGCCAAATAATGAGTGTGAAAGCTTTATTCCAGGCATGACTTGCAATCCCACTAAATTAAGTTTTAAACAGATATAAAGACGAATAGATTTCCTAAAGTCACTCCTACACATTTATCCTGTCCTCTTGCACACAGAAGAAATTAGATTTAAGCAAAATGCAGATCTGGAAGGAATTATATCATTTCTTACTGGCAAGAAGAAAGGAAAAGTTTGCAAGAGAACCAAGTTTTATATTTAAAAGTTCTCATATTTCATGTGGGCAGAGGGAAAAAAAATCATGGCCAAAAAATAAAGTTGTGTTCCTCCATCTCTTTTGTTGCAATTAATTCTCTTGTCCCACATGCAAATTTGTAACAATTTCCAAATGTACTTGTGCTTTATCTCCCTTATTAAAGTGACAAGTATCTTATTCACAGATGGTAAGTATTACACAACATAATTCAGCAAAAGTTGTCTGATCCCAATGATATAAAAGCATTTTCCAAAATAAGTTTTAAGTACAGTTTGGGAGGAGGGAGACGTCAGAGCCAACTTGTGACTAATGGCAGGCTTCAGAATCAGTAGAAGCTAGAAATCAAGAATCACAATCAATCAATGAACAAATTTCAATACAGGGTGCCCTGTACATCTGAGTACAATTTTAAGTCTTAAAAGTGTGGGACTCTCCTGAATGTACCAGCCACTTTACTAATCACTGGGTATCAAAAAACAAACAAAGAAACAAAACAAAAAAAAAAGGCAAACCAAAACAAATAAATAGTTTTTTTTATTTTAAGAAGCTTACTTTCTAGTAGGGAATGCAATATAAGAAATAGATGAGTATATTATAAACGTATCCTAAATAAACAGAGCACATCTATGACTCAGCCTGTTCTTCTGAATATGAAAGAAATTCAATCTAAAACCTCCCCCCCTCCAGCTCTGCCTCTCTCTTCCACCATACCCTTGCTGGAACTTTTTAGAATTAAATCAACAATAAAGTAAATATATTTTATGTGGACTTCTGAATTTGGGAAACATCTAGGGACATACCATAGTGAATGGTATGATGAACATAGAGTTGAGAAGATTCATTTTCATGAGTTAAAATTCAACCTCCTATATACCCAAACCCTATTTTCCATGGTTCCCTGATGTGTAAAATGAATTGGCAAAGGAAGTGGTTAATCACTCCAGTATCTTTGCCAAGAAAATTCCCAAAAAGGGGACAAAAGACTCAAGATACAACTGAACAACTACGAAACATTAGATGTTGACCAATGTCCTAAAAGTTTTCAGGAGATGATCTTTGAATTCGTGTCTTTACTTTGCTCTCTGATTCTAAATTGGTCTGTGATCCCATCAAGTGCCAGACATGAGGGAACAATAATAGCAATGGTCCTATGAGTTGGAGACTAATCTCTTCCCATATGATGCTTAAATGAGTATGTACCAGTGACCTTAAAGTCCTTAGTATTCTGTTCTAAGATGCCACAGAGGAACCTTAAAGATACACTGCTCTGAATTTCAAAGACTCAGTAGGTGTTAAATCAAGGAAATGAAGGTAACTTTAGGAACTCAGGGGACTCGGAGTAAAACCATTAGGATGACCCTCCAAAGCAGAGCAAGAATTCGAGCCTGGCCCCGCACAATGTTTCAGTACAGGAGGTAAAGCTGGAGATGTAAGTCAATCAAAGAAAACACTAATAAGTGTGAAAAATTATTGAAATCCTCTCAAAAGGAGAAAAAAAGCCACTCCACAAACAACTGCAAGCAGAGCCTAAAAGGAAAAAAAAAATCATTGAACAGCATTAACATCTACACAAATGAAGCAAGCAAAAATAATGAAATAAAAACTCTTGAGAAAAAAAAAAACTAGGAAAATAAATACCTTAAAAGAGTAAGTTGTAATCTTTACCCACAAATGAACTGCCTGAAAAGTAGAATAAACCAAAAGAAATTATCAGCAACAACAAATATCAAATAAAATCAAAAGAATGAAAAAGTAGAAGAAAGACTAAGATATCTGAAAATTCACCTGGAAAGAGAGAATTTAAAAATCATTGGGATATCTAAAATTATATATATATATATATATATATATATATATATATATATATATATATATATATATATATATATATATATATATATATATATATAAGATTTATATAAATCATCAATGACTTTGTGATCCCATTGACCAGAGTATCTATGGGGTTTTCTCGGCAAAAAAAAAAAAAAGCTGAAGTGGTTTGCCATTTCCTTCTCCAGTGAATTAAGGTAAACAGAGGTTAAGTGTTTTGCATGTAAGCAGCTGAGGCTGCATTTGAACTCAGGTCTTCCTAAATCCAAATCCAGCACTCTATTGACTGAACTATCTAGTTGCTCCAATTCATGGGATTACATTGTCTATTATATTTCCCTTGAAGAGATTTTCTGCTTTGTTGCATGTTACTTATTTACATAATACATAGCAATCATATTATAAATCTTCCCTCCCTCCCTTCCTCTCTTCCTTCCTCCACTCTTTCCTTTCTTCCCTCATTAACAAACCTGGGCACAATAATTAAGTATCAAAAGTTCTAAGATTGCCCAGCTCCCAAACTATGCCCCCTCGCTTGATAATTTTATTCGACAACATCATTCAATTGCTAAATTAGCAACGTTTCATCCAACTCCTTCCCTCTATGACCTTGGCAGATTCTATCACTTATGGCTTAAACTTTATTGGTTTGGGCCCAAGGCCATTGATAAATTTACACAGGAAAGATTAGACACAGTCTGGTCTTCAGCACAAATTAAAAAGGTAAAGTGAGTTTCCAAAAATGGAGATCTGTAATATTTCAAAAGTCATTTAATTAAAAAGGGTTGTCAGATCAATAATGACTTACTGAATTGGGGTGTGATAATCAAGGTGTAACTAATTCACCCCCTGACAGCCTGTATCCATCCACCAGCCAAATTTTACGCCTTAGCCAAATGAATGGTTGCTTTGTCTCCATACTGAAACTGCCCTGTGTTCTGAATTATATGTGTATGTATATAAGTAGCAAGGGAAAAGACTGGATAGATGAGTTCTGATTATGTATAGTCCAGTGCCAGGAATATGAGTTTAGATTGGAACCAACTGGCAACAGGGAGTTATTATAATTTCTTACACAGGGAAAAAAGCATGATGAAATTCATGTTTACGTAAGATTTTGTACAGGTTAATTGCTTCTCTGGTTCTACTGCAGCCTTTCATCAAGTAAAATCAGGATGTTTGATTGCCCTGCTCCACACTGGGCATTTGTCTATGAGGTGAATCACGGGCCAGGGACCTAGTGGTTCTATTAAAGACACCTCCAGGGGACCACTAAGTTCTGACAGGATATTTAGGATGACAGAGACCCACAGAAAACACTTTATTCCAGAAACAGGGGTAAAATAATACTTCCCTATCTCTGGTAGTGCAAGACACAACAGTTGAAAAGATACCAGATTAGAATGTAGGAGCCATATTATTTTCAGATATTGTTATCTTGCATGAATAATCACAATACAATAGTAGTCTAGATTCAGCAAGAAGAGATTGTTCTTTAGATAGCTGTTGAATTAGTTGTTTGGTCATTTTACAGTCATTTCTGACTCTTTATGACCTCATTGGGGCTTTTCTTGGTAAAGACATTGGAGTATTTTGCTATTTCCTTCTGCAGATCATTTTATATTTGAGTAAACTGAGGCAAACAAGGAAAAGTGACTTACTCAGGGTCATACATGTTTGAAATTAAATTTTAATTCTTGACTCCAGATCTGGCATTCTATCCATTGTACCACCTAGCTTTTCAACTGTTGGAAGAGAACGTTAAGTCAACAGTGAATTTCATCAGCAATGATCAATATTCATCTGCTGGTTTTATAATAGCTGCCATAAAGTGAATGGAAAGATGCTGTTTTATACAACAGTTGCCACAGTGACCACAATTGACAACCCTGTTTTCCTGGTACATAATGTCAATAGCAACATTCATCTGAGTTGTTAAACACTCCAGTCAGGGAGAATTCTGCTGCACTATATCACTGCCTGAATGCTGATCCCTGATGAATCATGCAGATTTAAGGAATATTTCTAGGAACAGATAAAATGTTGAGAGTGGTTTGATGGAAGTGCTTGATACTTGGCTGAATTTTTGATTTTATCACTGTGAATATGCTTTACCATTATGTACACCATAACCCTTCCTTTTCTGAGTGATGGCTAAATGTGTCTTTCCAAAAATCTCCTCTAAAGATTCATTCAATAAACTGGAGGGATTTTTCTATCACCCTTACTGTCTGAGTCCTATTGTAGTATAATAAAAGCAGATCCACATTATAGTAATAATAATAATGTATATATTTATATAACACTTAAAATCTTTCAAAATTCTTTTTTTTTGTACTCAGAACAAACCTAGGAGTTAGTTACCTATTTTATCTATTTACTGATTTTTGTCACACAGCTAGTAAATGAGGCAAGATTTGAACTCCTCTGTTCTTAATTCCAGGTCCAGCTGCTCAATTATTAACATCATCTCCCTGAATGTCTATTGTCTATATAATATTTTTTCTTGCTTTTCTGGAGACATCTGCTTGGAAATAAAGGTGATGGAATATTATTTTTTCTTAGTTAAAAGGAAAAAAATAAAAAGATATCACAGATTTCAAATCCTACCTTCACTTTTAGCAGACTTTTTGTTTTCATTTTCTTTCAGTTATTTTTGTTTTGTACTAATAGTTTCCATGTATTAAAGGTCACGGTATGTTGAAAGATTTGTCAGCCTTATATAGAATAGTGTCTGTTATTCTACCAGAGGCTGCTCTGCTATTTTAGCACAAGGATAAAGAGTGGACAACCATTTTGCTGATATAGAATTAATTTATTCAGTAAGAGTCCACTGAAAGGCCTTGAGGTACCTAAGTAAATCTCTGTGGGATGCAGTTAGGATTGTAAAACATTGAGTATGTTGGTAGTTCCACTAATATTCCAAATAATTATAGGTCCTCAGTTGTCCCATGTGCTGCTTATTGTGAAAACTATCCACATTTCTCAATGCAGATGTCCTAGGGCTCTTCTCTATCTCTGCATCTATTTCTCAATCTTCAGGTAGATAATACTGCATAGGGAGAAAACAGGAAGTTTACATGATGATTGGACTCATATTATTATAATATTCAATATTTGATTATCAAAAGTGAAATAATATTTGAGAAGTACTTAGCATTGATGCTTAATAGATTCTTATCTTTTCCCCTTTTCATTAACAAGCCAGAAAATTGCCCATATTAAAAATTTAGATCATGAGAGATTATTGCACATTTTTTAGAAAGCTTAAAAATAGGATATTTACTTAAGTAGCAACTGAGTCTCCCAAAGATAATGGAGACTGCTTGCTTGATCAGTTCATATCTTTTCTAAATAACTTTGTGAGCTTCATATTGGACCTCTCAGATGCTTTTGATAACTACCTGATGAAGAATCTGCTTACTAGCATTGTTCTTGTCATAGACCAACAAATAGCATAATAGGGAAAATGTTGAATTCACAGTCAGGAAAATCTTTTCTTCCCTTTCTTCCTCCCTTTCTCTTTTCCTTCCTTCCTTCCATTTTCCTTCATTCTTTCCTTTCTTTCTCCCTCTCTCTTTCTCTTCCTCTCTCCAAAAATAATTCCTTCCAAAAATAATTCCTAAATTCTAAATTTAATTTCTAGTACAGTAAGAGTAGATTTTTAAAAATAAACGTTGAATTCAGAACAAATATCATCAGCCAAAATCTTCATCTACAGTCTTACTAAATGAAATCACAGCATAATTTGGAAAGGGAAGAAAATAAATATAAAAAGAAAAAAAGAAGAATATAGGAAAGAAAGGGAGAGAGTGAGACAGAGAGAGAGAGAGAGAGAGAGAGAGAGAGAGAGAGAGAGAGAGAGAGAGAGAGAGAGAGAGAGAGAGAAAGAGACTATTCATGAATACAATATGTTGCCTTGGGAAGAAATGAGTTTCCTATTATAATGTTCATGGAGAAAGATTCCCTAAGGTGGAAGCTCATAAACAGCTTTAAGTAGGCAATGGATCTGGGAAAATCAGTAGTTCTGGCCCCATAATTCTCGTGGGTGATTTTGAGTTGCTAGATACTGCCTTCTGCCCATCCACATACATCTAGTGACATCCCATTGGGTTCCAAGTCAGGCAGTATATGATTACTTAATCCTGAAGTTCAAGCTCACAAATCACCAAAGGTGCAGATGCCAGTGAAAGTGAAATGGAGATCTTTAGAAATCCCCTAAAGTTAAGCCTGGCTCCACAGGAAAAGCCCATTCCCCAACTTCAGTCATGAAGGGATGTGGTAGAAACAACCTATAAGCCCTGGACAGGATCAGATAGGATAAGATCTTCTAATTAAAGGGACACGAGATTGCTAGAAGACATGAAAACTAATTCTAGTTCTGCTACAAATTGCTTTTGTGATTTTGGAGAAGTTGCTTCTTTTCTTTGAATTTTTATTCTCTCAGCAGTAATACCATAGGTTTCAACCATATGATCTTTAAGAAGCCTGCAAACCAAATATGCTACAAATCTATAATTATAAATCTCTTACCAAGTTATTTTAAAAATCTACCACCATCATTTTCAGACATTGAGATAAGCCCAATGCCATATTTCTCCAACTTTATTAAGTAGCCTATATGTTCAATTTTAATGCCATTAGAATTTCATGGCTGAAACTAAACCTATTTCTCAGAGTAGGTTGAGTTATTTATCAAAATAAACAGATAGACAAGGTTAACTAAGAGCTTTTTTTCATAGACCAGGCAATTTATCACGAGATGTTCTCTCGAGGGTCCAAAAAGAATTTTTCTGAGTTTAACATTCAACATTGTAAGCAAATGACAATATATGTATATAATCAAACTAGAAATCCTGAAACCAAACGCATCCTTTCAATAAAACATGATAAAAGTGTTTCTAAAATGGCTATATTACAACGTCAGATGTGGATGAAGTGATCGGGGAAGGGGATTTGGCGGGGGGGGGGGGGGGAATGGAAGGAGAAAACATAAATGAAAACAGTAGGAAGTTAATTTGATTTAGCAAATGCAACAGCCATTATGTCATTCACAGGCTCAGAGAATAATAGAATCTTAACTTTATAGGGATCTTAGTGGTTATCCTATCTCATAAAGCAATAATACCCTTCACAAAACCCTTCACATTTGAAGACTCTGAATATTTCACAAATGGGAAACTGAATGTTTCAGAAGGCATGCAATTCCTACCATGGATAGTTTTAACTGCTATTACATAGAATTATAAATTGTTTTACATAATTTTTGTAAATTTGAGCTTCAAAATAACACTGAGATAGTTGAGATAGCTGATATTATTGCATCCCTTTCAGCCAGTCTCCACTCTTTTTTTTTTTAAACAAATGAGGAAACAGAGATTAAGAGACATTAAGTGTGATTTGTCCAGAGTTGCACAGTTAGTTTGAAGGATAATATTTGAACCCAAGTCTTCCTAACTCCAAATTCCCTGGAACTTCATTTATCATGATGTTAGAGACAACCTGGAGTAGATGACTTATCTTGCATTTCTATCATCTAGAAAAAATGTTACTCTTCATAAATCGAGTCAAATTCAAAATTTAACATAGAGACTGGCACATAATGGTGGCTATCTTCATTCTCAAAGAGACCAAAATTTCATCATTATACTAGAATCAAAGTACCATGTGTTCAGCTATGACTGATCAGATTGATTTGAACTTAAAAGGCTTTATCACTTGTTAGGCAGAAATAGTTCATATCTGGCACATAATAGGTGCTTAATAAATGTTTGCTCTGCTTCCCTTACTCATGTATCTGCTACTACAAGTTGAAAAGTTATTCTGTGAAAAAAATTAATCTTAATAGAAGTTGTATAATCTTGCTGCTTGTACAAATTCAAAACAAAAATATATTAGTTAGAAATCCCAGTGAATTTTTAAAGGATTATATTCTTAGAATTGTACCACATCCACATGGTTAGGTAGAAACTGTGACTATAGATTATTTACAAATTCATACCTGAAAAGCACATATAACCCCCGACCCAAAGCCCATTGGGATGAGCATCTTTCATTTTTATTTGAGATAATGTTCTGGGATAGAGTTATGTTGAGAGTAAGAGAATTTGACCTCTTCAGTCTTGCCCAACTTTTTTTTTGAGTTGTTGAGTCTTTCAGACTTATCTTGCTTCAAAATCCTAAATCTACTTCAAGAACAAGACTCTGGGAGCTGGCTCTCCATCATATGCTTAACCTCAGCTGTCTACACTAGATTCTTTGGGGAAATCTCCTCTGAAACTTTCTCTCCTGTTGATCTAAATGACCTCTCTCCAATGACAGAGGTCATTCACTTGGTGTTGTCTGTTATATATTCCTTCATTCTCTATTTCCATTTTGCTATTAACTTTAATTTCTTGAGTTTCTTTACTATTTAATAAGTATATTCATTGTGGAATTGGATGGACAAGGGTCAAGCAATGGATATAAAGATTGAGATCCTTTTGTGTCCTCAATATTGAACCAGTGATCAAAAATTAGCTCAAACCTAAAATATATCCCATATAGTAATAATATTTATAGGAATCCCTTCTCTCTGAAGAGAACAAAATGGCCAAGGTTCTGGTTCTAAACTCCTCCTTTTTCTCCTAGGATGTAATAAATCCTTTGGAGAAAAGTGAGATAAGAAAAGACTAGAGATGTTTCCCTTCAAGCAACATCATACGTATGTTGTAGACCACACATCATTTGGGTTGATTTCATAGTTTACATTAGACATTGGAATAAAATGAGACACTTATGGATCATTTAAAACCTAGAAAAAGGGAATTTATTTTACATTAACATAGAAAGTCTATTCAACAAGGATAAGCTGAGGTAGACTTGGACTTCCCTTCTTGATACACAGAAAAATGTTGGGTCACTGGAACCAGGGGAAGGGTGGAAGGGGAGGAATGATTCTTGGAATCATGGCATGTTTCTGAGGCTGAAAGGCACTCACTCCCCATGGGTAGCCCCTCTTTACTTCTTTGGATGGAAGAATTCACAGCTTAGATCTTGGTCCATTGAACAAACCCATCTTAGGAGAGATATTTTGCTTTTAAGAGAAAACTATGGTGGGTAATGCTTCTGTTACAGCATATATACTTTCATAAGAGCATTAGAAAGAATAGTCTCTGGTGATCATCAAACATCACACATTTAAAAAATGAAAGTGATTATGTCTTTTTTAGGAAGCAGCTGATGACTAATAAGAATCATTTCACAAGCATAGGTCATGGTTAAGATAAAAAATTAATACAGATTTTTACATTTGTAAAAAAAAAGGGTAAAGATGAGAAGACAATGGGTTCTTAGCTTCTTTCAAGAAGATATCCAGTCTTATCTTGTGAAGGAGACGTATCCCATGATCCTCCCTCTCCCCATGACTACTTTTAATATTTTCCCATCAAAGTCACCTTTAACTTAACATTGGCTCTGTCCTATAGGTATATAATTATTAACATATCTTCTCCCTCTAAGAAATAAGTGTCTTGATAGTACAAATTATTTCAGTAATTATATTTATATTCCCAGCACTTTGCACAGTTCCAGGTACATATCAGATATTTCATAAACGTTCACTGATCTAAATAATCTCTCACCAGACCGTCTTTCAGCAAGCCAGGCTGGAATTTGGGCTCAATCTCCTTTTAATCCCTTTTTAATTTAAATTTCTCCTTTGAGAAGTGCTACACCTCCTGCACTCACAGATGACCCAGCATCTATTAGTTTTTGAAGTGATAATGTTATCATTATTCTGTCATTTAAGTAGTGTTCAGTGCTTTGTGACCTCCTTTGGGGTTTTCTTGACAGAGAGATAAAAGAGGTTTGTCATTTCCTTCTCCAGCTCATTTCACAGATCAGGAAACTGAGGCAAACAGGGTTAAGTGATTTGCTCAGATCTTTTGATTCCAGGTTTAGCACTATCTAATACCCTAGCTACCTGGCCCATTGAATTCCAAACCTAGACACATCCATCTCTGGTTACCTGTTCAGATCACTTTTTTTTTTCCCTAGGAGAATGAACACAGAACAGAACAAGGCAGCCGGGGCTTTGAGATCCATTCTTTGGCTTGTCTAAGCAGGATCTGTGCTGTTTGTTCGCAGCTGTCATGCAGCTGGGATGGAGAAAGGGCAAGCAGCCTCGCTCCATTTTTCATGGGAAGTCCACAAAGAGAGATCTAAGGGACACATGTTTCAGAAACAGGAAGAAAAGAGCTCTCCTTTCGAAATTAATGAATATAGAGAAAGGGGAGGGAGGGAGAGAAAGAGACAGACAGACAGAGACAGAGATAGAAAGAGATAAAGAGAGACACACACAGAGACAGGGAAACAAATACAGAGTGAATCCTGCTGCAGAATCAGCCATCATGACAATACACAATGCGGCTAAAGTGCAGAAGCAACTTCCTTTTTTCAATAACGTGCAAGTATTAGATTCTCAATGAAAAAGTTATTTGGTCAATTGGCATTTTTAATTAAATTTTCCTAAAAAGTAGACTATTGGTATTTTAATCTTATGTGTATTACTTGAAAATAAATGAAGAAAAAATGAAGAAAAACATTCATTAGACACCTATTGAATGTCAGGCACTATGCTAAATGATGAAGGTATATCATCATTTTCTTTTTTTATTAAAGCTTTTTATTTTTCAAAACATATACATGGACAATTCTTCAACATTAGCCCCTTCCCCCCTTCCACCACGCCCTCCCCTAGATGGCAAGTAGTCCAATAATATATCACCATTTTCAAGGAGGAACATATTTATATTTGTAAGGAGAAGGGATCTTTATTATATGTTTAAAATGAATAGAAAATGGTACGTAATAGATTTGTTTCATGTGCAATCATTTTTATTATACTATATAATGGAAATGTTTGCTTTATTGTACAAATTAAAAATGAAATGTATAAAAGTTTTTAAAAAAGGAAATTTGCTTGAAATGGAAAAGTTTTGTTACCTATTTAGGAGAGACTTTGATACTTTTTGGTAAATGCAAGTTGCCTTCTTAATACAAATAAAGATAGCATGAGCAACAACATTATATGAATTTGGGTAGTAAAACATTAAATAAAGTGGTACAGTATGCAATATAATAGAGCACTGTATGAGCCTACTTAGGAGCAATGAAAAATCAGAGACTTTTCATATTAATTTTTTCCTCTTTCCTTTGGCAAACAGTAGCATCTTTTATACCCTGATCTATTTAATGTGTTCCCACACCTAAGAAAGGGGTAATGGCTTTCTAGGTTGCAAGCTGTCACCTTTACTAATAGTTTATTTGAAGGTGTTCTATAAAGCTACCCTGAAACCTCACTCTTTCCTCCCACTCATTTCTATTTATTCTTCCCTCATGATCTAACTCAGCTGTCTGTCAGGGGTTATTGTGACTTTCCAATCTGAAGACCAAAAAAAGATGAAAAGTTAGGAAGGATATTGAATAGGGAAAGCAAAGAAAAAATATAGTCTCTTTTAAACGGATATTAAAGGATATCTTGAGTTGGAAACCCCAAATGAACATTTCATAGACACAAGAAAAATTAAAGTCAGATCTTGTCTTGGGCAATGAATTCCAAGTTAGAGCCAGAAGTCTATTCACCAAAACCAAATGGAAAAGTCAAAGTGGGGAAAAAAAAAACAACTTTGCAAACAAGAAAATGAATTAACTTATTCAACCCAGAACAAGTGATTTAACTACCTTAGACAACTACATTAGAAAAGAATTTGGCCAAGAAAATACTACCATTAATTACAACAGGGCCAAACAGCAACAGAATTTGGATTGAAATGCAGGAACTTTTGCTATCCATGTGTACATACAAGCCATTCAAATTTAGGAAGCAGAAAACTCAGTGGACTTTTGATATTGCACATCTGTCCTTTTTGATTATTTCCTGTTTTATGATTAAAACAATTTGGGACTTCCAATACCTTCCCTCAGGAAAAAAATTCCACAAGTCAATGACATCTAAGATGTGCAATGGCTTTGAACTTAATGCATTTTATTGAAGGCTCAATGAGAAAATATATTTAATAATGTGCAAAATATATTCAATAATGCAACAGTGAACATTCCTGAGATTTGGACTATTGGATATTTCCACTATGATATGAAATATTGAAATTAAGCAATTGACTTTGCAAATGACAAAAAGAATAAAAATTCAGTAGAGATGGATATGGAAGTAAATACTCAGGGACAAAACATAATTGATAACGTCATAATTTTGGGGGAAAAATAGCCAACAAAGGAAATGACCAGGGAGACATACTGGATTGTAAAGTGACTGATACAGCAATAATACAAAACAGAATTAGTATTAAAATACCTTTCTAAAAATGAGATGATTGACAAATTCAAGTAATCTAGAATATAACAAACTAGGGAGTAGAAAGGCAGGCTATTCCAAAGTTTTAGAACACCTTTAAGCTATTTAAACTTGGGATCACTCATATCTCATTATACAAAATAGATGTCACAAAAATCTAAGCACTAAAGACCCATAAGCTTTACCATTAGGAGTCCCTCATACTGCATCTACTTATTTTTATTCACATGCAATTCTAATAAAAATGATAATGAGTTTGTTAAGTCCACAGGAGCTTGGAAGTAGAAAATTTGTGAACTATAATCAGATATAGGGAAAATGGTGGGATGGTCCCTACGATGAGAAAAAAAAAACACATCAATTGACAAGCATCAACTAGCCTCCAGGTCATCTGGTTAAGCTATAGTTTCAGAATCTCTGCTATGGAAAGCATAGCCTGGTTATCCATTCTGGTAAGTACCAGTGATGTAATGCTTATTAAAAAAATTAAGTCATTTTTCAGTTGTATCTGACTATCAGTGATCCCATTTGGGAGATGATACTGAAATGATTTTCTGCTTCCTTCTCCAGCTTATTTTATAGATGAAGAAACTGAGGTCAACAGGATAAAATTAAATGCTCAGAGTTACACAGCTAATAAGTGTGTGAGACTGGATTTGAACTCATAAAGATGAGTTTCTAGTTCCAAGCTCAGTATTCTATCTACTGTGCTATCTAGTTGCCCTAGTTTAGTGGTTGATTAATTCAATTTCATGACAGGATTTTCACAACTTTCTGGAGAATAATGATGAAGAGGTAAACATAATAGAAAAGGCTTGGTCTGAAATTATAAAAATGGGTTCAAATTCTAGTTTTTGCATTTGACATCTGAATGACTAGATAAGTCACTCAGCTTAAGGACTCATTTTCTTTCTTTCTTTCTTTTTATAATAGCTTTTTTATTTTCAAAATAAATGCAAAGTAGTTTTCAGCATTCACACTTGCAAAATTTTGTGTTCCAAAATTTTCTCCTTCCCTTCTCCTCTCACCTTCCCCTTAACAGCAAGTAATTCAATATATGCTATGTGCAATTCTTCTACACATATTTCCACAATTATCATGCTGCATAAGAAATATCAGATCAAAAAAAAGAAAAAAAAAGAAAAAATCAAGCAAACAATAACAATAAAAGGTGAAAATACTATGCTTTCATTCATATTCAGTCTCCATAGTTCTCTCTCTAGATGCAGATGGCTCTTTTCGTCCCAAGTCTATTGAAACATTCCTGGATAATCTGTTGAAAAGAACCAACTCCATCACAACTGATCGTCACATAATCTTGTTTGTTACTGTGAACAAAGTTCTCAAGGCAGTCCAAATTCCAATGCATGTTTTGGGAGAGACCAAAAAGATGGTAGATATAGCACAACTGTCCATCACAAGGAACTATTCTCTAGGTTTATAACTTCTAATTTTGTATCTCCAGCTGATCAAGAACTCAAAGAGATCCTAGACCAAGTCCAATACGCTTATTTAAAAGATGAGGAAAATGAGATTAAAAGAGTGAAATGACTTGCCTAAATAGTCAGTAGCAGACTCAAGCTGTAAATTCAAGGTATTCTAAATTTAAATCCACTACCTTTCCACTGTATTTCCATTATCCTATCATTAGCCAAAATCCTCCTTCCCCACCTCCCACATCCTAACACACTCAAATACAATGAAGTAAAAAGTTAAAATGGTTAAAAGCATAGAAATTCAAGCTACTAAAAATCATTTAAAAAATAATAGTCCAGGGCTTTTTAGAATAGTGAGCAGTTAGGGGGTACAATGAAATCAAGAAGACTCATCTTCATCAATTCAAATCTGGCCTCAGACACTTGCTAGTTGTGTGATTCTGGACAAGTCATTTAACCTCCTTTGCCTCCGTTTCCTTATCTAGAAAATGGGCTGGAGAATGAAATGGAAAATCATTCTAATATCTTTACCAAGAAAACCCCAAATGGGGTCATGAAGGGTCAAACATGGCTGAAATGACTAAATGACATTAATTATTATTATTTTTATTTCTTTTCAGTTAGTTTAATTTTTTTCTAATTATCTGTAAAAATGAGTTACCAGGAGATAATAATCAGGAGCAGAAAAAGTAAGAGTTGATCCTTCTTCATTCAGCATGGAGTAGACCCCCATAAAAATACAATTTTATTTTTTTCTCTCTATGTTTTAAAATGGATTTTGAAAAATTGGAGATGGTTTGGGAAGACTTTCCAAAATGATTAAAGGAAAAGAAGAAAACTCTTTTTGGAAGGATTAAAAGTTTTTGAGCTTGTTTATGCTGGAAGAGAGCAAGGTGTGGGTGGACGGCAAATGGTATTTCTCCATCTCTGAAGAAGATATATCAAGAAGAAATAGGATTGAAGTCCAGCAGAGAAGTATTTTCCTAGTGCTGTGAGGAAAAAATCCTTAAGTGTGAGGAAGAACAAAAATAAAAACAGCTAATATAGTGAGCTTTTAGGATCTCCATTCAAATCAACTGACATTTGTTAAGAAAATGAGACAAAGATATCAAAAAAGAAAGGAAGGATCCATATGTATAAAAGCATCTATAGCAGCTTTTTTTGTGATAGCTAAACTAAAAATCAAAGAGGTACCCATTAATTGAGGAATGGATAAACAAATTCTGGTAGATGATTGCAATGGAACATTACTGTGCTATAAGACATGAAAAGCAGGAACTGATGCATGAACTTATGCAGAGTGAAATGAGCAGAAACAGAAACATGTTGTACCTGTAACAACAATATTGTACTATGAAAAAATGTGAATCACTTAACTATTTTCAGTAATATAATCCAAAAGACTAATGAATGGTGACGCATATAATCTGCCTCTAGAGGAAGAGCTGATATTGTCTGAATACAGGCCTGAAGCATACTATTTTTCAATTTCTCTTGTTCTTTTTTTTTAATTCTAGTTTTCTTGTACAAAATGACTAATATGGAACTGTTTTACATGATTGCCCAAACATAACCTATATTTGGTTGCTTAGCATCTCAGGGAGGGGGAAGAAAAGGGAAAACTTGAAACTCAAAAATTTTAAAAATGTTTAAAATTGTTTTGAGATATAATTGGGAAAAATAAAATATTATGTTTTAAAATTTAAAAACGAAAACTAGGGAACTCAATGGATTGAGTGTAAGACTTGGAGATAAAAAACCTGAGTTCAATTTCAGACTCAATAGTTATAAGACTCTAGGCAAGTCACTGAAATCACTATATGACTCAGTTTCCTTATCTGTAAAATGCAGAGGTAAGTTGATAATCTCTCAGATATTTTGGAGCTATATATCTTTGATTTTACATTTTTTATTAAAACTTTTTTTATTTTCAAAACATATGCACGGATAATTTTTCAACATTGACCCTTGAAAAACCTTGTGTTCCAATTTTCCTCCCCTTCCCCTCACTCCCTCCTCTAGATGTCAAGTAATCCAATATATGTTAAACATAGTAGAAGTATATATTAAATCCAATATATGCATACATATTTATACAATTATATTGCTGCACAAGAAAAAATCAGATCAAAAAGGAAAAAAATGAGAAAGAAAATAAAGTGCAAGCATACAACATTTAGAATGAGAATGCTGTGTTATGATCTACACTCAGTTCCCACAGTCCTCTCTCTGGGTGTAGATGGCTCTCTTTAATCACAAGATCATTGGAACTGGCCTGTGATTCTAACATTTTTTCGGTATTTGCTGGCCTGAGACAAGAGCCTTGGTCCAATAGTCAATTTTTCCAAAAAAAATCTGAAGATTAACAAGGCAAGGAAATTGCAAGGAAATTCAAGATAACTCTTCAGGACATTATTTGTCTTCTCTACTACATGGGAAATGATTACAAGCTACTGATGCAATCCTATTTTTGGGATATAGAAGACAAATAAAGTTAGATGATGTGAGTTGAATGTTTTTCACAGGTTCCTGGAATTAGTAAGTATCTCAGAAACCACTTGATTTAATAGGTTTATTTTACAAATGAAACTGTATCCTAGGAAAGCAACATGACTTACCTGAAGTCGTACAGATAGTTAGCATTAGAGCTAAGATTTGATCCTGGATCTTCCCTTAGAGCCAAAGGTATTTCAATGTCTTCAAATCCTGAAAAATCTACAAATACCATTATAGTTTAAATTAGGAAACAAATTAACATAGCTTTTCTATTAAAGAGGACTAAAGTTTTAATGAGTGAATGAAAAAAATAGACCAAGGCCATGGCAGCAGATGGGTAGACAATGGCCATTCAATGTTCTTTTTAAAATTTGGTATGCAAAATTGAAAGCAGTGTTCCAGCTGTAGTCTAACCATGATGGAGTACAGCAAGACTAAAATTTCCTTATTCCTATCATTATTTTCATTCTAATGCAATCTAAAATTTAATTTATGTTCTTAAGTGTCATAAAATATTGTTTTATGAGTTTGTGGCCCACCAAACCCATAGATAGATAGATAGATAGATAGATAGATAGATAGATAGATAGATGAAGAAGAGAAATACATATAGAATACCTATTTCTCTCTCAACTCTTAATACTATGTATTGATATTTTATATTATATATTTATTCTTATTCACTTTCATCTTATTCATTCCAGTTCAATATTCTAGCCTTTCAAGGTTACTTAAGATCTTAGCTCTGCTACACAGTATGTTTATATTATTCCCCAGCTTTGCATGGTCTGAAATTTTGATAAATATTTTTTCCTGCCTTTGTTGAAGCCATTTACAATAAAGCTTAAATAACTAAGATAAATAAGAAAAACACAGGTATCTATGCTGTTCCATGTAAGTCTTTTTCTAAGTATGTTTAAGCACTTACTATGTTCCAAGCACTGTGTTAACTTAGCTTTACAAATCAGTTCATTTGATCCTTCCAACTCCCTTGGGAAGTAGATGCTATTATCATCCCCATTTTACAGATGGGGAAACAGAGGCAAACAGTAGTGAGGTATCTGACCCAGAATCACACAGCTACTACATATCTGAAGTCAGATCTTTTTGACTCCACACTCACCTTTTAAAAATGTCATAAAAGCATACCTAGAGCAGCAGAAACCCACAAGAAGATGGAATGAAATAAATTTCCAATCAAAAACTACTTAGAAAGTCAGCAGAAAAGATATGTACTAGGGTGAAAGTGGAGCACAATCTAGGAGAGATTGCACCAGTGAATATCCAATCCTAACAAACCAGGAGCAGGCCTTGGGAATTACTAAGTCAGCAAATACAATATCTGCTTCCACAGCTCTCAACTTATAGATGGTAAGGATTAAGATGTACCTATTGTACAGTCAAACTGGTCAGAAGGAACACAACATATCAAAAGCTATGGGATGCAGCCAAAGCAGTTCTTAGGGGAAATTTTATATCTCTAAATAGCTACATAAATAAAAGAGAGAAAGAGGAGATCAATGAAAGGATCGATGAAATCAATGAAAGAGGAGACAAGCAATTTAAAAAGCCAGAAAAAGAACTAATTAGAAACCCCAAATTAAATAGCAAATTAGAAATTTTGAAACTCAAAATAGGGATTAATAAAATAGAGACTAAGAAAACTATTGAATTAAGGGGGAAAAAACAAACTAAAAGTTGGTTTTATGGGGGGAAAAAAAACTAAAAATAGATAACTTTTGGTTAATTTGATCAGAAAAAGAAAGAAAAAAACCCACAAATCACCACTATCAAAAATGAAAGGGGTTGAACTTATTAATGAGAAATAAATTAAAGCAATAATTAGGAGCTATTTTCTCCAACTCTATAGCAGCAAGTCTGACAATCTAACTGAAATGGATATTTACCAAAATGTAAATTACCCAGGTTAACAAAAGAAAAAAAATACATAAAAAGTCCCATTTTGGAAAAAAAGAAATTGAACAAGTCATTAATGAACTCCCTAAGAAAAAATCTTCAGGGCCAAATGGATTCACAAGTGAATTCTACCAAACATTAAAAGAACATTAAAAAAGGATAATACACTATGACCAAGTGGGATTTATACCAAGAATGCAGCAGAGCTGGTTCAATATCAGGAAAACTATTAACATAATTGATCATATCAATAACAAAACCAGCAGAAATTATATGATAATCTCAATAGGTGCAAAAAATTTTTTTGACAAAATACAGCACCCATTTCTGTTTAAAACACTATAGATCATAGTGATAAAAGGCGTTTCCTTAAAATAGTAAGTATTATCTATCTAAAACCTACCGTAAGCATTACTTGTAATGGAGAGAAGTTGGATACATTCCCAATAAGATCATGGGTGAAACAAGAAAGTCCATTGTCACCACTATTATTCAATATTGTAATAAAAATATTGGCTTTAGCAATAAGAAAAGAAAAATAAATTAAAGCAATTAGAATAGGCAATTAGGAAATAAAACTGTCACTCTTTGAAGATGATATGATAATAAGCCAAGAGAATCCTAGAAAATCATCCAAAAAGCTCTTGGAAACAATTCACAGCTTTATAAAAGTTGCAGGATAAAAATAAACTCACACAAATCATTAGTATTTTTATATATTACTGACAAAGCCATCAGCAAGAGATAGAAAGAGAAATTCTGGGATCTACCTTCCAAGACAAACCCAAGAACTATATGAGCACAATTATAAAACACTTCTCATACAAATAAAATTAGATCTAAATAATTGGAAAAAAATATCAATTGCTCATAGGTAGTCTGAGCTAATATAATAAAAATGACAAATCTGCCTAAATTGGTCTACTTATTCAGTGCCATACCAATCAAACTGTCAAAACATTATTTCATAGAACTAGAAAAAAAATCATCTGGAAGAAAAAAAGGTCCAGAATATCAAAGGAATTAATGAAAAAAATTACAAAAGATGGTGGTTTATCAGTACCAAACCTAAAACTATATTATAAAACAGCCATTTGTACTGGCTAAGAAATAGAGTGGTGGATCAAAGGAATATATTAGATACACACAACACAATAATCAAGGCCTGTAGCAATCTAGTATTTAATAAATCCACAAACTCAAGTTTCTGGAATAAAAATTCACTATTTGACAAAAATTCTAGGAAAACTGGAAAATAATATGCCAGAAAATTGACATAAAACTACATCTTACACCTTATTCCAAATTAAGGTCAAAATACTTACATGATTTAGGCATAAAGGATGATATTAAAAACAAATTAGGAGAGCAAAGGATAATTTATCTATCACATTTTGAGAGAAGGGAGGAATTTATGATCAAAGAAGAACTAGAGAACATTAGTAAAGGCAAAATGGACAACTCTGATTACATTAAATTTAAAAGTTTTTGCATAAACAAAAGTAATAGAAACAAGAATAAAAGGGAAATACAAAGGTGGGGAAAAATCTTTACCTCCAATAATTCTGATAAAGACCTCATTTCTAAAATATATAAAGAACTGTCAAATTTATAAGACTATGATTCATTCACCAATTGATAAATGGTCAAAGGATATGAACATAAATTTTCAGATGAAGAAATTTAAAGCCATTTATAGTTATATAGAATTCTCTAAATCACTATTGATTAGAAGAATTCAAATTAAAACAACTTTTAGGTACCATCTCACACCTCTCAGGTTGGCTAAAATGATAGGAAACGATTATGATAAATGTTGGAGGGGACGTAAAAAAACGGGGAGACTAATGCATTATTGGTGAAGTTATGAAATGATCCAACCATTCTGGAGAGCAATCTGGAACTATGCCCAAAGAATTATCAAACCGTACATACCCTTTTACCAACAGTGCCATTACTGGGTCTGTATCCCAAGGAAATCATAAAGGAGGTTAAAGGACCCACATTTGCAAAAAATGTTTGTAGCAGCTCTTTTTGTGGAAGCAAAGAATTAGGAAATGACTAGATGCCATCAATTGGGGAATGGCTGAACAAATTGTGATACATAAAGATAATGGAATGATTTTAGAAAGGCTTGGATAAATTTACATGAACTGATGCTGAGTGAAACAAGCAGAATCAAGAATACATTGTACACACAAGAATGTATGATGATCAATTATGAAAAGCTTGGTTCTTCTCAGTGGTTCAATGATCCAAAGCAATCCCAATAGACTTTGGACAGAAAATACTATCTGCATCCAGAAAAAGAACTAAGGGAAATGAATATAGATCAACACATGCTATGTTCACTTCTTTTTTCTGTTTTTTTTTTTTTTAATCTCCTCCATGGTTTTTCTCTTTTAACCTGATTTTTTTCTTTCTCAATATAATTCATAAAACAATGTGTATTAAAATAAACTATAATTAAAAAAGAAAAAAATAGGTTAGAAGGAGATTGATTAAAGGAGTCTCTTTGCAAGTACTGAGGCAAAATTTTGTTGCCTTTCCCATACTCCAATTCAGGTTATAGTCCTGAGTGGAAGTCCCATGTGAGTAGGAGAAAAAGCAACCCAGAAGTAAGTTTCATAAAGGCCTCTTTTCTTAACTATAAAGAGAACTGTCGAATTTGTAAAAATAGGATCATTCTTCAATTGATAAATGATCAAAAGATATGAAGTTTTTTAGATGAAATTATCAAAGCTATACATAACCAAATGAAAAATGTTCTAACTTACTATCGATTAGAAAACTGCAAATTAAAACAATTCTGAGGAACTACCTGTTAGATTGACTAATAGGACAGAATATAAAAATGAGAAATATTGTAGGGTAAGTGGGAAAAATGATACATCAATGCACTGTTGGTGGAGTTGTGAAGTGATTCAGAACTATTCCCAAAAAAATATAAAATCATACGTAATTTTTGACCTAGTAATACTTCTAATAGATCTGTATTCCAAATGAGTTTGGGAATAAAACAAAAAAGGAAAAGGACCTGCATGAGCAAAAATATTTAAGCAGCTTTTTTATGGGGACAAAGAATTGGAAATTGAGGGGATGTTCATCATTTAGAAATGACTGAACAAATTGTGGTATGTGATTATGATGGATGCTGTTGTGCTATAAGAAATAATGAGAAAGATGCTCTCAGAAAAACCTGGAAGAAATGTACATGAAATGATGCAACATGAAATTCACTATATACAACATAAAAGCAATATTGAAAGATGAGCAGCTTTGAATGATTTAGCTATTCCCAGAAATACAATTATCAAAGACAACTCTGAAGGATGAAATTGCTTCCAAACCCCAGAGAATGAACTGATGGTGTATGAATACAGATTAAAGCATATTTTTTAAATTTTATTTTTCATGAGGTTTATTTTTGGATTTATGTTTTCTTTCATGACATGACAAATATGGAAATATTGTGCATGACTACACATGTATGATTTATATCTAATTGCTTGTAAAGGGGGGTTTTAGAGGAGGAGGGAAGGAGACAATTTGCAACTCAAAGTTTTAAAATAAACATGAAAAGTTTTGTTTACACATAAGTAGGGGAAGATAAAAAAGTAAATAAGTAAATTATTTTTTAAAAAGAATTTATAAAAGCATCAAAAGACTCCATATACATGTGTTATAAGGTTTGCCTCATGTTTTCTATATATGTGAATCATACTTTGTAATGTAGCATAAACTTCATTTGTTTATTCAAAGAAAGAATATATATTCAGTTTGATGAGTGTTTTACATAAACTATTCTTATAGCTAATCCTTTGTGTTAAATCCCTTCTCTAAAAGTTAATAGGTAACACACAGGTAGGGCCTCAAAATCAACATGACTACAATCTCTGGCATTTTATCCTTAACCATAGATACTGAGACAACCTAATAATTAAATGTGAGTGCATATTGGGAAACGAGCCCAGAGGATGCACTGCATTTGCACTCATCTTACAGCTTTTAAAGATAAATGATTTATCCATATTCATATAAACCAAGTCAAATTGAAATGCCAGCTTCTATTTTTAAAAAATCCTCTGACATTCCTCTGTAATGTTACCATTTAGATTATTTGGGATTTTTCTTGTCTATATCTTATTTGTACATAGTTTTTTGCAGGTTGTCTCCTCCATTACACTAGGTATTCCTCGAGGGAAAGAAAATGTCTGAGATTACATAGTAAGTACAGAGTTAAACTTAGGTTCTCTGATTATAAATTTGGTTTATCTGTCAGACTACATGTAGTAGCATCAGTGTTGTGTGAAAGGATCTATTTCTTTATGTACAGGCAGATATTAAGCTTACTGGATTCTTAAAACAATTACCACATCACAAGGCAGGACATATAATAAAGACCATACCAAACTATCCTAGCATTACCCTCTGAGGCTTGGGGAAAGTGAGTTCAGAATCAGAGGGTTTGGTTCAAGCTTTTCTTGACTTGAGCTGACCAAATCCAAGGGCAAATTATTTGCTCTCCCAATGACTTTTCTGTCTCTTAAGTGTATTGCAGGTATATTGATAGAGACTTTATAAACCTTAGAATAATAATAATATTATTCTTAATGATAATAAATATAAACATATCTAATAAGTTCATAAACACTGCTGGCTATTAATATTCAAGAAGGGAATCTTTGATCTTGGGAGATATTTCTTGGTGAATTAAAATTTCCTGGTTTGTGTTCATTAAATACAAAAAAAAATCCCTAAATACAATCCATTCAGATCAAATCTATACCATAATTGTCAGCCTTGTACTTTATTAATGGAAAGCAAATTTAAAATGTCAAATAAAACATTAATATTGTAATATAATTTCTGATTTTTTAAAAATTCATATTATATAACTCTTCCTTTCATTCTTAAGTAAATTTTGGGTAAAGGGTAAATGAATCCTGTTATTCCTTAATTTTGATCACATACATTTTAATTAATTAACTTTTTATTAAATTAAATTTCACTTTAATTAATGATGGTTCATTTTTTTCTAGAAAATTCAAAAGAAAGACAACCACAGATAAATATTTATGGTACTAGAAAGCTTTTTTTCTTAAAATAAATATGCCCAAATGTCTACTCAAATACTTTTAATAATTTTTAAAAATTGTTTTTATCATTTAATTTGTGATAAATTCTAAGGTAAAAAACAAACTTCATTTCTAAACTTTAAATGGCATCCTGGAAGTTAGGATATTATCAGAATATTTTAAAAAGGTTTATAAATTATTAAATATTGGCTGTCTTACTTAGTCTTAGAGAAGATAAACTAATTCAGTGGGTTTTAAAGACTTGGGAAGCTCTTCTCAGGTTTAGCTTTCCCAAACAACAAATTGAGTGTTACAACTTTCACCTCCCACAGACCCAAAATTCACTTCCATTGGTCAAGGGCAAATACCACTGGCTCTGTCTCCTCAGTCGCTTCATGCCATTTCAGAGAGACAGAGCCAAAGGTAAGTTTTTGAACTTACTTTCCTCTGGTTAGTGACTTAGTTCTGTGTGTGTGTGTGTGTGTGTGTGTGTGTGTGTGTGTGTGTGTGTTTTCTTTTTTCCCTAAAATGACAACATTTTTCATTCTATTTATTTTTAAATACCATGGAACTTACTGGTCAATTGATGTAGTTTAATATTCTTAGTGACTTTATATTTTTCTTGGATATTTCTAAGGTATGACTTTGCATAGAAATATACACATTTATATATAGAATGCATGGCAAAATATTTCACCTTCCAGCAATACCAGATGCCAGGATAAGTAGATTAAATTCCAATACATCCTAGATGAAGCCAGTATTAAGGTTTTTGCCAGATTCTTTGCAGAGATGAACAGCTGTAATGGTTGCCTATTGATGAGAGAATTGGAAAGGATGGGAAGAGGAGGGATGAATTTAGATTATAAATTAAGATACAATATTTTTTAAAAATGTTTTGTGGATTTTAAGACATTATAATTGAGGAATCATCATGGCATTCTGAATTTTTTTTTTCTAAAATCTATGTATTCTGGAAACTTTAAAAGCTAAGAAAATTTGAAAAAATAAATATCAGAATTTTTAAGGAATAAAACAATTATGCATTTACAATTAAAAAGGAGAAAAAATTAATTGAGATAGTGAAAGAAAAAAAGCACGAAAACAAATTTGTTTGGAGGGTTGGTCCTAAGAGTATTTCTAAGCAGTTACAAACAATGCCTTTTTGTTGGTCTCCTTAGGAAGTGAGCCAAAGTCCAAGTCAACACTGAACTGAAGCCATGTGCACTCTTGACAGGAACACAGAATATAAAATATAAAGTGAGAAAACAAAAAAAATAATTAAGTACTAGAAAGAGGATGTTTTCCCTAGCTAATAAAACCACTACTTGAAATTTACAGATATATATATTTCCAATCAGGTGTCAGGCAAAACAATGGTGGGGATCAAGGTGGAATGGCTCTCATTTTTAATATGGCAGAATATATTTTTTAAAGAATTTGCAAATGAAACCATGTTGCTCAAATGAAACTTCATGTGCAAACTACAAATCCAACTTGGGAATCAATATATTCTACTAACACCTCAAGCAAAGGAAAAGGAAGCAGATACTTGGTTTATCCAGCAAGAGAAAAAAAAAGTTTGTTTGAAGAAAGCATAGGAAGGTTGAAAAATGAGTCCCTTGTACTGCTCTCCATTCCCAGAGGAATTTCATATCCCTTTGCGTAAAACAACTTCATAAAGACCTTCTTTCAAACCCTTCTGAGGGTTAGTATATCTGTCTGTGCATTATGCTCATGGATTCCATTTTATGTGTATCTGTATGTCCATAAACTGCCACAGTCAATGTTTATTTTAAATGCAATTGAAAAAATAATGCATTAAAATGCATATTATTGAAAGAATCTAAAATCTCTGATTGATTTTTAAAAATTCAAGTAATTTCACTATGTAATATGATATTATACAAGGTAAAATTACTTTTGATTAATTTTGAATTCTGTTTTTAAGGAGGGAAAGTCAATATTTGTATCACATTGATGCTCAATAAATGTATATACATACATACATATATATGCACATATAAGTGTGTATATGTGTATCTTTGTTTCTGTCTCTCTCTGTCTTTATCTCTCTCTATTTCTGTATGTGTGTGTGTGTGTCTGTCTCTTTCAGTCTCCAAAAACAATCACACATATGAAGATATATCTTTAGCATTTGGATAGATTAACCTAAACACAGAATTTCAAATATGTAGCTTTTTTTTCCTTAGTGATGGTATGTTTTGAAAACAGCATGGTCCTAAAATATGGAAAGAGATAAATTGGTGATTAGCCAAAAAATTATACAGTAATAATGATAGTGATACAGTGCTTTGTTTAGAAGAGAGACTTTATTTTTTAAATGCTGGTCCTAATCTCGTGCTTTTTCTTGGGAACATTGCCAGGTATGGCCTTTGGAAATGTGTGCTACCTTTTTATTGTGAGATGGAAAAATGCAAACCCTGGATCCCTATCAAAGTTCAGATAGAATTTTGCATTCCAAAGCCAAAAAGCATAATGGTTTTCTCTCTTTACCCTTGATCTGATGAAGAAACTTTTTCAAACTATTTCCTAAAAACTGGGTCAGTGGAAAGTGTGCTGAATTTGGAATCAAAAAACCTGAGATTCAATCCTGGATTTATCATTAATTGCTTGCATGATTTTGAGCAGCTCACTTTACCTCTCAGCCTTAGTTTCTCCATTTGTAAAAGGAGGTGGTTGGGATTAAATCGCTTCTAAGATACTTTATAGCTCTAAATCTATGATTCTATGAGCTACTTATGTTAGATAGAATAAAACTATAAATTATAGTTTTGCAGTTAAATATTGCAATAAGCCACCTGTGACAAAGTCCCCATTTTTAAGTATTTGATTTCTTCATCTATGAAAAACTCAGTTTTTGTATATCTCTCATAAAAAAAACAACAGTTTTTCTATAAGATGTTGGTAGCTTAGTAATAGATGGTGGACTTAGTATGGTTTTACCATGGCTTTGTCATAAATAGAGTGCTAAAGTTGAAATTAGGGAAACCTAAATTTAAATCTTCCTGCTGATACTAGATAGTTATTTATCACTTAAATTCTGGTATCTCTATTTCCTAATTTGTAAAGTGAAGGATTGGATTCAATGGACTTTAATATATCTTAAGACTCCAGAGCTAGAATACTTTTTGATTCTATTTGGGGTGGGGGGTAGGGAGGCAATCAGATTTAAATGACCAGTCTGGAGTCACACAGCTAATAAGTGTCTGAGGCTGGATTTGAATTCAAGTCTCCCTGACTCCAGGACTGATGCTCTAGCCACTCTAGTCCTAACTTATCTAAGCTGTGTTTATTTCCTTATTGGTCAAGTATGGAATTTAGACTCAATGGCCTCGAAGGTTTCTTCTAGCTTTAAAGCTAAAGTTCTCTAATACTGAATCCCTTAAAGTTCCTTTTGTTCAGTTTCTTCATATGTCAAATAAGGAAGATGGATTTGTTGACTTCTTATTTTTCTTCCAGCTTGGATCCTATGATGTAAAACTCAGGGAGAAGGATAACTAGTCTGCTGGAAGAAACAATTAAATTGCTCTCACACACAAATAAACAAAAAAATCCAAGATGATATACCCATTTTAATAGATGAAAGTTAAATATTTACTTATAAGCAAACACATTTATGAAATTAAAGCTTTACATTCAATTTTAAAATAATGGGGAGAAGGAAGAAATATGCCTAGATATCAGTTCATATGGGAAAAAACAGATTTTAGTGGGATGCAAGGTCACTGTTTCTTTTTGTCTCAATCTCTCTCTTCTCTCTCTTCTCTCTCTCTCTCTCTCTCTCTCTCTCTATATATATATATATATATATATATATGCATAATATATGTGTATATACATATGTATTTATATAGTATATTTCCATGCTAATCTTGTTATGAAAAAAATAAGAGCAAAACAAGAGAAAAAAACAAAATCAAAAAAAGTGAAAATTTTATGGTTTGCTCAGTTTCCATTGTTCCTTCTCTGGGTGAAAATGGCATTTTCCATCCCATGTCTATTGGAATTTGGATGACTATATTGCTGAAGCTCAAGATATATTAAAAAGATAAATTGTTCTCAGAGACACTCCTGGTGTGTTGAGAGTATACAGTAAGGAAGCTGAATATATTTTTCTATTTTAAGCTATTCAAACTATTTGTAGAGTTCTAGAGGAAGACCAGTAGAATGAAACAATTTGAAGCTATATTTCATAAGGTTCAGCTATAGGTGGAGGAAACTTAATGTAAGGAATAGAGTCTGAAGCTTTGAGGAGAGAGTTCAGATCTCACCTCAAACTTTAGCTATGTGACTCTGGACAAGTCAGTTAAATTCTGTCTAACTTGTGAAAATAATGATAATAGTCCCTACCTCTGAGGTTGGATGTGGACATCACATAAGATAGCACATGGAGCAGTTCGCAAAAATGTTAACTATTACCTAGTAATTGAAGGAATTAGGAGTAGTTAGGAAGAAATTCCTAACAATGAGGGCTCTCCCCCCTAAGAAAGAAATCGATTACTTAGGAAATATTGTAGAGATGATATAACTATTAGTGTTTGAGCAGAAGCTATACAACTGGGAGAGTTTTTGTTTATTTATTTTTAACTAGAGGAACGAGGATATTATTTGCCTTAATTGGTACCTAGCATTAATTACTGAATGGTCATTGCCTCAATTAAATACCTTAACTTTAAAGCCCCAAATCTCCCACTGCATTAAAGTCTACATTCTTCCTTCCTGACAATGCCCATGTCTAATTTCCTCCACACACATTGTTTTCTTATGTAGTATTTTTGCTCTGGCCATTCTCCACACCTGGAATTCACTCTCTATCTCTGGCTCATAGATTATTTCTTTAGACTGACTACATATAGATTTTTTTTCCTGATCTGCTTAACTACTGCTGCTCTTGCTTCCTAATGTCTTCTATTTAACTACCTTAGGAGTACTTGCTACGTATTTAATCAAATAGAAGGAGATAGATAAAAGGTAGAAGGTGTGTTTTCTTTATATACATACAGATTTTAATCCAAAAACTATTTTATTTTGGTCTTTCTACCATTAGGGCCTAGTAAAATGCCTATCACAGACTAGATACTTACTAAATAATGATTTATCAATGAATATTCTCTATATTTTATTATTCTATAGTCTATATATTAAGTTATATAATATGTAAGTCTTTATATTAAGTTAATTATACTTACATTAAATTATTTTTATTTTATAAACAATTATATTTATATTAAGTTAATTGTATATTGTTGTGTCTTTACCTTTCCTGTCTATCTCTACACACACAAATTCCAGATGACAAGTATCATGTGTTTTTTGCTTTTATATCTTCAACTTCTATCACAAAATAGATAGTAGTATTAATAATAAGCTAATATTTCTCAGATGAGACTTCACAAATGTCTCATTGGTTTGCATCATCCTGAAATTGTTAAACTGATCTTTTCTATCAGTATTGAACCAGGTGTTAAAGTTGAAGTCACAATTACAGATGCTTAATCAATCATGTCTTTTAATAAATTGATTGCAACTATTAAAAATATTTGTAATATTTGTAAAAAATGCTTTAGAAATATGATCTCCTTTTATCATCACAAAACCCCTGAGTATTATTGGATGCTAATTTTTTTTTTTCATTTTGTTGTTGCTGTTCACTCATTTCATTCATGTCTAATACTCTGTGACTCCATTTACATTTAAATTTCTTGGCAGAAATACTGGAGTGGTTTGCCATTTCTTTCTCTAGCTCATTTTACAGATGAGGAAACTGAAATCAATAGAGTTGCTCAAAAATCACTGAATTTGACCTGAGAAAAATGAGTCTTTCTGACTCCAGACCTGACACACTATCCATTTACCATCTAGTTTCCTCATTTTGTAGACCAGGAATTTAACAATTTCTTTTCAGTTATGTATTGATGCATGCTATTCATTTTTTTTAAATAATTTACCCAGGGTTGAAGAATGAAAATCTTCGCAAGAATTTTCCTGGGACTTTTTGTCCTTGATTCTGCCTTGGCTGCTCCTACTCTAGGGTCCATAAACTATGACTCTGAAACCTATGATGCAACATTGGAAGACCTGGATAATTTCTACAACTATGAAAACCTACGTATTGATCATTCTGAGGTAATTGACCACTCTCCCACTATAAGAACACTTTAAGGCACTTCTGGGAAGCAAAAGAACTGGCTTGGATCAGTTTATCCAAATTTTTGTATTAACCGCTATTATAGATATTCTCTTCATGTTAGAGTCATTTGGATTTACCATGTTCTCTTTGTATTAAAATAATTTCATATTTTTACCTTCTCCTCCATTCCCCATGGTTATATATCATTCCTACTTATTTCAAAGGGAACATTAGGACATAATGAATTTGAATGATGAATTTAGAGCTTTATGGGGCTCTAATGTCTTATGTTTTAACAACAAAGTCTCTAAAAAAGAAAAAGAAAAAGCAAAGGTACACACAACATATGTTTATGTTCAACCTGAATTATTAATATTTTCCCCATCATTTTTAAGTCTAAACAATCAAGAAAATAATAAATCATGCCATGATTTGTAAATGATGTATAAAATACCATTTTGGTTATTCAATTATTGGTTCTCCTGAGCTAGTTCTAGCTAGCATCAGAACATCTGTGGATTTCAAAGTTCATCAAGTCTAATTGCATCATTTTAGGGAAATAGAGGCCTGGAGAGAAGTGCCTTGTGTAAAGTCTCACAGATAGCAATTTATTCCCTTTCTTCATTTCCCAAGTTTTTTCTTATGAGGTAGGTAAATGTCATGTTTTTTACCTCTACATTTTTACCCAAACCATCAAATTCTATTTCTAGCTGGAACATAGATTAAGTCTGAAGTTTTCTGGGACAAGTGACATGAACAGAGCAGGGGAAATGTGCGTGGAATCAAATAGGAGAAAGATAAAAGGTAGAAGATGTGATATACAAAGACATTAGTGAACAAACAGATGCCAGAGATGCATTAGAGGCTGTCTCAAAGAATTAATATACTGTGATTTTCTATAATTTAGACAGTAGGGTCCTTACAGTCTATTACATGATTCAAATATAGTCATTTAATAATGAGATTGGATGCTTTTTAAATAACCAAAAGAGATCAATTTCTCTGAATCCAAGTACTCATGTAGGAGAATATGTAACTCATAGAATCTATAACTCATATATAGTTTTCATAAGAATAAATTAAGTAGAATTCCAAAATCAAATAATTCTTTTTTGTTGCTTTTTTATCATTTTCAGTCACGTGTGACTGTTTGTGACCCCATTCCTTGTTTTCCTGGCAAAGATACTTGAGAGTTTTGCTATTTCTTTCTCTAGCTCATTTTATAGATAAGAAAACTGAGGCAAATGGTGTTAAGGAAGATGAATCTTTCTGAGTTCAGTTCTAGTATTCTATGCACTATGGCTCTACCTATCTGCCCTGCAATTCTCTTCTTAGAGCAAAGTACATAAAATAATTCTTTGAAAACTATTGTGTCCTCAATTATATTAAGCAGAATTTTGTAGCTTTTAGGTAATCAAATAAATGTTAATTTGGGGAAATCTTATATTTAAGTTCCTTAAGCTAGCAAGGCAGTGTGGTATAGTGGATAGAGTCTTCAGAATATAACTGGTCTAGGACCCTGGACAAGTCACTATTCTCTGCATTGCTCTGCAAATTCCTAAATGTGTGCCTTTGCAATATACAGATGTGAGATAATCAGGGGCTGCACTAGAGTGATGGCAATGTCAAAGGAGAGGAGGGGAATATTCAAAAGCTATTACATAGGCAGATTCCATAGTGCAATGAGTTGGATATGGTAGTAAAAGAAGGAGGAAGAAAGAAAGAAAGAAAGAAAGAAAGAAAGAAAGAAAGAAAGAAGAAAGAAAGAAAGAAAGAAAGAAAGAAAGAAAGAAAGAAAGAAAGAAAGAAAGAAAGAAAGAAAGAAAGAAAGAAAGAAAGAAAGAAAGAAAGAAGAGAGAAGGAAGGAAGGAAGGAAGGAAGGAAGGAAGGAGAAGAAGGAAGGAAGGAAGGAAGGAAGGAAGGAAGGAAGGAAGGAAGAGAGGAAGGAAGGAAGGAAGGAAGGAAGGAAGGAAGGAAGGAAGGAAGGAAGGAAGAAAGGAAGAAAGAAAGGAAGAAAGAAAGAAAGAAAGAAAGAAAGAAAGAAAGAAAGAAAGAAAGAAAGAAAGAAAGAAAGAAAGAAAGAAAGAAAGAAAGAAAGAAAGAAAGAAAGAAAGAAAGAAAGAAAGAAAGAAAGAAAGAAAGAAAGAAAGAAAGAAAGAAAGAAAGAAAGAAAGAAAGAAAGAAAGAAGCTTGGATGATTGGGAGGATACAATAAAAAATGTGAAGAAGAGGGGAAGGGAAGGAGGGAAAGATAATGAGTTTGTCTTTGCTATTATTTAATCTAAATCACTAGCAGATAAGATATTCAGGGGAAAGAAAAGCACTCCTGGAGCTCTTCAAATCATAGCAAGTAGAAGACCTTAACTAGTGCTAGTAACATTACTAGTCCTACTCCTTTATTTAAGAAGCAAACAAATAAACTTTAAGTAGCATATGCTCTGCTGCTGCTATCCCTACTCCTATTTTGATTGTCAAAGCAGTTCCCCTCAAGGTTATTCCTTTCACAGCTCATGAGACTCAACTGGTATATTCCACTTTCTCTAATCCCATGTTTTTCTATTGGCATCAATTAGCCACTTAATGAGCTTTTTGAAAGGATATTTTTAAGGCAATTTCTAAGAGCAATTACAAAACAGCCTCCCCCAAATTCTGGGATATACTGTTCCATGATATATATGGAGTCCATGGCAAAATATGTTTAAGCTCAGACAGCACATGTAGCAAAAGATTTTCACGTTTTCCTGATTGCTAAAAAGCCTTTTTTTCTCTTCAAGGCACACCGCATGAAGTTCTCCTTAGGTATGGTGGTTTCCTCCTTAGCCCCATGGAAAGTCCTGAACCGTCTTCTCTCCTGTGACTAGTTTGTCCTTGGTAATCAATGATCACAGCTGTTTCTGGGACAGTTATCACGCCCAAGAGAAAGCCTAATCCTCTGGCCCTCTAAAAGGTTGTCATCTGGTCAAGGGGAGGGGAGGAAAGAGTTATTTTCCCTCTCAAAGTCTATTTTTTCTCCTTGACTAACCAGGAAAACTACTAGTTCTGAATATTTAATGTTTTATAGAAATTATAGACTATGTGACATGCCATTCTTTAATTCAATGCCTTGATTGATGAAATATTGATGAAATAGCAATATTTTTACCCAAAGTATCAGGGTTACATTATCTTCTTAGATAATTTAAGAGGGAGGATGATAAATTGAATCAATCAATCCTCCCTTTAATCTTTATAATACTCATATTTTGATTTGGAATTTTTTGGTAAATTTTACATTCACATTTCATAAAATACATTGCAATAATCTGTCATTTGTGTTTTCTCTTCCTATTTGTTTTTAAACTCTTGTTAAGAGTACCAATAATGTATTTTTTAATGGTAGCTGACAGTCCATCATATAATCCAATTACAAAATATGCCTTTCTCTACAATAATCCTGTGAAGTTGATGGTACAATATTATTCCCATTTTTGAGATGAACATATTATATTTCAGAAAGATCGTGGGAATCATTTATAGCTAACAAGTGACAAAAATATCAGTTCACGTTTTGTAAGCACAAGTACATAAACATATATTTTAAATATCTACTAACATATTATACAAGAAACCATTTCTGAGGAAATAATCCCAATTTATAGTGAAATTGATTGAGATATTATTTTCAATTTATAGAACAAATACTCACTATTTCTATTCGTTAGAGATAGAAATGTTTAGTCAGGAAAGTAAGAATTATTCAGATAGTATTTAATTATACTTTTCTACTTAATTTTTTTTTGCATGTTATTTTTCCTCAAAATTTTAATTCTTCTGTATTCTTGTTAAAAGTAATTCTATCATATTTGCTGAAAAGAAGATTCTAAAATAGAGTAAAAGTATTTTGTAGAATGTTGCCATATTGAAGGTAAATAATAGATAAATAATAAATAATAATGAGAATAGCAATCATTCATGATTCACACAAAAGTTGTCTCAGAGCTTATAATAAGTCTGTGAAATGTATTATTACTACCTCTATCTTATAGATGAGGAAGATAAGGCAGAGGGAAGTTAAGGAACATGTAATGATCGGAGGCAGGATTTGAAATTTTCCTGATTCTGGATACAATATAGCATTTAATATGCCATAGAGTAGATCAGAAATTTTTTAGAAATATTCATTTGGTCAATCAATTAATATGCATTTATTAATTATCTCCTATGTTTTAGAGATTGTGCTAGGTGGTAGAGATACAAAAAATATAAATGAAACAGTCCCTGCCCTTGAGAAGCTTACTTCTACCAGAAGCCAAAATACTATTAATTAAAAGTAGCTAATAGCATTAAATATTATAATGTTTGCAAAATATTTTATATAAGTTATTTCATTTGATCCTCAACATTATCTAGGGAAGTAAGTACTATTATTATCCCTGTTTTACAGATGAAGAAACTAAGAGAAATTAAGCTATGTTGTCACATAGTAAATATCTGAGACAGTATATGAACTAAGGTCTTCCTTGAATCTAAGTCTTGCCTTCCATCCACTATACCACCAGTAAACCACCTAATCGCATATAAGATTTAACAAAGGGGCAACTAAATGGCACAGGGAATAGAACACCAGCCCAGAAGTCAGGAGGACAAGAGTTCAAATTTGTTCTCAGACGATTAATACTCACTAGCTATGCGACCCTGGGCAAGTCACAACCCCAATTGTCTCACAAAAAAATTCCAAAATAAGATTTAATACATATCATTTGTGATAATCATTTTTAAGTCTTTAGTCTTTTCTCCTAGCAGAACCCAAAATTCATACTTTTTTATCTTTATCCTATTAAGAGTTCACATTAACTTGTCTCAGAAACTTCCTCTATGTGTTTTCTTCTTAGAATGTGTCCTTGAAAGTAGGAATTATTGTTTTCCTCACTGAGCACCTCAAGGTTTTGCACAGAATAAGCACCCAATAAATGCTTTTCTAGTAACTTATTTATTCATAACACTTGACAGTTTTTAGTGAATACTTCTTTTCACTTTTCTGATAATGTGCTGTTATTATCTTTTATCCCCATTTGAAGAAAAAATAGGTGAGTGATCACAGATAGTAAATGGCATGATTTAATTCAATAAATATGTTAAACTGTCTACTGTGTACTAGGCATTTTACTTAATGCGAGAGAGAGAGAGAGAGAGAGAGAGAGAGAGAGAGAGAGAGAGAGAGAGACAGAGAGAGACAGAGAGACAGAGAGACAGAGACAGAGACAGAGGCACACAGAGAGAGAGAGGGAAGAAAAGAAAGGAAGGAAGGAAGGAAAGAAGGAAGGAAGGAAGGAAGGAAGGAAGGAAGGAAGGAAGGAAGGAAGGAAGGAAGGAAGAAAGAAAGAAAGAAAGAAAGAAAGAAAGAAAGAAAGAAAGAAAGAAAGAAAGAAAGAAAGAAAGAAAGAAAGAAAGAAAGAAAGAAAGAAAGAAAGAAAGAAAGAAAGAAAGAAAGAAAGAAAGAAAGAAAGAAAGAAAGAAAGAAAGAAAGAAAGAAAGAAAGAAAGAAAGAAAGAAAGAAAGAAAGAAAGAAAGAAAGAAAGAAAGAAAGAAAGAAAGAAAGAAAGAAAGAAAGAAAGAAAGAAAGAAAGAAAGAAAGAAAGAAAGAAAGAAAGAAAGAAGCTTGCATTCTACTGGGACATTGATTGCAAAATGAATCAAAAAAGCCATAACCCAAGGAAAATTGAGGACACGGCTAGTAAATATTGGAGCCAGAAGTAGAACAACTGTCTTTTTTCTCCAAGTCATCTTTCTCTTTCCACTATCCCATGCCTCACCCTTGAGACAATTAATTAAAACCATAGTTTCTCCAGTTGGTATAATAACAAGAACTCATTTTTGACTGCACACTATTCTTGAAGGTCTGATAGGCAAGGTAAGATAATCTGAGATCTTGGCTGAGTACACATTGAACACCCTTTTGTCTGGATCCTGAGCAGTTCTACAGACTTTTGCCAAATGCATTTTTTTTTAATCTAACTATTTCCAAGATAAACTAGCAAATGAAATCCAGCTTGCTCTGCCACTGGACTGTGTTCACATTCCTTTAGATAACTAATCTGGATCACTTAACTTGCAGATGAGGACAAAGGTTAGGGTTGAATATGATTCCATTATCCTCAACTACTTAACGCCAATCAGTTTAATCTAAACAAAAACAAAAACAAAACCACATCTGCAACATGGAATGGTGCATCCCCAGCCAGTCTTGGACATGGTGAGGTCTAAGTTCTTCACTGATCTCTGACATATACCAACTGTCCTACCCCCAACTGTCACTTTGCTTTTCAATGCTCTGATTAACACACTAAGTCTGAGTTGCTCTAGGCAGTAATATTTTGAGACTGTAAAATGCAGAGTGAGTGCCCATCTGCAATGCTGGAGGGAGTTACCTTTTTGGGAATTCCCTGATAGATATATATATATATATATATATATATATATATATATATATATATATATATATATATATATATATATATATATATATATATATATATATATATATATATATATATATATATATAAAATAACAGATCTAAGTCCCTATCCATCCATCCCTACATTCAATATGCCAGTATAAGCAGCTTATGCTGCCAGCTTTGGATGTTAATTTACAAAAAGCATAAGGATGCAGTTTGAGACAGTTAAAAGGATGCTGACTCCTGGACTTGAGTTCAAATTCTGACTCTACCATATATTCTCTATGTGACTTCGCCCTTCTTTCCTCCCTTCTTCCCTTCTTCCCTTCTTCCCTTCCTCCATTCCTCCTTCTTCCCTTCCTCCATTCCTCCTTCCTTCCTTCCTTCCTTCCTTCCTTCCTTCCTTCCTTCCTTCCTCCCTCCCTCCCTCCCTCCCTCCCTCCCTTCCTTCCTTCCTTCCTTCCTTCCTTCCTTCCTTCCTTCCTTCCTTCCTTCCTTCCTTCCTTCCTTCCTTCCTTCCTTCCTTCCCTCCCTCCCTCCCTTTCTTCCTTTCTTCCTTCCTTCCTTCCTTCCTTCCTTCCTTCCTTCCTTCCTTCCTTCCTTCCTTCCTTCCTTCCTTCCTTCCTTCCTTCCTTCCTTCCTTCCTTCCTCTTCCCTCTCTTCTTCCCTCCCACTCTCCTTTCACTTTGTTTTTGTTTTGTTTTTTTTTCATGGAAGGATTGGATTTACACAGCCACTGAGGGCACTTTGAAGTCTCAAATTATGTTTTTCTAATCCTATTATTTTGGGAAAGAATATATAGAAAAATAAGATGACCCTCTTCTCAAGAAGTTAATATTACAATGGGGGAAATATAAATGGGAACTATGAATTAAAATAACATCATTGAACTTCAGTTTACTCTAAAATAAAATGAAGGTGATAATCCCTTTAGGATCATTGCAACAGTCATCAGATGTACTTAGTAAATCTCAAGTCAATAATAGGTAATTTATTATTCTAATCTGTAAGGACTACAAGATTAGATTTGGATCCTGACTTTTAAGTGAATAATTTTATTTGTAGTATCAGAAAAAAGATGATTTTCCTTAAATCTTTGTTGCAAGAGCTAATATTGTTATGGAGAGAGAACCACAGCAACATCAAGGAATTTTGAAGGTTTACACTATATCATGTAGCAGCAGCAAGCCACATATAAGATATGTACATTTTATCATATGTGTATATGTGTATTTGCCTCTTTTTTCTGTCTGTCTCATTCTCTCTGTCTCTATATGTACACACACACACACACACACACACACACACACAATTTAAATCATGATTATGTCCTCCATTGACCACCTGGTTTGAGAAAATAAAGTCCACCAAGGTCATAATATGATCTTTGACCCTTAGGAAACTTTATGGCTATTAAACAATATTAATTGACATATTCTTTCTGGACTGGATGATAAATTCTATAAGAGCCAAGAAGTTGAAACCCTATTTTTTCTAAAGTTTGAGGGCATGGCTTTGAGTAGAGCACCCAGTCAATTGAAATGTAACTGAATCAAAACATTTAACTGCTAATTGTAAAAGGAATGCTGCCATCCTGAGACAATAACAATAAATGAAACAGGAAAAAATAAACACAAGGATGAGGGAAAAAATTGAGGTTTCACAAGAAAATGAGATTTTAACACTTTGGTTCTTTGAAAAAATAACTTCTGTCTCTATATCTCTGACTCTAACTACTCCACTATTTTGCTGTCTTTCTCTAATTATATCATTCTTAACATGGTGTCTTTAAATTTGTGGTTTTTATATTCTCCATCTACTTCCATCTAATATATATATATCGATCTATCTATATTCCCATCCATCTATCTATCTATCTATCTATCTATGATCTGTCTCTCTATCTATCGATCTATCGATCTGCCTATCAATAAGTAAGTCTATCTTTTGATGAAACAACTACCCTCCATCTAGCTGTATCCTGTCCTTTTGTCAAGGATTGTTGCTCCCTTCTTGGAAAGGAAGGGCTAATGAAATGTGTCACATCATAAGATATATGGGGACACCAGGGACAATAGAACCATGAGGAACAGGATGAAAAATTTGGATTCACAAGATCAATTAGACTTCTGTAGATAAAAGCTGCTATTATTCTACATGATAGTGAGCACTCTAGAACTGCAACCTAAGAAATTCATGAGATCCCATTGTTGAGTGATGGTCAGATGATTGGTCAGCTGTGCATACATTTTATTATTTAATTTTCAGAAGCCTTTCTTGTTCCTAAGATATTCTTGCCATTAAAAAAGAGAGAAGGAGAGAATGTGGCAGAGAAGCATTATATTCTTTTTATTTTTTATATTTGTATTATTAAAATCTATACCATCAGTATCTAAATCTGTATACTTAAACAATATGGATAAGAAGCTAGACTTTTAACGAACACTACAAGTTACAGGGCAGGTGTAGACCTTCACTGGTAGAATTTAAACTTAATTTTCACTTCACTGAAAAGATTGTGGCCACCTAAGAGGAACTCTCTCAAATCCATCAATCTTGTGTATTTCTTAGCATTAATGTCTCAAGTTGTCCCCTTGGTATCATCTTCTCTTGCCTTCTTCAGAAACTGGTACCAAAAATTACCCTCTCCATCTCGTGTTTCTCTGCTTCCCCACTTTTCACAAACACACTCAGTTATTTTATAGCTTTAAAAGTTGTGCTGTTCCTTAACTCCCATCTTGCAGTCCTCTCTCCTCCAAATCATGACCAAACCTCTGGAAAATATTGCTTACACTTGATGCTCCACTCCCTTGCCACTCCATCAGTCATCAGTCCCTTGACATCTGGCTTCGGTCTCTACCACTTGACTTAAATTGTTCTCTTGAAATCCACCATTTACCTTCTGACCACTCAATTTGATGGCTCCCTTTTCAATCTTGAACCTTCTCCTGATTGTGACTTACAGTTTCTGTCAATAGTGTCATAAATTGCCTGGTTTCCCGTGTTCAAAATATCTTGGGGTTTTCTTTGACTCTTTCTTCTACCTCATATTTCATATCTATTCAGTTATCAAATCCACCCTGCTTACCTCACGTTCTCATGAAGTCCACTACTCTCGGCTCCCATTTCCATCACCTTTTACATGCCTTCATTATACCGATCATCTTGGTTGAAGTAGTAGTAGTCCTCAATGATAATACTTCATTTTCAATCATGTTTGACTCTTCATAACTTTATTTGGGGTTTTCTTGGTAAAGATGACAGAATAGTTTTTACTTCCTTCTCCAGCTCATGAGAAAACTGGGGCAAACAAGGTCTTTCCTAGAGTCAAAACAATTAAGGCCAGATTTGAACTCAGAAAGATGAGTTCTTCTTCACTCCAGGTCCTGTATGGTGCTACCTAGCTGCCCTGGATCTCCCATATCAACTTTCTTCTACTCTTCAATCTATTTCAACCTTCACAAACTGTTTTTTTAATCATTTTTTTATGTTTAGATTTATTTGTTCAAATTCCTCCACTATTGCCCTGTTATTCACTGAACAAAACTCACACTACACAGCAGGTCTTCAAGGCTCACTGGAATTAGGGAGTAGTCTACCTTAGCAATTTACCTCCAACTCTGACCTTCTATGTATTCTATATTCCATCTTTCTAGAGTACTTGTCATTCTCCATTCAGGCCTTCTATATACCATATTTTCAGTTTCCTACATCTGTGCTTTTCTTTATCATTTCTAGTGCTTATTCAAGAAATAAATATTTTATATTTTTACAGAGTCCTGGAAGTAAGTTAATTGTATTCTCAAGCTTGCCACCATGTTTATAACTCATCCTGAAACGAACTTGCTCTGGGAATAGAGATGGAGATAATAGGAAAAAATGAGTGAAGGAAAGGTTCCCTGTTTCTTTGCAGTGTTAGGATAAAAATCAAAGCAGTATCACAGAAATCACTTGAATTTGAAATCAGACAATCTATGTTGATTCCCAGCTCTGATTCTAGCTATGTGACTATGGGCAAATTGCCTATCTTAGTTTCTTCATCGGTAAAATGGAAACAATCATAGTTTTACTCTCTACCGCATTGAATTATTGCACGCCATTCATTTGGCAAAGTGTTATATGAAGGTGAAATGCTTTTAGAATGAGTTTTAAAATGCTCTAATGCAGCTTTTTTTAGGCACTTCAATAAGTTTTTCTTCAATAAGTATTCTGTTTACCATGTCTTATTTAATTCCCCCTAGAAAGAACCTCAGCTTTTCTGAACACACACTCAGATGCAGTAATGATATTCAATGTGATGCTTCCCCTTTGTTTATTCCATAGAATTAAGGAGGAAAAAAACAACTCATGCTAATCAGAAAGTTAAATGTTTAGAAGCCACATCTATTTCCTAAATATGCATTTGCCAAGTGCATATGCATATTAATTCCATGAATTACTGCATTGAATGTTATTTGCTAGTGCTATAATTGTCTCACTGCAATCAGAGAGCTCTAGCTGTATCTGAGTCATCTAATCAGGGAGGCAAATATGGCACATATTCTTACACTCTCTAATGTGAAACTTGTTTGCTCAGAGGAACTAAAATAACAACAAGAAAACAAGATCTGAATGATTTTCTTCCTTTCCAAAACAAACACAAAATTAAATAAATAGCTAAATAAGTAAATGTCTGAATCAATAAATGAATAAAGAAATGGCAGGATAGATAGATGGATAAATTAATAAATAGGTAGATATAGATAGGTAGATAGATAAATGTATCAGTAGTTAAGCAGATTGATATAAATAGGTGGATGAATATATAGATTAGGTAGAAGAGATAGATAGAAAACCATATAGGTAGAAAAATGGAGAAAAATGTATTATATTTATCGGAAGATAGATGAATAGAGAGATGGATAGGTGAGTAACTGGATGAATAGATAGATACACATAGATTGTAGGTAGGTAGCTGAATAGATCTTGGATGGAGATGGAGATATGTAGATAGATAGACATAGAATGAATAGAGATAAATAGATTAAAAACATGGATAAAGAGTTGGATGAATGGATAGAAGTATAGAAAGGCAGATGTAGAAAGCTAGGTAGATATAGATAGGCAGATAGATGAATAGATATATATGTGTAGATAAATAAATGGATATATATGTCTATGTATATATTTATATGTGTATATACATATAGATAAATGGAGAGATACATATGAACAGGTGAGTAGATGGATGAATAGATAAATATAGATTGATAGGTATAGAGAGGTAAATAAATGGATAGAGATGGACAGACAGACAGATTATGAGTAGATAGATAGTTAGACAGACAGTGACAAGGTAGAATTGTTTTCTGCTTTTCATTGGGCATCTTTAAGAAAGATTCTAAAGACATTTTCTAAACATGTAAAGATTTTTCTCCAGAAAAAGTTTCAACAAGATGACCCACAAGGTTCCTTCTAACTCTGAGATTCTGAAACTTGATAAAGAGTAATTGGAATAAGAAATTCCTAGATTTCAGTCTTGCCTGAGATGGTAGCTATGAATCCATGGGCATATAAGTGCCTCAGTGTCTTACTTTGTAAAACATGAGCAGTAAACGTTATGATTTCTAAAGTCCTTTCCAGCTTTGAATTCATATTCCAATGATCCTATGAAGTAAATGAATAATTGTTATCATTAAATTCTGAAGCAAATTATTCCAAAATAAACTAGCTTATTTTCCATTTGATTTTCAAAGAAATGCCAGAGGCCTACTTGTAGTCCAAACAAATGCTATTTCTTCCATTCAGTTCTGAGAGAAAAAACAAGCAAACAAAAAATAAACAGAGGTACCAGATGGTACTACAGATAGGGAAAGAAGGCAAGGAAACAAGCATTAATTAAACACCTACTATGTGTCAGGCACTGTGCTAAGCACTTTATAAATGTTATGTAATTTATATAACATAATTGGAGCCAGGAAGACCTAAGTTCAACCTGAATTGGTCTTTAACAAGCTGCATGACTTTGGCCAAGTCACTTAACCTCTCAGCCTCAGTTTCCTCATCTTTAAAATAGGGATAATAATGAAAATACATGCAAGGTACATTGACATTAACATAACTAACATAACTAAATTCGATTTAGAATCCAATATATGTGTTTGTATGTATTAGATTCTGAATTTACATACATATACCTAGATATATCTAGATATAGATAACTTAATGAGAGCTCGTCTTTTATTTTATAATCTAATAGAATTTAAAAATATGATTGCTACTAACTTATTTAAGAACCTACTTATTAGTAGTAATTTAAGTTTGACACTTCCACAATTTGAGAAAGGCAGACCCTGGTCTAGGTGTGAGGTGATCAGACCCTCATAACCAAATCCTGGTAGATCTGCCATCTTCAAGTCTCTCTCCACTCAATTTCGCCTAAAATTAAGAACTTATTTATAAAATATATGTATATTATATAATATATCTACATTATTTAGATTTTCCCCAATACTTCTTTAACTCTAAAACTCCTGTTTGTATTGTTTGCCAGTTTCCAAAGTATATATGCTATAGGTTTTAGGGCACCTCTGGAAAGGAAGCCTATTTCATCTATCTTCCTCATTTTACAGATGTGATAACAACCCAGATGCCTTAAATATATAACTAGTGCTCCATATACTAACCCATTCTTCCTCAGTTGTTGCTGAATAAATTCAGCTCAAACCCTCATTTAATAAGAAAATGAATTGCCAAAAATAGGGGGGGAGGCAGAAATCTAAATCTAATGTTTTAATTCTAGAAATGAATTCCTATACATTGCAAAATGCATGACTTCCTAAGCTGAATAATTTTAGGCTAAAGTCTTATGCTATTAAAATAACTTACCCAGGGATTTTTTAAGTTAAAGTTTTAAATTGTTTAAAATCATTAGCTAGTGAATATATATGTATACCCATATACATACATAAATATAGATCTATATCTTCATTCATTCATCTAGCTAGCTAAATATTTATCTATACATCTATCTATTCATTCATTTATCTCTCATCTCTATCCATCATCTCTCTCTATCCATCCATTCATGAATCTATCAACATATCCATCCATCCATCTGTTTATCTACCTAACTCTGCAGCTGTTGATAAGCTATCCCTAAAGCTATTTTCCTCTGTTTTAATTTTGATGGCTAGTGAGGCTATATAGCTTTCACTTCAAACAAATAAAAAGACAATTTTCCAAGTCAGGATGTGTAAATATTCCCCCCTTACCTCCACCCCTTCACAGTACTAGAGACACAAGCCAGTGATTCAGGAATGTACTTCTCCCTTTAGGCTCCATCCATTCCAGACCACATCTGTCTCAATTTCCGCTGTTGCCTCTGCTTCTTTTTGGTTTCTCCCCAACTCTTATTCCTCCTTAATCTGACTCACAGACCCCTACAGATGGAAACAGTCTGCTTCTCTGTAAAAAGCAAGTTTGCTCACTTTCAATTTTATTCAGATTATTACTAACCTAGTTACTGTTTAATAGTCTTTAAAGACTGCAAAATGTAGTTTCATATACAATTTGATTTTTTCCTTTGCAGTGCTTTTGTTTTGAAATAAACAACAATACATTAAGTAATGTCACCAACAATGTCTACAAAACTCTATGTAAGACTTTGCCAGTTTTTATCTGGTTAATGAATGATGTACAAGGTGGCCCATAAGTCCACTAGTGCAATTGTAAGCCTTAAAAAAGTTTTAAAAGCTTAAATATCACACTAAACTTTTCAGATATCCAGTATCTCAGATGTAAAAAAATCTAACAAACCTTAAAATGCTGTCATCATAATCATCATCATCATCCAATAGGATACTCCTAAAACACTTTGCCCATTTTAAACTATTACAAAAATGCTAACTACTAGTAGTAGCATATTTCTTAATAACTCAGGATTTGCAAATTAGCCAAAATTATCAGAAATGGCAATAATTATAAATGCTTTTCATTTCAGAATCTTTTATTTCTTTCATTATTGTCTATCATTGATTTGAGATTTCATTGGTGTGAGGAATACAGTTTTCTTTTCCAGATCACAACCTATATGCATTGATTAATTTTTTTTCTTTTTAAAGATAAATGTTATTGATATATGTTGTTTTAGTTTGGCCAAATTTTCTCTACGTATTCCCATTTCCCCCTTAAGCATACCATTTAAAAAAAATAGAGAGGAAAATCAACAAAAATGAGCAATATAGCAAAAAAAAAATCTGATCCTATAACTTTCAATAGACATTTTTACCATTCACTGAACATTTTTCATCATTTTTGTTTCATTCTAAATTCTTAATAATCTAAGACTTGCAAATTAGTGAAATAATCTATCAGAACTATTAGAAATAATATTAATTATGACTTTTCCATTTCAGAATTTTGTTTTTTCTTTGTTATCTCTGTTCTGGAATCATGATTTCATTATTATTGGGAATATTACAATATCATCAATGCATTCCTAGTGAGGAAACTCCCTCTACCAGTCTAAACCATCCCTTCTTCTTCAATTTGCATACTTAGCAAGTTGTTTGGGGCACTAAGAGGATAATCATATAGTTGGTAGGATCAAGGAGACTAATCTTCCTGAGACTAAAACAGGTTTCTGTGTCCAAGATAAAAGGTGACTCTCAAGGTTTATTTGTAACATTCAGAATAAAACAGTTCTCTGGAACCTGAGAACAACTGATAATAGTAGACCTTAGTTAAACAAAAACGGAGAGTAATGAAAAAATTAGAGAAAGAAGATCCCTCCGTTCTTATTAATAGGTGTGCTTAGAGATAGAAAGGGGAGGTTCAGAATTTAAATGATATATCAGTACTTCAAGGGTACCTATTTCATCAGATAGATGAATTAAAGAAATGGCAATTATTAAGTGACTACTGTATGCAAAACATTGCTCTAAATATTGGAAGTACACAGAGAAAAGGAAGGCAACGCTTCTTAGGGAACTCATTTTCTGATTGTTATGATCCGAGGAATTTCCCTACATAAGGTATTCTTTGTATGGAGTAATCCTTGGATCACAGATTAGTTAGAGTTGGAGCTCACAGAGCAGGAAATCTAGAACCAGAGAAATGACAGAGACTGTGGACAAATTACAGTCAAAGTCACAGAGTTAGTAAGCTGATTTTGAAATCAAGTCCCTCAGTTTCAGTTCTAGTGCTATTACTCACTGTACTTTACTAAATTAATTATTAATGATTAATGGATTAATTAAAAATTAACCATTACCAAAAAAAATCATGACTCTTTTATACAGTGCTTTGTGATATGGATACTATAAATACACTTAGTTCCATCATATGGATGGGAAAACTGAGGCTTAAAGAGATCAAATGATTTTCCCAATATGACTGTCCATGTTTAACATATATCAGATTGCTTGTCATCTTGGAAAGGAAGGAAGGAGATGGAGGAAAGGAGAAAAGAAATAGATATAAAATATTATAAAAGTTAATGTTGAAATTTTTTAAATTAATAAATAAATAATATTTAAAATGATTTTTCCAAGGATGCATAGCTTCATAAATGGAACAGCTAGAGCTAAAGTTTGAGCCTCCTGCCTCCTAGATTAATTGGTGTCCATCCACCAAGCAATATCACTATTCTATAATTCCAATCACCTATCAAAGGAATGAACTTAATGTAGTAATAGGATGACAAATTTATTTCTTCTTATTATTTCTTCCATCTTCATAAACTTAGACCCTTGTGATTATATACATACCATAGCATCCCCATCCTTATGCAATCAGCACAGACTGATTTCAGATTTGGGGAATATCATGATAATCATGGGGGAGGAGTATACCCAATACGCTTTTAAATATAATTTGTATTATTATCATTTTATCCATAACTTTCTTAAGTCTAGACAATTAAGAAAATAACAAACCAAGCCATGATTTGTTGTGTTTGCTAATTTCTAAGTTGTATATGCTCATACTGAAAATTAAACAATCAGCTATCTTTAAGCTGACTCCAGTGTTTATAAAGCATGGCAGGGAAAGTGCATTTAATATAAATGAAATGATAGTCTTCATTTTAAGATTACATTTTATTTTTGGTCTTTTTTTAAGGTGGGAAGTTGCAGCATATGAAAAGAGAACCACTTGTGTGACCATGGATAAATCCATGATCTTGACCTTAGCCTTTCAGTTTCCAGGCCAATTCTCTAAAACAATGAATTGCAGAAGTGCTAGTCTCCAAAAATAGAGGGAGTTCCACATATAATGGAACCATAAGTGGAATCATAAAAACAAAAATAAAAAAAAAACAAATTCATACTGAAGGTGAATAATCTACAATCTACAGAAAAGAATGTGCTAGTGCAAATAAGAAGGCAGCTAGATCTCTGGACCTGCATCCAAGGTGACTTAAATTCAAATTCCAGTTTCAGACACTTCTAGTTGTATTACTATGGAAAAATCTGCTTTAAAGGGGAAATAATATTAAAAGCATCTTCTGTTGAGTTATTTCCAACTCTTTTTGACCCATGGACCTTTGTTCATGTTTTTTTTGTTTTTTTGTTTGTTTGTTTTGTTTTGTTTTGTTTTGGCAAAGATTGGAATAGTTTGTCACTTCCTTTTCTAGTGGCAAATAGAGCTCAAGTGACTTGTCCAAGGTCACATAGATAAAAAAACCTTCTAAAATTGGATTTGAATCCAGGAGCTTGACTCCAAGTCCAGTGCTCTATCTATTGTGATAACCATCTGTCCAAAGAATAACATCTACCTCCCAGAATTATTGTAAGGATCAAATAAGAAAACATTTTCAAAGCTCTTGATAAAATCTTAAAGAATTCTATAAATGATTGTTTTATAGTATTAGTAGCAACAGCAGTAGTAGTAGTAGTAATAGTAATAGTAGTACTAGTACTAATAGTAGTAGTACTCATAGTAGTAATAATAGTTGTTAGAGTAGTTATAGTAGTAGTAGTAGCAGTGCAGTAGCAGTAGCAGGAGGAGGAGGAGGAGTAGCAACAGTAGTACCAGTAACAGTTGTAGTAGTAATAGTATTAATAGTAGCAGTAGTAGCAATAGTAGTTGTAACAGTAAAAGTAGTAGTTATGACACGAGTAGTAATAGTACTAAAACTACTACTAGTAGTAATTATTATAATAGGTATAGTAGTAGTAATAATATAGTAATTATAGTAGTAATAGTAGTAGTAGTAACAGCAGCAGCAATAGCAATAACATTAATAGTAGAAATAGTAGTATTAATAGTAGCAGTGGTAGCAATAGTAGTAGTAATAGTAGAAGTAGTAGTTATGACACGAGTAGTAATAGTACTAAAACTACTAGTAGTAGTAATTGTTATAGTAGGTATAGTAGTAGTAATAATATAGTAATTATAGTAGTAATAGTAGTAGTAGTAGTAACAGCAGCAGCAATAGCAATAATATTAATAGTAGGAATAGTAGTATTAATAGTAACAGTGGTAGGAATGGTAGTAGTAGTAGTAGTAGTAGTAGTAGTAGTAGTAGTAGTAGTAGTAATTATCAAACATCTTGAATGTAGATCCAGAGTTCTAACACCCTTTTTATTATTTGCACTAGCCCATCCATTTCTGTGCATTACAGATTACAACCTTTGCATTCAATGTAGAGTTATCTCACCTTTTCCTTTGTTTTTGATCAGATATTTGATTTCATTATGTACGGAACTCCTAGAAATGAAACTTTTTTCCATTAATACAAGTTAACATGTTCTTTGTTATTTGTTGTGGCTGTGCAATGATAGACAAAGCACCTACAACAAGCCAGGCACTATGGTAATCATAGAGGATATAAAAAATGTCAAATAACAACAGTTCCTGCCCAAGTTTACAGTATGATTTGAAGACAACACACAAACGAATATATGAAAAGCAAAGTAGATAATGCAAGATAAATAATTAACAGAGAGAAGGCATTAGAATTACGAAGAGTTGGGGAGGGCTTTCTATAGAAAATGGAATTTTAGTTGAAATTGAATGGAAGCCAGAGAAATAAGTAGTGGGAGCAGAAGAGGAAGAGCATTTCAGTCATGGGGGATAGCCAGAGAAAATGTGCAGAGCCAAGAAACAGAGATGATGATGATGATGATGATGATGATGATGATGATGATGATGATGATAATGAAAGACATAAGTATTCTATAATAGGAAAAGTTCTAAAGACATTCCAATGGATTATGCTGATCATTACACCATGGATTTGTTGAACTAAAACCACTATGCATCTGAGACATAGGCAAGCATTTGGAATCAAAGGATCTGAATTCAAATATTGTCTCTGCAAATTTACTAACTGTGTAGCTTTATAAATCATTTTAAGTTTTTCAGTCCCAGAAACATCATCCATATTCTGTTTTTTCACCTATAGTATTAGAGTAAAGGAGGGGTACAGATTAGTTTAATCAATGTATAATAAATATAACTATAAGTCAACCTAAACCACATAATCATGTAACAATAATAATAACTGGCAAAAATTTGCAGTGTTTTACATTTGATTCTGAGGTCTTGAGAGGTAGATGCTATCATTACCTCCATTATACAAATGAGGAAACTTAGGAAAATAAGTGAAGTAATTTACCGAGAGTCACACAGCTAGTCAGTGTCTCAGGTAGGATTTGAATTCAAGTAATCCCAGCTCCAAGTCCCATACTATCCACTGAGCCACACGGCTGCCTAAGGAACTTAATCAGATCCCTTTATTTGAAATATGAAGAAACTGAAGTCCAGGGCAGTTAAGTGACTGTGTGTGCTAAAGATCACTTAAGTAATAAAGTGGGATATTGAACCCAGAATCTCTCTAGAGGGTTTTTCCCCCTGACTCCATAAAAGCTACGGATCTCCAAATATTCTGTAGCTTTTCTGTGGATTTGATGGCATGCCCCTCCAAAAAAAAAAAAAAGGGGGGGGGTTTGTAAATATGAAATGTGACAAATTCAGGGATTATATGACCAGGGAGCTATAGATCTGGAGCTGGAAGGGCCAGTTAGTCCAATACTCTCATTTTGCAAATGAGGAAAATGAGTCCCAGAATATAAGTGATTTGCCTTGAAATTGAAAATTGAAAATAAAAAGTTGTGTGATGGGAGGAGACATGAATGTGCATCAAAGCATAATATTTTCACCTTTTTGTTGTTTGTTTGCTTATTTTTTTCTTTGACATGTTTTTTCCCTTTTAATCTGATTTTTTTCTTGCACAGCATGATGAATATTCAAATGTGTTTAGAAGAATTGTGCATGCTTAATCTATTGGATTGCTTGCTGTCCAAGGGAAGGGATGGAGGGAAGAAAGGGAGAAAAATTTGGAACACAAGGTTTTGCAAAAGTGAATGTTGAGAATTAACTTTGAATGCATTTGGAAAAATAAAATACTATTAATTTAAAAAAAAAAAGAAAAGAAAATAACAAGTGTGTCCCTTGGTTATTGTTCTTGGTGCTCAAAAAGAACCAAAATGACATCACTATTGAGGTAAATATAGAATATCTCCAACTGTGACTAATCAGAAGAATGATATCTCAGAAGGCTCTACCACAAATATTTCATATAAATATATGGAGATTATTGATTGAGATAGGGAAGTTGCCCAGGGAAAAATAGAAAATTAGAATAGGTTTTCCTTTATTTCTTTGGGGCAAACACACAGAAATACTCACAGACATACCTGATCTAGTTCTTTCTCTTTCTGACCCAGAGATTTTATGATCAGTGTAGCTATATGTTGTCTCCTGGAGCCTTTACCCCCATATTGCTCCCATGGTTGTAAGGCATTGTGTTCCATGGCTATCCTGTGAAATTATTGACTTTTCATAAATAGGTGGCACTTGTAGTTTTATACAGATGGGGGAAAGGCAAAATTCCTGCATAAGAATTAACGATTTTCATATTGATAAGAAATGAACTCGAGTATCCAATCCTAGGCAAATTTAGTTATTCAAAGATAGAAGTAATTGATACCTGAAAGATTAAAATTCACTGATAAAGTAATAAGAATATCTTTGTTTTATTGTTCAGTCCTGTGTCTTTTTGACTTCATTTGGGGCTTTTTCAGCAAAGATACTGGAGTGGGTTGCCATTTTCTTCTCCAGCTCATTTTATAGATGAGGACCTGAGGCAAACAGGTTTAAATGATTTATCCAGTATTGCCCAAAGATCAATTCTTCTGATCTAGGTCTCACACTTTATCCATTGCGCCACCTAGCTCCCAAATATATCATTGGAAGACAAGAAGATCATAAGATTATTGACTTGGAGGTAGAACAGATCTTTGATTCTTTCTAATCTGATAAATTACAATTGAAATCCAGAGAAGGGAGATCTTCCCTTGCTTTATGACAAGGCCATGAATTGGGACAAAATTGTGGATTAAAAAAATTATTATTATTATTGCAATTAATGCCTCCCTTCAATCATTCATTCATGCAATATGAATGTTTTATAAATGCATTTTGTAAAATAATAATCCAGTTTAAGGTTGCTAGAGGATTCAGTTCATGAATTCTACAGGATTGAAACTCATCTCAATAATGATTATAGTGGAGTTTTTATTTTACAGATTTTTTTTTTTAAATGCACTTGGCCTTTACTAGTGAATTTAAGGTCAGAAGTATCTGAGATAAAATCTTGCCTCTGACTAGCTCTGTGATTTTGGGCAAGTTACTTATTTTCCTAGTCTCACTTTTCTCATCTATAAAATGGGGATAATAACAGCTCCCAGAGATGATGTTTGGGTGAAATGAAACATACACATTACAAACCTTAAAACACTATATCATTGTTATTTTTATTACTGTTATCATCACTTAATAGTTATCTTTCTATTATTATTGTCAACTATTGCTGTTATTTTCTTTTAACAACTATTGTTGTTATTTACGTAAGCAATAAGGGAACTTTTTTGTATAGAAGATTTTTATTTTACTTAAAGTTTTTTATTTTCAACATATATAGATGAACAATTTTCAATATTCACTTTTATAAAACCTTGTGTTCTAATTTTCCCCTGCCTTCTCCTCATCCCCTCCTTTAGACAAAAGAGCAATTCTTTGTATAACAGTTTTGTGCAGGAAGAAAAGACGATAACATTCCCTGATTCCTTGTTACCCATAAAAATTATTTTAAAAGGAAATGCCACTTTTTAGCAAAGGATGAAAAAGATGAATCAAAAAAAATCCATATATTGCAAAAGAGGAAGACAACTCACATTTCTATGATTAGTGATAGCTATATAATACTTAATTTGCAGTGCCTTATTTGAATCTCAAAATAGAACTCATGAGCTAATATCTAAGTATTATCATTCTCTGCATTTCATGTGAAATGACATAATCATGGTAACAAAGTGAAGTCTTCCTGAAGGCAAGTCTTGAACTCTTTCTACTACTCTATGCTGTCTCTTAGACAGAGTACCTTAAGGGTTATGAAGCACTTTTCATATAACATGTCTGTGAACTATATAGTAGTATTAAAAATATAACAATTTACATTTAAATAGTATTCTAAAGTTGCAAAATACTTTGCCTCCAATGTACAATTTCAATTTGTATTTTTTAACAGTCCTATTAGCTATCTTACATAGACATTATTATTCCCATTTACAGTTCAGTAACTTGTTTAGGTTATTCCAGATAATTTGGAGATTTGGGTCAGAATCAGATTTTAAATATAAGATTTCCCTGATTCCAAATCAGAGCTCTTTACATTGTATTACTTTGTCCACTGCAGAACAGCTAGATTTTTTTGTTTATTTATTTGTTTATAGAGAAAATATTAAGGTTTGAGAATGAAAATGAATTGGGGAGGGGGAAATAACTGCTTGATCTTTGCTTTTACCAGCCAATGAATTCTTGAGCAGGATACAATCACCTGGAACCCCATAACAAGGGTGACCTCTTGTGGTTGCAATTGAGATGGAAATGCATGGTCCTGATTCTGAATGATGAAGGATGCTCATTAAACTCTCTGCTTTCCCCCAGATTGAAATTGTGACTATGATGCCTTCTGGGAACCGAGAGCTTCCAAGCCCACCACCACTGCCCCAAGAGCCAGAGGAGGAAGAATCCACAGCCAAACTAATTGATGGCTCCTCCCCACACGGGCCAGATTTCATCGGTGTCCTTGGTCCTCAAACCAATGAAGGTTGGTTAAGAGAGAGCCAAATTCCAGATTACATTGTGTTAGCCCCCACTGATGCTAGAGAGTTCAAGTTCTAAAGGAAAGAAGAATAGAATGAGAATTTCAGAATAGTGTGGAAGAAAAGCAAGAGACAAGCATATATTTTCCCCAAAATATTTAATTTATCTCTAAAATTTTAGCAATCCTATTTCTGACTTATACTAGCTATATAAACTATGGACCCCAGTTTCTTCAGATGTCAAGTAAGTGTAATAACCAGGTATTCTCTGATGTTTCAGATTTATGGCCCCATGACTTTCAATAAAATTTACACTGAATATCCCTCATTATCCATTGACCTACTTATTCATTAATTTATTTGTTTATGTATTCATTTTTATCTATTCATTCACTTATCCAACTCTTTCATTTACATGTTCATTTATTGAGCTTTCCATTCATTCCCTTATTTACTTTTTCATTTGTTTTTTTGTTTATTCATTTATTCTTCCGTTGATGAATTGTCCAGATATTGTGATTTTTATCAGTGTGAGGAAATACTATCTTCCAGTGCAGCTCATCAAGTGTTCTGCAGGTTAAGTCTGTGAGAAGAAGTTTCTGTTCCAGAAACATTCAACCTGTATGTGCCAAAGCTTCCACTGACTAGATATTGAGGCAAAATCCAAAATTTTCCCACTGCATCAAGTATGGAAAGAAAGTGGAAAGAAGTATACATACATATACACAGATTTGCATATGTATTCATACATATTTACACACATATGCATATATATGCTAATATACACATACATATAAATAGACATACATGCATGCACATATGTATACACATATGGACATGTACACAATGCACATCAGTACATATATACATATATTACATAAGTGTATATATGTGCATTGCATTATACATCTGTAACAGATATGCAATATATATAACATCCATGTGTTCCATGATATTATTTTAAACAAATTAATATCCAGTTTAAATATTTAAAAATGACAATTTTAAAACATTCTAATGGAAAAAGGTAAATATTAGAATAACTGAGAAAACTCAATACTCTTATGACCAAAGAACACATCTGTGGCTTCATTATCTGGTTAATTATTTGAAAACTAGCAATTATTCATAAGCAATATTCAATAGAGGTCATAAGCAATATTCAATAGAGGTCACTTCACAGAGCATCTGTTCTAATCTCCTGCAAAATTAATCAATTATTTGAACTTTTATCTTTTATCTTTTTTTAATAAGGTATTCAGAAGTAGATATAAAGTACGACCAATTTTAGACATTGACAATAGATTTCAAAATTTTAAAAAATGATTATGTTTCAATAATCAGACTTTTTCGTGGCTTTTTTCCTTCTTGGTCTGATTTTTTTTTCATAGCATAACAAATATGGAAAAATGTTTAAAAGAACTGCATGTATTTAACCTATATCAGATTGCTTGTTGTTTTAGGGAAGGAGGTAAGAATGGAAGGAAAAACCTTTAGAATACAAAGATTCATAAAAATGAATGTTCAACTCTATCTACAAGTATTTGAAAAAATTAGATACTATTGAAAAAAAAAAGAAAAGAAACCAGGTTTTCCTGATTCCACATCCAACATTTACCACACCGGAGTGTGGTACTCTGGGAGTCAGAGGAATAGCATGCACTTTAAACATCATTTTTCTATTTCTTTTGCAAAATGAAAAGATTGGATTAGACCAGCAATTCATCAAAACTATTTTCATAATACATTAAGGTGTTTTAATTTCTGACACAGTCAACACTATCAAATATAACCCACAGTTATAAGATATATTTGGAGAATCCTCAGTATTTTGAGAGTATAAAATGATCCTGAGACCCAAAGGTATAAGAATCTATCGACTAGATGATCCCTTCTTGATATTCCTTCTCCCCCATTTCAACATTAGATTTTACAAAAGAAAGATAAAACCTAGCAAAATGTAGAACCTACCAAAATGTAGAACTATTTGTATCTTGTTACAATATGTCACAACATCCCATTCTTCCTTAGAAGTTTTTTTTTAAAGAGCAGCTACAAGATTAGTGAATATAGAACCAACATTGGAGTCAGGAGGACTGTAGCTGTGTGACTGTGGACAAGTAACTCCAACTGGCCAGAAAAAAACAAAAAAAAAAATTTAAATTATTTTCCTTAATTTTATTTCTTTGTCTTTTCAGACTTTCCCACTTGCCTCCTGTGCACTTGTATGAGTACCACAGTCTACTGTGATGACCATGAACTTGACGCTGTTCCTCCTCTACCCAAGAACACAGCCTATTTCTATTCCCGATTTAATAGAATAAAAAAGATCAACAAAAATGATTTTGCTCATCTAAGTATGTATAAGTCTCTTTTTACTTAACTTGCTGTTTTTATTGTTGATTGCATTTGGTTTCTTTGTTTTGTACTAATTGTGTGATTGTTCTGGGATCAGGGAAGGGAATAAGTATTTCTATGGTGCTTACCATGTGCCAGGCACTGTGCTAAGTATTTTACAAATATTATCTCATTTTAGCTTCACGATAATACTGGAAGGTAGGTGCTTTTGTTATCTACATTTTACAGATAGGGAAACTGAGGCAACTAGGATTTAAATGATTTGTTTAGGGTCACGTAGGATACTTTTGAGCTCAGGTATTTCTGACTACAGATTCACCCTTTAACTTGCTCTGCGATTTATAATCAGAGTTACATGAAGTATTCACAATATAATACACATGTATATGGTAAGTATGTTCAGTTATTTAGTCACTTCCAATTCTTTATGACACATTTGAGGTTTTCTTAGTAGAGACACTGAAATAGCTTGTCATTTCCTTCTCAGCTCATTTTGCAGATGAGGAAATTTAGACAAAGTTAAATGAAAAGAGCAACTATTAAGTGTCCAAGGAAAGATTTGAACTCATCTTCCTAATCCCATGCCCAGCACTCTATTCACTGGGCTTCCTAGCTACCCCATGACATAGATAGAGAGAGAAAGAAAGAAAGAAAAAGGGGGGAAAGAGAGAAAGAAAGAAAAAAGAGAGATAAAAAAGATAGAAATAAAGAGAGAGAGAAAAAAGAAGGAAGAAAGAAAGAAAGAAAGAAAGAAAGAAAGAAAGAAAGAAAGAAAGAAAGAAAGAAAGAAAGAAAGAAAGAAAGAAAGAAAGAAAGAAAGAAAGAAAGAAAGAAAGAAAGAAAGAAAGAAAGAAAGAAAGAAAGAAAGAAAGAAAGAAAGAGAGAGAGAGAAAAGAAGGAAGGGAAGAAGGAAAGGAGGGAGGGAAGAAGGAAGGAAGGAAGAAAGAGAAAAGAAGGAAGGGAGGGAGGGAGGGAAGAAGGAAGGAAGGAAGGGAGGAGGGAAGAAGGAAGGGAGGGAGAAAAGGACGGAGGGAGGGAAGGAGGGAGGAGGGAAGGAGGGAAGAGGGAAGGGAAGGATGGAGGGAAGGAGGAAAAGCAGGAAGGAAGGAGGAAAGGCAGAAAAAAAGGAGGAAAGAAAGCAAAGAAGAATATAAACTATAACATATGTACATACTTTTCTAAGTCTATGTATGTATGTATGTATGTATGTATGTATGTATGTATCTATCTATCTATCTATCTATCTATCTATCCACCTATCCAACCTGTAAATACTACAGGCCTCAAGGCCAAATCTAAATTGGTGATCTTTCTTCAGAAATCTTTGATTCTTGGATGCATCTCTAATTTCTTTCATGGGACAGACAATCTCTCTGATGATACAGAATGTAACTCATCCACATCTGCCCATTTATTGGAACTCTTGGCAACATCCTCCTATAATTCTTGCACCAACCATAATGAGTGCTCTCCCCTTGACTTTTTGTTGTTGCTGCTTTTTAGTTCTTCAAACTAAAAAAAATTGGTCATGAAAGATTTTTGAAAGATTTTATTTTCTTTAAATCTGACTGTAAGAAAACATATCAGGGCATACACTCACTAAGTAAAGTCTCCTATAAAAAGCAGTGTCCCTGGATAGTCATGGAATATGTGAAAAAATAAATGGGCTGTGTTTTTTCTTTTTTCTTTTAGTAATATTTTATTTTTCCAAATACATGCAAGCATAGTTTTCAACCTTCTCCTTTTTGAAACCTTGCATATCTCCCTATCTCCCCCCATCTCTCCTCTCCAAGACAGCATGCAATCAGATATAGGTTAAACATGTGCAATTTTTTTAAACATTTTTCCATGTTCACCATGTGATGCAAGAAAAAATCAGATCAAAAGGGGAAAACATAAGAAATAAAACAAACAAACAAAAAACAACAACAAAGGTGTAAATACTATGCTTTGATTCACATTTAGTTTCCATAATTCTCTCTCTGGATGCAGATGGCACTTTCCATCTCAAGTCTGAATTGATGAGATGCATTTTTAAGAGAGCAGACCCATTTCTTTGCTAAAATTAAATATTATTATAATTGTATAAATATGTATAATATCTGGGGCAGCCTGAATATTTCAGGAAATAATGAAGCCTTTGAATGATAATTCATTAGAAATCAGAAGTTAAATTCACTAATTGCCCATTGCAAAGAACCATAATCTCTTCATTTTGTCTTTGCTTTTTAGAAGCAAAAAAAAAAAAAAAATAGAATGTTCATGGATATTTTCTATTCATTTTTCTTCTAGGTGATTTAAAAAGGATTGATTTGACCTCTAATTTAATATCTGAGATTGATGAAGATGCTTTCAGAGAACTTCCTCAGCTTCGGGAACTTGTTCTTCGTGACAACAGAATTAGGCAACTTCCAGAGTTACCATCCACACTGACTTTCATTGACATCAGTAACAATAGATTGGGGCGAAAAGGGATAAAACAAGAAGCATTTAAAGTGAGATTATAATCTGTTTCTCCATGTCTTCCTTTCTCTCTCTCTCTCTCTCTCTCTCTCTCTCTCTCTCTCTCTCTCTCTCTCTCTCTCTCTCTCTCTCTTTCTCCATTATCTCCTCTCTCCCTTGTCTTTTCCTCTCCTCTTTTTCATGTTGTCTACCTTTAAAGAATTTGGGAAAAATAAAACAATTTATAGATGCTTTGTTTATTCTTTTTTAAAATAAAGCAGAACTACTTAATTCTCTCAGTTTAAGAAAATTAAACAATCAAGGAAGTTATCTTCATGAAGATTATGAGAAACAATTGTTACCGTCATCAAGAAGCATTCATCAAGTGTTCAACACCTAGCCATTTCTGGGCTCATTTGTTGTAATTATTAGCTATCAATCCCAGTCTAAGAATATTCGCAGTCCCACTGAACATTATTTTGGTTTTATGTTTCTTTAAAAAGTTTAGTGAAGAACAAGGGTAAGAATTAAATTTACCATAGCTATCATTTTCATCAAATTTATGTCTTTGGTTTCCTAATAGGATATGTATGATCTCCATCATCTTTACATTACGGATAATAATTTGGACCACATCCCACTACCACTGCCTGCAAACCTCCGAGCTCTCCATCTCCAGGTAAGCTTTTAGCAAGGAATTGTAGGGGACAAAGAAAGATATCCTATTTTAGAGAGAAAATAGTTGACAAAGGAACTTAGTTATTTCACCAGCAAATATATTCAACTTCCCATGATCATTTAGTAAAGTGAAATTTCATATGTTTTCTTTTCTTTTAATTTCTGAGTCAGAAGACCTGAGTTTATTTCCTGCCTCTATAATTCACCATCTGTGTTAGACTGAGCCAAAGCAAAGTCTTTGAACTAAAGCTTTCTTTAATTCTAAATCTATGATCCTATGACCTATTTTTAATCTGAAAATTAGAAATTATCATAACAATTCTTCTAACTACCTATTAATTTTCAGAAACACTTTAAAGCCTTAGTAATTTGTCCTACCATAACTGTCTTAGTTTATTTTATAGGTTTCTCTGAAAGAAAACATGCAAGACAACTGTATCAGTAGTAAATAGGATAGTGAAGTAGGGAAGGATAGTCACTTTTAGAGATAGGGAAGGAACTCACAGCATCACAGGATTTTATATCTAAAGGTGGAAGGAATCTCAGAGACCATCTAGTCCAGTCCTCTTATTTTAGATGTGAGAAAACTGAGGTCCAGAGAAGAAGAATTTCTTAACCAAGACCACATAATGAAATTAATCTAATTTACAATTCCATTTTGTTATTTAGCTCCTGGGAAACAAATTTCATTCTTAGTACTCCATTTCATTCTTTGTACCAGAATTCACTCACTTTATTATATTTTATTTTTTAGACAGACAGGAAGCAATCCCATACCTCTTTTGGTAAAGAGTTCCTCCTTTCTCACAAGCTAACATGATGGTAAAATTTAGCATTTTTACAAATTGGTATCACTTTTCATTTTAAAAACTCATTATATTAGCATCCGTGTTCATATAATATTCTTTTAAGTTATTCCATAATCAAATAAATCACTCCTTCATTTTGAGTGTAAAAAATATCTCACTCACAGGTTAAGTCACATTCCTCTCATCATTATTTCCTAGTACATAAAATAAATTTATTGCAGCAAATTCAATAAATGAGACTCCATTTACGTCCAGAGTAACAAAGAATGGACCCATTTAAAGTTGTATGGTTATAATATCAAAGAGAAATACAAGATAGTATTTCATGCCAGAGAGATTCTATATGTATGCCATAGGATCATGGTTTTAGATATAGAAATCATTTAGCTCAGCTGTCTTGCTCTATACTTAGAGAAATTGAAGCCAAAAAGTGTATCTCTTGACCAACAGGACTAGAATTTGAACATATGGCTGTTGATCTCAAATCCAGTATTCCTTTATCCCTTACCACGGAATGATAAAGTGTTAGTAAGTGAAGAGATCATCTACTTTCCATTTGACATTTAAAGGAACTGAATTTAAGAGAGCTTGAGTGATTTGTCCAAATTCATAGAGGAAATGAGAAGGACATTAGCACCTACCTCCCAGGGATGTTGTGAAAATAAAATGAAATAAATGATCAATGATTTCCCTGGAGTCACAAAGCCATTAAGTATTCTAAGACAAAATTTTAACTTAGGTCTTTCTAACTCCAAACATCCACTTTGTGAACTGCATCAGACTTCCTCTCCATATCTATATCTATATCTATATCTATATCTATATCTATATCTATATCTATATCTATATCTATATCTATATCTATATCTATATCTATATCTATATCTATCTATCTATATATATTGAAAATACTCCTTTCTATATTATTCTAATTAATTCTATATTAATTAATTTTGCCCTCATAAGAATCATCAAGACAAGATAAGATAATTGAGTTCCTTGATGCATCCATACCATTCTTCTTTTAATTTTAAGATTAGCAAAATCTGAGAAATAGAAAAGCAAAAACAAAACAAAGGAAAAAATAAGTTCATGTACATGAAATTCATTTAAGACATAGCAAAAAAGAGCAAAAAAAATCTGCTTCTATTTTTTTCAAAGCCTTATAAAAGGCAGAAATTTTCTGTCTCTAGGTTCCAGCGTCCACCGAGGCTGGAGGTTTGTCATATCCACATGGTGTTTGAGATATTTTCTGCTGAAATTTATTGGGGTTTAATAGGAAAGACAGCACAACATAACAGAGAATCAGAAAGACATGGTTTCAAGTCCCAGTGTTGAAAGCAACTCCTTATTTGCATAGCAGGTGTTATTCTGCATTGGTAGGAGTTCTTAATTATAATAACTAGTATTTTAAAGTCTATGAATAATTAAACATACATTGTCCCATTTTATCTTTATCTAAAGCCTGCTAGGTAAGTTATTATGGTCCTTATTTTACAGATGAAGAAAATGATGTTAAAAGTATAATGCTTTATCCAGAATTATACAGCTAGTATAATAATAGTATAATAATAATCTAAAGCAAGATTCAAAAATTTTAGCTTTTGTTCTATCCTCTGTTTCACTTGGTTACCAGTTCTTCCTTACAAATTTGCTTTAAAACAAAAACAGAAACAAAGTGATTATTCCCTGTTTCCTTATTGTTAAGTTACCTTTATGATTCATGAGTTCATAAATAACAATACCTCATGGTCACAAAGTACTTTCTATTTTATAAAGTGATTCTCAAGGAAATGGTGCTGTGGAGGTAGGTCTATATTTAGTTAATTTCAAAATAACCTATAAAGATTTTGTATGACTTATGATAGTTATGTATGGACTAGAGTCACCATGTGGTTGTGGGTGGAGAGCCAGCCACTAATCCGAAAGACCTATGTTCATATTCTTTTTCTAACATAATAACACATTTCTCTAACATAGTATTTCTTTTTTTCTTTTTACTTGTTTTTTATTAAAGTTTTTTTTTTATTTTTCAAATCATATGTATGGATAATTCTTTAACATTAGCCCTTACACCCCCTGTATTCCAATTCTCCCTCCCTTCCCCCACCCCCTAAATGGCAAGCAGTCCAATACATGATAACATGTATTTTTTACAAATCTCTAACATTTCTCTAACAAATCTCTAACATTTAATCTTTCAGTACCCCTAGGAGCAATCTAAGACTCTAAGTTGAGAAAGTTAACAAAAGGATAATATCCACTAATATTGATCAATAGTGGGATTAGTCTTGTGAATAGTCACTGAACTTCCAGCCTGGGCAATACAAATAAACCCTTCAGAGGAGAGGAGAGCATCAAATATGATGTCCTATGTAGTCCAGATTTCAGTTGGGGTCATAGAATCATTACTGTCTAGAGAGGAAGAAATTCCCAGGCCATCCATTGAAAAATGAGGCAATGTAGGTCCAGAAAGGCAAATTCCTAAAGCTATACTGATACATATAATTTCTCAGACTGTCTCAAGATGATCTTATTTGATCCTTTTGATGTTTCACCCTCGAATTTTTGCTTATACTATTAAACAAAAATTTTCCCTTGGGCCTGCCCCCTTTTCCTTTTTGAATTAATCAAACCCATTGATTGTTGTCTGTGCTACCATATATTTACAACCAAAGGGACTTCAGAGATTTTTTAATCCAATTCCTCCCCGTTTATAGATGAGGGAACTCAGAACCTGGATAGTTCAGTGATTTTCCAAGTATATAGATATAAGAGTAATAGAAGAATGAGGCATGAAATAAACTTAGGGCTATTTATTAATGATAATTAGAGGAAGGAAATAATGAAATGGGTGAATTGGGATAGGGCAAGGTAGATCAAAGACAATATGAGTATAAAATCTATAGAGATATTGGATAATATGATTCAAAGTTGTGTGCCTAGAACAGGTATGGAACTTTGAGACTGGGGCTAAGAAATGGGAGTATATGTTAAATTGGGGAAGACGGGAGAGAACATAAGATTGTGGAGAATAGAGTATTGACCTTGGAATTGGCGCACATGGATTAAAATGTTGCCTTATCAGTGGTCCTCAAACTTTTTAAATAGGAGGCTAGTTCACTGTCCCTCAGACTGTTGGAGGGCCAGATTATAATAAACAAAAACTCACACTCTGTCTCCACTCCTCAGTTCATTTGCCATAACTCGGCAGGCCATATAAACATCCTCAGAGGGCTGCATCTGGCCCGTGGACCATAGTTTGAGAACCCTTGCTTAGATACTTACTAGTTTCTGTGATTTGGGGAGCATTTAAACTCTGCAAGCTTCAATTTCATCATCCATAAAATGAAACGAATATCACTTGTACTATGTCTTTCGCTGGGTTTTTGGAGGAAAGTGTTTTTCAAACCTTAAAGGTTGATAGAAAAGTCATCACTGTTGTTTCTTTTGGAGAAAGGGAAATTAAAGCAAGCACTAGATTGTCAAAAATAAGAACAAAAATTGGGCGTATAACATGGCTGTTTGTATTCCCCTTGTAGAACAACAACATCCTAGAGATGCACGAGGATACCTTCTGCAATGTTAAAAACTTGACCTATGTGCGCAAGGCTTTGGAAGACATTCGGCTGGATGGGAATCCCATCAATCTGAGTAAAACTCCTCAGGCATACATGTGTCTACCTCGTCTGCCAATTGGTAGCCTTGTCTAAGCCAAATTTGGGGCTCAGGCAATGACCCGAGCTAAGAGCAAAAGAATTAATATGCTCACACAGAACAAGCCGTGTATTGTTTGCAAATTAGCATTTGGAAGTTTGTTACATATTAAATAAACCACAAACAAATAAAGTGGGAAAAATTCAAGATGTGTGACATCAGCATAGAAATGTGAAAAGCAATACCAAACTTACAAGTTGAGCAAATTTAAATAGAAAATATATAACATTTTCATACTACAAAGTACTCATTTAATTTACATTACATATGATTTAAAGTTAATTTTTCAATCAATGAAAATTTATTTTGAAAAGAAATCACATAAACATTCAGTATTTATCCAACATTGGTTCTTATAATCGGCTTTTCTTTTTCATTAAACGATGATGTTGTTTCCCTCTAAATCATTAGATTCTGGATTGTTGTGAATAAATAAAAGTATTAAAATTTATTCTGCCTTATTTTAAAAATACTCATTATGTAACACTGCAATCACTGACTTTCTTCCTTTATACCAATATCCCCCAGATAAAGACATTGGGCATTTTCTCTATCTCTGCCTTCTTCTCTTTGCCTATTGACCTCCCTAACCTTTAAATTTTTACTAAAATCTCCCTTTTTACTAAGAATATATACATATACACACATATGCATATTCATATTATATATACTTATATGTGTCTATATATACATATATGTATGTATAAATGTATGCTCTTCCAAAGTGATATGATCTTAGGAGAGGTGGATTTATTGCTCCCCTGGCCTGTGCTCTGGTTTCTAAAATGACCCCAAGAACTCTTTTTTTCCCTGCTACTGTAAGGTAGGTCCCCACTCACTGTGGCTGCAAGTTCTGGTTTATTAGTTCTGCTCCTTGTCCTGAGATTGTCACCAAGGATTGTGACCTGAACTGGGAAAGCAAGAGACCTGCCTCCCTGCTAGCAAAGAGACCAGTGTAATGTCTGTCTGACTAGTTGTTCAACCTCCTTACTGTTTGTGGGCTGAGAGGTCTGGAAGCAGTTACTTTTTCTGCCAATTCAGTGACTCCTATGTTCTACTCCTGGTTTCCTGGGGCCTAGGTTATGCTGGTACAACTGACATTGAACCCTGTTCCATTCTCCCTCAGGTGAGATATGTTTCCTGCTGACCTTCTAGGTTGTCTTAGATTGGAAAATTATTTCATTCCATTCTTTTGTGGATTCTACTGCTCTAGAATTTATTTAGAAGTCATTATTTAAAGGTATTTGGAGGGTTTGGGGGTAAACTCAGGTAAGTCTCTGCCTTTGCTTTACCATCTTGACTCCACCTGCCTCCAAATAATTTCTTAATATTAACATTGGTTTATCTACAGAAATGCATCAAGAATAGATAAGCTTTAGATGTCTTGGAAAGATTTTACTTAAGGCATTTACAATTTTAATAAGTTTGTTAACATAAAAGACAACATATCTAGCATATTATTCTGTGGGAAAAAAAACAAAAAATATGTCTAAAATATTATATATATTTAAAATGTTGCACTTTCATATATAAATTATCTGGAATATTGACCTCTGCTATCCAATACATGTGCCCTTCTTTACCATGTAATTATGGTTGTTTGAATGTTGAATAAGCCACTGCTGCCATCATGTGTTAGAACTGTATTCTTTTTCATTAAGGAGTTTTATTTTTTTTCCCCCATAACAGTGAAGACCAAGTGTAGGATATATTAAAATTAAAATTGTGAAATGTGTAGAGCCAAGAGTTCTAATTCTGCCTGTGAAAAACCCTAGGACAATGACTTAAGGTCTTGGAAATCTTACCATGGGCACAATAGTAAATTGTAAAACCCACCAACCTATGTTGTCCTGAGGCTCACTATGGAAGGGATTATGGCCTTTTGTAAAGCACATCTGAGTTTTTTTATTTTTTTATTTGATAAAATAGATTTGCACATAAAATGAAACATGATAGAATATAAAGACATAGAAGCAACTACAGAGAGAGAGCATTAGACCCTAAGTCAGGAAGACCTGAGTTCAAATACACTAGCTGTGTAACCCTTATTAAGTCACTTAACCTATTTTTTCTTTAGTTTCATCAACTATAAAATGGGGACGATAATAGCACTTGTCTCCTGGGATGTGATAAAGGAGATTTTAGTAAAGCCAGTTTTGTAAAGTATGATAAAAGCTTGAAAAAGTTGTAAAACAGTATGTGACAAACAGTGGACACTTAATAAAGATTTGCTTCCTATCTCTCCTCCAATTCTTTCCTTTTATCTGTATCCTTTTACCCTGTCTTCTTCCCTTTCCCTTTCATTTTCTCTTTATTTTTCCTTCCTATCCGCCTCTCTTCCCTTCTCCTTTATTAATGATGAATCAACAATAAATCCCTAATACTACAAAGGTAGCTCTCCATATATACTTCAGAAGGTAATTACAAACCAATACTTGAACAGATCTCTAATTAATACTAATAGTTTTTTTTTTCAAATAGGGACATCCTACAACCTCATTCCTTCTCACTTATTTCTCAAGTTCTTAGGAGGTCTGTTCTCATTGATCAGAGTACTAACCCAATTAGTAATATTACTAGATTTCACAGGATCAGCATCAATGTCTCACATCTACTACTATAGCTAGCTCAGGTTTTTTGGAGAGTCTAGTAAAGCATTTTGTTAGTAATCTGTGCAACCACTATGTTATTAGTAATAGTAATTATTTCTTTTTCTTATTAGTTTTTTGAACTAATAAATGATGACCTTATCAAGTCTTTATTTCTTGGTTTTGCAGAGATTATAGTTTTACATTACCTTACTTGACACAAGTGTTTTTATATATTTGGTCTAATTTGCACAAACATGCACTTTGCCTGTGTGTGTGTTTGTGTGTGTGTGTTGGGTTTCTTGTGATCATATAGATAAAAAAAATTTTTCCACATCTTCCTTCTTCAAGAAATTCTTCTCTTTGCTTCTCAACATTATAGTTATTTTGTTGGTGACTGAACAACAATGATATAAAAGGAATTGTGTTAAATTCTGGCAATATAAAAACAATGACAGAAAGGTGGTGTCCTATTGGTCCTGGAGTAGAGGGCTAGACCCAGAATTAGGAAGACTTAAATTCAAACTAATCACAGTAAGTCTAGCTCTATGACCTGGGTAAGTCAACTTAGGCTTTTTCTCCATTTTCTTCTTCTGTAAAATGGGAATAATTATAATATTGGTCTCCCAGAGTGGTTGTGAGGATTGACTGAGATGATATTTGTAAAGTATGATGTACTTGCTAGCTATTATTTTCAGAAAATACAGTCCCTGCCTTCAAGGAATATAAATTTTAATGATTTTAATGGGACAAGATAATATATGAAAGAAAGCTATAAAAGGTAGGGAAAGAAGTGTAAAGAATCAGCTGAGCCTAGAAAGCAATGAAGATGTGACTTACCTGGACACTGGGAAGAAATAAAGATATAACTAATCAGAGGAAGGGGCTGCAGGGTACAGTGACAAATTCAGAAAATCTACATGTCATTCTAATGTCTGCTCACCCAATACTGATGATAGGAATTGTCATATTAATCAGTGAATAAATCTTTATTAAGCACCTAAAATGTTTTAGGCATTGTGCTCTTTTGTTAGTATTATTTAAACCAAAATCTCTTAAGCTTTAGATGAAACTGATGGGAAATTTGAGTCTTTGGGTTCTACAATTGAATGCAAAAATGTTTCTAAAATCTTCAGGTCCAAGCAAAAATTGTAATCCATTTGTATTGAGGAGAATATATTTGACATATCAGGGTACCACCTCAATCCAAATAGAACTAGGAAAGCTAAATTTTAAATACATGTTGCTGTAAAATGAAAGAAAAGGATGAAGAAAAACAAGGAAGTTAACAGTTGAGCCAAAAAACCCAAATGAAGCCTGGCTAAATATGGAGAAGCAAGATAACTGCTCAAACTGTTAAAATTCAAGGACCCTATCCTAGTCTCAATTTTCAATCAAGAGTTGACTAGATTTCCTATTCATTCTGCTCGTTATTGATTTAATGAAGGCTTGTGGAAACTAGGGTTCTCAGCAGGTGAAATTTCATTCTTGCAACTTTCATCTTATTCTTGCAAATAAGGGATCCTGAGAAATATACCAACCTCTGAGACAGCTCAAACTTAGCAGAGTAAGATTAATTGACTTATGTTACCACTGGGCAAAATGGGGCTTCAGAAATGAATCTTAATGTTGTAATTGAATGAATGAAATGATTTTAATTAATTCACAATGTATCAATGAATAAAGAAAGAAGCATGTATTAAGCACGTGACACATGCCAAAGATAGAAGATAGAGTATGTATGCTCTCTATGTAGTGGTTATTTTGATGTGTGTGGTTTGGAATAAACAAAACAGTTTGTGGTGATGGATAAGGAGTCAGAAGATACTTTGGCCAAGTAAGTTGAAATTCATGTTTAGTCAGTTTGGTACCATTCAATTTCTACGAGTCAGTTTCCTTTTCCATTTGACTAAATGAAGTGCCATGGCATATTGAAAAGAATATTGAATTTAGCATTAGAGGAACTTCCCATGAATTCTAGCTCTGCTCCTTATTAACTGTGTGACCTTGGTCAAGTCACTCACTGGGCCTCAGTTTTCTCATCTGTAAAATGAAGGGGTGGGGTTGAGGAGGTATCAGTTGATCTTCTATGGTCCCTTCCATTTCTAAGTTTTTTCTAGGTTTTTCTAGATGATTAAATCTGTGACCATTTATGGAACTCTTTACACCCCGAAGAGACCAATTCTGCTTTCTCACCTTCCACCATCCCCTCAATGACTGAGGGTAGGGGAGTCCAAGGAACTCTTTGGAACTTCTATTCCTTCTGGGCAGCCAAACCAGCCCCCATTACCTGCCCCTCTCCTTGGACCTCCCTGCCCCCAGCTGCGTCACAAGCCCCCTGAGAATACTCATACAACCCCTAGTTCTGGGGCCGAATCCCGGCTTCACACACTGGGAGCATAATCCAGCCCTCTGATTGGCTGTTGCTCTGAGTAACCAGGGACGCTGTGGGCACGCGGGGGCCCCGGCCGGTATTTGAAGCAGCTCGGGCCCCGCGCTCTCCTCAGTCCGGCCTGGACCGGCGACCACACTGGCACCTGAGCTGAGAGAGAGGGTGCAGCAAGGTAACGCGCTCCCCCGGCCCACCCCCAATCCCCACCCCCGCGTTACCGCGGAGACGGGTTTGTGCGGGAACAAGGAGCGGGGCTCACAGCGCGTAGCTCACCAATAAACTCCCTCCCCCCGACCATCCTTACTCAGCCCCCCTGTCCCACCCATCCATCATCCATCCATCCATCTGCCTAGCCTGGGCGAGGCAACTTCTTAGGTGCGAAGGCAAAGAAGAGGGAAAATAAAAGAAGTTAGGAAGAAAGAAGGCAAGAAGGACGAGGTTCACCCCCGGGCGGGGGGGCGCGAGGAAAAGGGGGAGACCCTTTGGAGGGAAGAAGGCGAGACCGCAGAGGGAAGGCACACGTGGGGCACCAAGCGGTGTCGCCAGCTGGGAGAGGAGGAGGCGCGAGGTGCGTGGGGACCGCTGCGGCAAAGCAGCCACCCGAGATCTTCGGGAGTCCACCCCTCCTCGCCCCGCGGCCCCGCTCTAGCAAGCCGGGCTCGCCAGCATCCTCGACAATCCTCGACGTGACAGTTGTGCGGAGAGGGCATGGCCTTGGCCCTTGACCGACGGGCGGACCCGCTGAACCTAGGTGGCGGCTGGGCCTCGCCAGCGGCTCTCCCTCCTTGGTCCCCGTGCCACCGACGGAGGAGGAGCACCGCGATGTCGCGACGGCGCCACTGCTCCGGCCCCAAGCTGGAGTACGAGGAGCTGCGAAAGCAGGCGAAGCATCAGCATGACCCCGGGGCCCGCCGTGGCCCCACGCGCAGCGGCGTCCTGAGCGTCCAGCCAGCCCCACCTGCTGGGGGTCCCGGGGCCTGCTGGACCCCCGGCCCGTGGCGCTGCCACCCGTGGGAAGTCTGGAAGCCGCCGGGTCGCGTGCAGGTGGTGCGGGTGTACGGACTGCGGCCTCCCTGTCCATGCTGCTGCTCCTGCTGGAGTGCCCCCCGACAAGCCCGTGCCCGGGCGCCTCTACCGCAAGAAGAAGAAGAAGCGCTGGGGCAGGAAGGGCCGCGGCGTGCGGCGCGGCCCCCGGCGCCCCCTGCAGAGCAGCCCGCCTGTGGACCTGAGCGCCCTGCTGCGCCCGGTCAACCTGTACGGCCGCCGGGCTCCCGGCATGCGCGCTCCGCGCAACACCACGCAGTTCATCATGAACCAGGTCTACGAGGACATGCGCAAGCAAGAGAAGCAGGAGCGCCAGCAAGAGGCCCTGCGGGCCAGACAGGCGGCGGCCGCGGCGGCTGCGGCGACGGCCCCCGAAGGGCAGGGCCCAGGAGCCCGAGGAGGAGGACGCTGCGTCCCCCCCGGGCGGCGTCGGGGCGCACCAGCCCGTGCGCAGAGCGGAGCAGGAAGACCAGGAGATGCAGCTGCTGCAGGAAACTTTCTACAGCTTCGTCCAGAAGCAGCTCTATTGCCTCGTGCCCAGTCCCGAGGCTGCAGTCGAAGAGGATGAGGAGGAAGAGGAGGAGGAGGAGGAGGAAGAAGAGGAGGAAGAGGAGGAGGAGGAGGAGGAAGAAGAGAGGGGCATCTGCTCCACCTTTCTCTGCAGCAAGGGAGGATTGAGGAGGAGGAGAGGGAAGAGGAGGAGGAGGAGGAAGAGGAGGAGGAGGAGGAAAAGGAGGAAGACGAGGAGGAGGAAGAGGAGGAGGAGGAAAAAGAGGAGGAGGAGGAAAGAGAAGAGGAGGAGGAAGAGGGAGCTAAAGAGGAGGAGGAGGAAGAGGAGGAGGAAGAAGAGGAGGAGGATCATGAGGAAGAAGAGGAGCGGTATGGAGAAGAAGAAGAATCAGAGGAGGGGGAGGAGGACGAATTGTTCAAAGATGAGAATGAGGAAGAAGAGCTGAAAGAGTATGGCAATGAGGAGGAGGTTGAGGAAGAAGAGGAGGAGGAAGAGGAGGAGGAGGAGGAGGAAGAGCAGGAAGAGGAGGAGATGGAGGAAGAAGAGGACTACCAGGAGGAAGAGCAGCAGGAAGACGAAGACCAACAATCTCTAGAGAGCCCTCTCACCAGCCCATTAACACCTGAAGAAGAGCCAGAAATCATTTTGAACTGTGATTTTTTAACCCGGGAGCGTAGAATTCTCCAGAAGCTTCAAGAAGGATGCCCTATGATTGTGCAGAAAGTTCTGTGTTAGACTGAGGAGAGGGATGGATGAATAGGATGGAACTGATTCTTTGGCTAAAATGAAATTAGCAGCTAAAAAAAATCTAATATAAAAGTGAGTTCCATGAATAAATATTATCTATGCACACCCCTCCTTTGTAAAATTGTAAGATGATTAAAAATATTAATGATGTTTGTGTGTGAATAATGGGTAGAGGGAGGGGGGCCCCCAGTGGGGGATTATAGTTGCAATTGTTTTAATAGGACACATTTTTGTTTTTACTACAACAGTTTAGATAATTTTTTTTTTTCACTCCCACTCCCAGCTACCAAGGGGTCCCCACCCAGGGAATTTTAGCTTAAAAAAAAAAATGGTGTTTTTTTTGTTTTTTGTTTTAGTTTTTTTTTTTTTTTTTTTTTTTTTTTTTTTGGCCTATCTTGATGCTGAAGGGGGAAACATATTGCACAATGAGATCTGTTAATATTATGCCTTCCAGCATTCCCTTGAACTTTTAAGTTTTTTGTTTTTGTTTCGTTTTGTTGCTTTTAAATTTAAGCAACACTGGAACGTTAAATATTTAAAAAGTATATGCCACTGGCATTGAACATTGAATGCATGAAACTTTCCCCACTGGTCCTTTGAAAGTAAGTGGGGCCATAATAGAATTATCTGTTTTGCTATGTACCTTTTGCCCCCCCCAATAAGCTTTGCAACTTGAGAGCTCCTTTTTATAGGTTTTATTGTGGTAACCCCATCTACAATGTCTTGTGGTATTGCTTATTTGTATTCCTTGTTCCACAGTGCCATGGATCTTCCTCAGAAGAACATGAAGTTGCTTCTGTGTATATGGTTGTCTGCCATGGCCTCCGCAATCCATAATCCATGAATGGAGAGGATTCCCCATGGTCAGATGTCTGCCAAGTGCTGCAACTTGCAAATCTGGTTAAATTCCCAGGTAACTGCAAAAACAGTGGAACATATAGATGTTGAAGCGGTGGTTCCTGGATGGATACTTTTCTGTGAATAAGTTTCAGAGGATCCATGGTGAATGGTTTTTGAAGAATGGGTGTTTTTTTTTGTTTTTGTTTTTTTTTTTTTCTTTTTGACAGATCACTTTTGGCCTTTTAAGGGGGAGGAACATTAATTTTATTTTTATTTCCCAATTTTATAGGTTTTTTAAAATTTATTTTTGTCTGGGAATGGCTTTTTTTTTTCTCCTGAAAAGGAGAGATTAACTACAAAGGCCACTTGAGATGTATGTGAGAGTGAGTGTTTTATTAAGTTAATAAGTTTTGGAAAATAATGTTGTTTTTTTTTTCCCCAAGCATTCATTCAAATTTTTAAAAGTTAGTATTTTTTTTTCTTCAAAGAACTTTTATTTCCATAATTTACTTAGCAGGTTTCTACATCTTTCTGACAGATGAAGAATAAGAGCATGTATACATGCCTACTCAAAAACTCTCAACTCTCCAGTTGTATTTAGGAAAAAAAAAACACTAATATGCAAGAAGGACACAAACATTTTTAAGAAACAACTATCTGGATATGGTGGCACATTTCCCTGCTTAAGGGAGACTGAGGCTGGTAGATCAATTGAATTCCAGAGTTCTGAATTGTAATATGTGGCTAATTTGGCCTAACAGGTGTCCCCACTATACTTGGCATATTCATGTTCATATAGCAAGTCTCAGAGAGATTGGGACAACGAGGTTGGAAAAATGAAGAGAGTCAAAACTCCTGTGCATTGCAATTAATATTGGGATCAGAATCCTTGAGTGGCAGCTGCTATACTTACTTTCTAGTCTGAGCAAAATAGGGATAGGGATACTCAATATGAAAAAAGCCCAGCAAAAATAAGTAAGCATAATAACTTCAAAATCATAAACATGTAGGAACTGGAAAGTGAGCCTCAGAAAGCCATCCAACACTCTTATTTTACAGATGAGGGAAAGGGCGTAGAAAATAAAGGTGTACTCATCCAAGGTCATACAGGGAAGAAATAAAGAAAATATCTGATGAGCCATAACTTTTCCCCCCACTGTATCAACGATTTGATATAATTCAAATTTTATATTTGTGAATTTTTAATCAAAAGTGACAATATTGTTTGATATATATATATATATATATATATATATATATATATATATATATATATATATATAGGAATTGGTCATGGATCATCTTTTCTGAGCTCCTTTGCCAGTTCCAACATTTTGTGAGAGATTGAAATCTATACCTGTCTGATAAATATGTAGGCTCATACAATATGATTCTCAGAAGTTAAAGAATTTAGAATTTGGAAAACATTAGATATTTCCTGTAAGAAGGGCAGTCCAGTGGAAAAATAGGTTGAAAATGTCTCTGATAAGCAGGGGAATCTGACATCTAACATTAACTGCACAGAATCTCACAGTTTATAAGATTTGCAAAGTGTTTTCCCCATGACAATGCTCTCAAGTGCAGAAAGTATCACTCATCCTTTTTCACAGATAAACACATTTCCAAAGGTAAAATTCTATTACATAGTATCAGTTAAGAGCCAACATTCAGATCATCTGATATCCAGACCTGCTATTCGGTCTCATAAGTCACATTGATGAAAAATTTTATAAGCAAATTCCTGGGATTTAAAGATTTAATTATATAAATCAGGAGTTCTCCAAGTATTGATCAAAGCACCCTTTGGAGAGATTCTTGAGAAGTCTAAACTATTTTCCTAATAAACATTAAAACATTTCTTTTTTGTTAAATAGTAATATACTTATGTGTGAGTATATTACATAAGTAGAAGTTATTGGGGAAGGGGGGGAGAGGTAATTTTTAAGAGACCAAAAAATTTGAGAACCCCTGATGAAATATAACCATACCATTTTAAACATAGTTCAACTGATATAACTGAAGATTGAAGGGATAATAAGGTGGGGAAGGTCCTCACATTTTATGTATGAGGAAAACCAAAGCCCCTCAGGGAAGTTAAGTAAATTGCCCAAGGTGAGACAATTAACTATCAAAAGGTGAAATTTAAACTCAGGTCCACTAACTAGTAAAAGTGTAGTGTTAAGTCCTTTGAGGGTAAGAATTGTATTAAATTTGTTTTTGTTTCCCTGTTTAGGAAAGTGCCTCATTAAATAGGTACTTAGTAAATGTTTGATGCATTATGTATATATGTACACACAGAGATAAAATAGTCTGGGAATAGAGAGAGAAATAAGTAGAATAAAATAGAAAAGTTAGGATAGATTAGGATAGAAAGATAGATGATGGATAGATAGATAAATAGGTGTATACATATAGATAGGTGGATAGCTAGATATTTAGATAAGATAGATATACTAAAATTTGGGGTGGTAAATTTAAAAGGGTTTTCCCTAAAACCTTGACATCTAGAAGATAGGTTAAAACCCGAAAAAATCATATTTAATTCAGAATTTAAATGTGTTTGAAGGTCAATTAGTTATTCAACTATAAGATTCAGAAGCATAATATCACAAAATTTAGATTTAGAAGGGGTCTCAGTCCCAAACAATGAAATAATTTATCATTTTTCATATTACCCTCCCCCAATGTGTGCCAGCTGGCATAATAGATAGATTACTGGACTTAAGAGTCAGGAAAACTCATCTTCCTGAGTTCAAATCCAGCTTCAGACATTTACCAGTTAAGCTGTGTGACTCCAAGTTACTTAACTCTGTTTGCCCAGCCTCATCTGTAAAATGAATTGCAGAAGGAAATGGCAAGCCACTCCAGTATCTTTGCCAAGAAAATTCCAAATGGAGTCCTGAAGAATCAGACACGATTTGAAAAACAACTGAACAACATAAATCCCCTGCCTCCCAACCCCAAGCTCTTTGGATGAGATGTTCATATTGGACCGAAGATAGTTCTTTATCAAGAAATATCACAGAAGAAGCACTCATCACAAATTATTTTTAATGCCCTTTTCTGTCTTCATACTTTTGGAACCTTGGATACACGCAATCAAGGCATAAAGAAATCCTTCTATTAGAAGTGTAGACTATTCTGTGTTCAATTTCCTTAAGAGATATGACACACTTCTAAGTTTAGTCCCTTATTTAGGGATAGTTATCTGTAAATTGATAGAAAGCATTCCTATACAAAGAATGCCCTCCCTCAATTTAGGCTTACACCACCTTTGATATCATATAGAGTTACCTAAAGCCTGAATCATATCCATATGGTCACAAGTGTGACAAGACAGAAACAAAACCACAAAAAATTGAAGATAGATAAAAATAGCAGCAGATACTTCTGTATACAGAGAGAGATTTTCTTGGAAAACCTGATGGTGAATGTTAGTCCTCTGTCTAGTAGCCTCTGGACATCATCTCAGGGAAAAGACCCTTTCAGCATATTTTGGGGGTTCTTCAAATCTTCTGGTGGTCTCCTGATGATTTAGAGCCAGGATGAAACTTCAGAGAGGTAAGTTTGTTAGCAATTCTCAGGCAAGGTCCACTTTCTCATAATATCCTTTAAAAAGATTCTATCTCAACCTTTTTGGCTTCTGATTAAATATAGAAAGGACAATATAGTCAGTTTTACACAGCTGAAGCACTGACCCTTTGAGAAGATGAAGAGCTTATTCAGAAGTTTAAAAGAAATCCACCAAACCAACTAAATAAACAAGGGTTATTGATTTCTTACTGGCTCTATAAGTACCAGAGATCTAATAACTTTCAGTGTTTGTGTCATGATTAATCAGAGACTTCCATGACTACCCCAAATCACAGAGATTAATAACCAAGCTTTATGCACATGGTAGATGACACAAACTAGATATATAATGTCTAATAATACATGAAGGTAGTCCTTTAGAAGACAAAAGGCTTTAGTGATATATCTGAAAGTCGTCTTGTTTCTTCTTTCAGAAGTATTGAGTTATTTTGCAATTTCCATGAGTGAAAGGGCAAAAAATAATCCTATCTTTAGAATAATGGCAAAATAAGTTATTTCTGGATTCATAGGTAATTTTTTTTTTAAGAAGGGACCAGTATTATAACTCTGTCCAAACTTTTAATGGGTACCAAAATTATCACTATGTCCACCTTTTGGAAGAGAAACATTTTTATAATTTGATATGTAGGTAGAACATATAGTATTCTTTCCTATGAAGAAAGGAAAAATCCTGTTTTGTGTTTTTTTGTTTTGTTTTGGTCTGGTTTTGGTTTTTTGCCAACAGCAGCTTTTGAAATAGCTGTCAATAAATATGCTAAATAAAAGTGAATAAAGTACTGAAATTTAGTAACAAACGGATGGTTCTGTGTTCCGCCTTACTGTTTTTTATAGAGGTAGTAATGATTCATATTCCTATAGAGCATTAAATATATATAATTTCTTCATAAAACTAATAAATATAAACATGAACATGATAAAAACAGCTGAGCAAAAACTTCTGAGATTAGAGATATATGAAGTAAATAGCAATGAGAGTATAAAGGACTTTAAAATTATAAAGTGTTTATATTTTGATGGTGACTGTTAAGTCATTAGACTAGAGGGAGCAAATTAGAAATAAACCTGATTTTATGTTTTGATAATCTTAGGGTAAAAATGGGAGGGAAATAACGTACTATGGAAGCAAATGGGAGGAAGTTTGAAAAAATAGAGGTCATTATTTGGATTTTCAAGTGTAAATGGTATGTGGAAAAGTGATAATTAAAATATTTTCATTTGAACTGGTCTCAAGGTAGGGTCTAGAACACATAATATAGAAATAAATTCAACTAAACATGGAAGCAGAAAAGAATGAGAGGAATAAAAGGTAGGGAAGATTTACAGAATAGACAAAAGAAGCCTCTAACCTAAGGGAGAGGGAAGAAAACTTTTTCAAAGAAAATGAAGGTTGAAGAGCAAAGGAACAAAAGCTTAACTGCATCAAGTATAGAATATCACCTGCAAGCACACTTTTGTTCCCAACAAGAGAATAGAAAGCAAAGAAGGAATATAAGTTTAATATTCATAACTATTATTTATGGGAAATAAAATTTAATAACATAACTGTAAATGTGAATGAAATAAAATCACTTATATAGAATAGAATAGAGAATTGATTAGAAAGCAGAATCTAATGCATGCTGTTTACAAGAAACATACTTTAAGCATAAAGATTTTAAAAGACCAGAGCAAAATCTATTATACTTCAGCTGAACTAACAAAACAAATAGCATTCATATCAGTCAAGATAGCAGGGAAGAGACTGAATTTTAAGAGATAATAGGGAAATGACATTTTATCTATTATCTATAATAATTTTCTACATATGAAATGTATCATAATTTCAGTAGTGGTAGTAATGATAATCAGCATCAATATAGTACTTTTAAGTTTTGTAAAGTGATTACAAATATCTTTTAATCACTATTAGTAATCATTATGAATGCTATTATCCTACTTCAGAGAATACAAACTGAGGCAGATGGAAATTTTTGTTTTGTTTTGTTTTAGTGACTTATCCATGTCATATAGTTAGTAAGGGTAAGAAATAGTATTTGAACTCAAATCTTCCTACCAGGCCTTACCCTATATCCACAGTACTACTTAGCTGCCCCAGGAGGGAGGGGAAATCATATGTACTCTATCCATTGCATCTCCTTTATCTATGTGCTGATGTAACTAACTAGCTAAAAGAAAATCTAAATGGGTTACAGAAAACTTAAATAGTGCAGGATTTCTCTACTTTTCTCTTTCACTCTCTCTGACCCTATCTCTCTCATAGTACTCCAGTGCTAAATAAGAATGCAAATAGAAAGTAGTATACATATATACATGCATAAGGTATACATATACATATGTGTATATAAAAATATATATATATATACATATATACACAGCCATGTTACTTTTACAAATATTAAAATTATTTAGGACATAAAAACTTCACAAGTAAATAGAAACAAGCAGAAATATCAAACATCTTTTATTGACCATAATTATATTTCATAAGGACCAATAAAGAATGGAAATTAATTGGAAACTAGGTAATTTTTCCTGAACTAATGGGTCACATGTTCAAATCACAGAAACGATAATAAAGATAATTTTCTATAAAGATAACAAGACATTGTGCTAATTTTGGGAAGATAATAGTCAAAGCAGTCCTTGAGAAAACATCTCAATTACATCATCAAAAAATAATGAATGTGAAACAAAAAAGATAAACCATAACTTGATTTTCATTAAACAACAAAATATATAAATCTTAAGAATAAAACAAGATTAATACAATTAACACACCCCCTCCAATTGAATTAAAACTATTGGAGAATTGCTTTATAGAACTAAGAAAATAATGAAATTGAGTTGGAAGAAGAAAAGGTAAAGTGTATAAAGGAACACAATGAAAACGGAAAGTAACTGGGCTTTAAGCAAAACAGGATAAGATTTTAAATTATACTACAAAACAGTAATCAAAACAATATGTTTTGAATAGGTTTATATATATATGTATGTTTATGTAGCATAAGAACCTAGTCTAGTGTTCCATGAACCCAAAGATCACAGCTTTTGGGGAAAAGTTTAACAGAGATTTTGAACCATATCTTATATCATATGCCAAGATCATCTCCATAAAATGGAGAAATGACCAAGCTATAAAAAGCAGATCATAATAAGAGGGAAAAGGAAGAAACTATCATTCAGAATTATGGATATAGGTAAAGTTTATTACTAACTATAGGGATAAGGTGTGCCACAGAAAACAAAATGTACACCTTTGATTAGATGAAATCTAAAAGGTTTCGTACATAAATCCAGTACAGCTAAAATTAGAAATAGGTATCTGGCAGAAAATCTTTCTAGAAGCATCTCTGATAAATATTTCATTTACCAGTTATATAAGGAACTACTCCAAATTTATAAAAAATTAAGTTTGTAAATAAATGGTTGATAAAGTCTGTTATAAGTTTGTTTTCTCAAACTGTGAGGAGGAGAAATTGGAAGTAGAAAAATGATTGACAAATCTTGACAAAATTTTTAAAATTAAAAAAGAGCAACAGGAGAATATAAGGAAGAAATTTTAAAAACTATTACAAAAATGTCAGGAGACAAAAAAAAAGCTAAAAACTAAGAACACAGAGATAAATCAACACAGTTAACATATGAAAATCAGAAAAGTGAATAGTAAAATAAAAAGATCATAAATGCCTCAAAATACTGAAAAATTAATACCTAATGCACTAATACCTAATGGAGACAAGTCTATGGATTTCTAAGACAGTTGGGACTTTAGTAGGGTATTATAGAACGCTTCAAGAGACAAGAACATTTAGAGAATAATTCAGATGAAAACAAATGAAATTAATATCCAACATTGCAGAAGTAATCAAAAAAATGGAAACAAGACCAAAAAAACCCCCTCAATATATGTAGGCTGATATATCTAGAACAATTTGGCCATCTGTAGTTTAGTACAAATGCAAAAATGGATGATAAGATGCTATTTTGCCTACTAAGAAACTGGGTCTAAATTCTCAATGTTGAGATAAGTGTTATTGTCTTTGACTCTGAATCTACAAAAGCAAAGAAAGCATAATTTATTATCTTAAAGTATAGATTAAGATTCACCAGGGTGCTTCTTCCAATCACCCTGAGTTCAATCATGTTATTTTTCAAGAATTCATCAAATAGAAACTACCTTATTTTAGTTATCATTATTCAATTTTTAAGCAACAGAATGGAAATTTTTTTAGCTCAAGGAGAGCTGTATTTTTTTTGTTCATAAATTCACTTAAACCCAAATGGTTATGGAGGACCCTTTGCAATTTACTATGCTAAACATTCAGGGATAAAGAAGATAAAAGTTATCTCCAAGGAATTTACAACCTAATTGAAAAAGTGCAAGACTTGTGCATATATAACTCATATAAATTAGCATATAAATGCTCTTCCTTGTGAAGTCTATTCATCTAAATGACATTTGAGATTGTTACATTTTCCCCTGTTTGGTTGTTAAGTAGCTTCAGGTATGACTGACTTTGTAACCCCATTTGGGATTTTCTTGGCAAAGATACTGAAGTGCTTTGCTATTTCCTCCAGTTCATTTTTACAATTGAGGAAACTAAGGCAAGCAGAATTAGATGACTTTCCTAGGGCAATACAGCCAGAAGTATTTGAAGCCAGATTTGCATTTACAAGATGAGCCTTCCTAGGCCAATCTCTCTTTCCATTGTACCATCTCACTGCACTTAAGGATCTGTGTGATGTGCATGGTGGCTGATTTCTCTAAAGAAAGGGAGAGAGCAAGAGATTGGGAAAACAGATAAAGTGAAGCACAATCTGGAAGGAGAAGAAAAAACATTTTTCAAAATAGATGACCCTTTACACAAGCAAAATATATCTATGTCAGACAAAATATATAGAAAGATAACTTAAAAGACCCATTGATTGGCCTCCATGATGAGTAAAGAATGAATATTCTAATTCAAGAAACAATGTAAGAAAATTGCCACCAATTTCTGAACATGCTTCTTGCCAGAGGTTGTTACAATGAAGGAAAAGAATTCACAAATTGCCTCTGGGAAAATAAAGCAAAACAAAATCTATGCTTTAAACATCTTTACACATAAATTGTTGACTAAATGAAAATATTATTCTGCACACACTGGAAATTACAACAGTAAACTGAATAACATGTCTAAAAAGCAAAGGATTAAGATGCAGCTTAGAATGAAAAAGTTTACAAATCTGAATCCAATATAAAAAAGATGAATATTCACTGAGATGTTGTGAAACATGGTGACACTGTGTGACAGGGGAAAAGGCTGTTGACACTTCCATATTATTTTGTATCAAGTGTTAATTTAAAATTTGAAAGTTTTCTCTCTTGTCGAGTTTTTAATGAGTTATTTCAGCTTCTATCACCTTTTAATATATCAATCACCTTTTAAAACTTAAACCTAATATTCCCCATTTTTTCTCTTTAAAGTATTTTGGATTGACAGCAAACTGCCATTTCCAGCTACTGTTTTAGACTCTTACTATTATTATTTCATTTTTTTTTTTCTTAATTTGATGTTTGAGAATTTCATTTAATTAATAGTTCTGTAATAAAGTCTTGCCAAGTTATCTTTAAGGAGGTACCTTTGGTTTTATATATTACTTTTAATCTAGGCATCTCAAGACACTTTACTAATATCAAGGTTAGATATTTCTCATAACACTTTTCCTTAAATGTCATAAGAGGAAGTTATTTGAACTCAGGAAGATGTCCTCCTGATTCCAAGTTCAAGTCCACTGTGCCACTTAAATGCTCTGTAATGCTGTTTAAGTTTTCCTTTTAGTAAATTTCAAATGTCAATATCACATTTTCAAAAATTGATTCTTTTCATTTAATTATATATTTTTTATTCTCATGAGTTATATACATTCTCATAGGTACATACCTACACACAAATACATAAGATGTGTATGTATAGACACAAATACATTATATACGTATGGATATGTATATACATTTCCCTACCAACATCATCATTTTGAGGCACCTTTCGCTGTCAGACTAAGGAATTAGAATCAGCTAGCTTGATAAAATTATGTAATAATAATAATATTATTATTATAATAATTATTATTATATAATTCTATAGTCAAATTTTATTAATTATCCCTTATTCCACCTGGCTTTTATTCTATAGCAGCAGAATATGAATCTGAGATCTGCCACCTAGTGGCAAAGGGAATACAGTTGAACTTGTCAGAAATTGCTTGTTTTTTTTCCATTATTATTTTATTGGACTTCTTCATCTTTTGTGTGTGTCCTAAGGCAGTCTTTTGAAGCCAATAGACCTTTTTAGAAAGGTATTCTAAAATCATATTAAAAAAGTACAAAAGATTATAAAGGAAATTAATTATATTGAAATAATCATCAAAAGAATTTCAGATACTCCAAATTAAGAAAACCTTGTTTTAGATTAATTTAATGTGGTCCATAATGTAGGAACTAGGCCTGTGATTTTATTGATATAGGGAATTCCCAGATTAGGAAACTCACTCTGTCTGTACAAGTCAGTATTTATTTTTCAGGTTGCTGTTTTAACACTGAGAAGGGCACACAGGAGATGAAACTTGAACTCAGATCTACTCTCTGACATTTCCTAGCTGTGTGATCCTGGGCAAATAGCTTAACCAATGCCTGCCTCAGTTGACTGAATTGTAAAATGGGGATCACTTTCCTCACAATGGCATTGAGAAGATAAAATGAAACAATATAAAGTGCTTGCCACTATAACTGGCACATAGTAGATATTTAATAAATTATTTTTCTTTTTTCCCCCCTTCTTCCTTTCCCATTCCTAAGCTTTAAATATATGTGTGTATATAAGAAAGCATTTATTAAGTGCTGAATATATGTTCTAGGCACTGTGCTTAATAATTTTTACAAGTATCTCATTTCATCTTCACAGTGATCTTGATAAGCAGATAATACATAATATAGTAGAGATCACTAAGGCAAAAACTTGTCCAACCTTCTATAATTTATACATATACATATGTAATTACATATACATAAGTATGTATACAACAACTATATAATATGTACATATATGTATGTGTGTATATATGTATATGTGTGAGTATGTGCGTGTATGCATATGTAGCTAAGTTTTTTGGAGCACCCTGGATATAATTATAATGTTATACTCATCATTACTTATTATATGGAATGTCCCAAAAGGTTTAATGCTGTTTTAGGCTATTAAAGCAAGAAAAAAATTTAGACACTTGGATGTATGGTAAAAATCTAACAGTTTAAATAAAGACAGAAAACATAGTTATTATTAATCACATGATTGGAGGTAGTAATGATAAAGTTAGGGGAATGAGTATAATGGTTAAAAGATAATTTGTGCTTTGAAATGGGTAGATATGTACGTATATATGCATATATATGTACACAATATATACACATATATACATGTATGTAGATGTAAAAACATGGATATGTGTGTATAAAGTGTATACATATGTGTAAAATACATGTGTTAGTGTGGCTCTATACACACATATATTTATTTTATCTTTTTGCTTATCTACCTATTTATTCTGATTGCCAACATCAGAGATCATTTTTGTAATTTATGGATAATCCTTACACATTTTAGTTTAAAAAAAAAAGCCTAAAGTAACTTTAAATAATGTTTTGTAGTTTATTCACTGGTGTAAAATTTTTGGCTGAACTCAAAGCCATCATGATGCTAAATGAGAAATATGTGAAAGGCAAGCAGATTTATGAATTATCATTTCATTGAATTAGTAGCAGATAATCTACTAACCAGAGATTGTCAGGAAACTAGAAAGGCTCCTTGTTTGAAATAACAGCAACAGATTCAGGGGCAGAGCCACAATGGCAGAGTGAAGCCAGCAAAATGAGGGAGCTCTCCCAATTTCCCTTAAAAACCACATGAAACCAAGCCCCTGAACAGAGTCTGATGGATTAAATCACTCTCCAGCTCAAGATAGATTGGAAATACTCCAAGAAAATTCAATCTCACCAAGATGAAAGGGGTATTCAGCCCAGCTCCTATGATGTCTGGGAAAGCCAGTGAAAGGATCTTAATCACAGCAGCTCAGTAGCAGGGCAGAACAGTGTGGCAACCTCCAGTTCAAGCTCCAGTCCACAACTTAGAAGCAAAGTGGGAAATAGTCACTGAAAGAATTCCTACAACAAGCATTGTTGCAAAATTCCAGAAGTATAATCTCAAGGCAAAAATACTGCAAGCTACCAGAAAAAAGCAATTCAAGTATCAAGGAGCAACAGTCAGGGTTACCTAGGATCTGGGAGCTTCTACTTTAAAGTATCCGGGATCTGGAACACCACATTCTAAAAGACAAAGGACCCTGCTACTATGACTGAGCAGCATTTTTCAGAGGAGATGGATCTTCAATGAAGAGTTTCAATCATTTCTATTGAAAAATCCACAACTAAAACAGAACATTTGATCTTCAAACACAGCTCTCCAGAGAAGTATAGAAAGGTAAACAGGGTTAATGTTTATATATATGTATATATAAATATATACATATATATGTATATGTGTGTATGTATGTGCGTGTGTGTGTGTGTGTGTGTGTGTGTGTGTGTAAATAGAAATCCTAAAAAATCTAGATATGATAGACCTCTGGAGAAAATTGAATAGAGACAGAAAGGAATACACCTTTTTTCTCCATGATACATGGCACTTAGAGGAGAAACTGACCATGAATTTAGGACATAAAAACCTCACAATCAAATGCAGAAAAGCAGAAATACTAAATGTTTCCTTTTTGGGATCACAATACAAATAAAAATTATATTTAATAATGAGGCCAGGGAAAGCTAGACTAAAAAAACAATGAAAAATTAAATAATCTAATTCTAAAAATGAGTAGGTCAAACAGATAACAATCTACAATTTTCATCCAAGAGAATGACACTAATGAGACATCCGAGAAAATTTAGATATGATAAGAAAAAAACTGAATAAGGACAAGAAAGGAAAATGTCATTTTCTCAGTAGTACATAGCACCTTTAGGAAAACTGACCAAAGTAGTAGGGTATAAATCCTCACAATCAAATGCAGAAAGGCAGAAATAGTAAATGCTTCAATTTCAGACCACATTGCAATAATATTCAATAAAGGGGCAGGAAGAGATAAAATACCATTTGGAAATTAATTAATCCTAAAGAATGAATGGATTAAACAACAAATCATAGAAACAATTGATAACTTCATTCAAGAGAATGACACTAATGAGACAACATACCAAAACTTTTGGGATACAACCAAAGCAATTTTTAGGGAAAATTTTATCTCTAAATAGTGATATGACTAAAATAGAGAAAGAGGAGATAAAATGAATGTTTCTAAAACTAGAAAAAGAACAAAGGAAAAAGAGGTTTTGAAAAACCTCAAATTAAAACCAAACTAGAAAATTTAAAACTCAGAAAGATTAAAAAAATAAACTAAGAAAACTATTGAACTCATTAATAAAACTAATAGTTGATTTTATGAAAAAAAAAACTAACAAAAGAGATTAATCTTTGGTCAATATGAGTTAAAAAGGAATGAAAAAAAAAAAAAAAACAAATTACCATCATCAAAAATGAAAAGGGGGAATTTACCAGCAATGAAAAGAAATTAAAACAATAATTAGGAGCTATTTTATGTACAACTGTATGGCAGAAAATTTGACAATCTAATTGGGATTGATGAATATTTACTAAAAATAGATATAAATTGCCCAGATTAACAGAAACATTAAATAGTCCCATTAAAAAAATAAATTGAACAAGCCATTAATTAATTCCCTTAGAAATAATCTCTAGGACCAGATAGATTTACTGAATTCTATCAAATATTTAAAGAACAATCAATTCTGATACTTTGCAAACTATTTGGGAAAATAAATAAAGAAGATGCCCTACCAAATTCCTTCTATGACACAAATATGGTACTGATATTAAACCAGGAAAAGTCAAAACAGAGAAAATTGTAAATCTCCCCAATGAATATTGATGGAAAAATTTTAAATAAAATATTAGCAAAGAGATTACAACTTATCAACAGGATAATACACTGTTATGAAGTGGCCTTATACCAGGATTACAGGATTGGTTCAATATCAGGAAAACTATTGTCATAATTGTTTATATCAATGACAAAACTAACAGCAATAATGATAATCTCAAGTGATGCAGAAAAGGCATTTAACAAAATATAGCACCCATTCCTATTTAAAAAAAAAAAAACACTAGAGAGCATAGAAATAAAGTCATCTAGCTCCGTCAACAAGCATTACTTGTAATGGAAACTAGATGCATTTCAATAAAATCAGAGGTGAAATAAGGGTGAGATATTATCACTACTATCATTCAATATCGTACCAGAAGTGTTGGCTTTAGCAATAAGAAAAGGAAAAGAAAGGAATTAGAATAGCCAATGAGAAGATAAAATTATCACTCTTTGCAGATGATATGATATACTTAGAGAATCCTAGAAAATCACCCAAAATTTACTTGAAATAATTAAAAGCTTTTGCAAAGCTGCAAAGCTTCACACAAATTATCATCATTTCTATCAATCTAATCAATCCCAGCAGCATGAAATAGAGAAATTCCATTTAAAATAATTGTCAAAGTTTCTATGGGAATAAAATAAACCCAAACAAGATTAAAAAAGGAAGTATGAAGCTGGGAAAAATTCTTCTACAGCTAGTATTTCTGATAAAGGCCTTATTTCTAAAATATATAAAGAAATATGTCAAATTTATAAGGGTACAATTTATCCCCCAATTGATACATTGTGAACAGAAATTTTCATATGATAAAGTAAAAGCCATCTCTAGTCATATTACAAGACATTTTAAATCACTATTGATTGGATAACTATAAATTAAAACAACTGTAAGGTACCACCTCATACTTCTCAGATTGGCTATGATGACAGAAAAAAAGAAAAAAAGAAAGTGATAAATGTTGGAGGGGATGTGGGAAAACTGAGACACTAAGGCATTATTGGTGTAATTGTGAATTATGATCCAGGTCTTCTGAAGAGCAATTTGGAATTACACTCGAAGGGCTATAAAACTCTGCATTTGATTTAGCAGTGCTATTACTAGATCCTAAGGGAATCATAAAGAAAAGAAAAGGACCCACATATGAAAAAATGTTTGTAGTTGCTCTCCTTGTGGTAGCAAAGAATTGGAAAGTGAGCAGATGCCCATCACTTGGAAAATGGCTGAATAAGTTATGGTATATGAAAGTGATGGAATATTTTTGAACAGTGATGAACAAGCTGATTTTAAAAAGCCTTGAAAGATTTATATGAACTGATTATGAGCGAAACAAGCAGAACAAGGAATGTATTGTTCACAACAACAGCAAGACTGTGCAATGATCAGCTATGAAAGGCCTGGTTCTTCTCAATGGTTCAATGATCCAAGGCAATTCCAATAAACTTTGGAAAGAAAATGTCATCTGCATCCAGAAAAATGAACCATAGAGAAAGAATGTAAATCAATACATGCTATGTTCACTTTTTCTTCTGTTTTTTTTCTTTGTTTTTCACTTTTTTTCTGATTTTTTACTCCCAACATAATTAAGTGCTGTGTATTTATATGTGTATTTTGAAACAATTAATGTACATGAATAGCCAGAAAAATAAAACAATAAAAAAAGAAATATAGGAGCAGCTAGGTGGCACAGTAGCTAGAGCACCAGCCCTGAAGTCAGGAGGACCTGAGTTCAAATCTGTTCTCAGACACCTAACATTTCCTATCTGTGTGACCCTAGGCAAATCACTTAATCCCAATTGCCTCAGCAAATATATATATATATTATATATATATATATATATATATATATATATCAACAACAGAAGGTAACGGACAATTTTCTATCTGAATTCCAGTTGTATATGTGCATATGGGGATATATGAATGAAGAGGATTATTTAGAAAATATGAATAAGAGAGATACAGGTTTTGAGTAGTGCTAAAATAAAATATTATCACAGTGGTATTATATATGTAATATATATATATGTATGTAACATGTTAGAAATTATTCTAACATATAATGTATATGCAATGTTTCATAAATCTTAAAATGCTAAGAGAATATTTTTGATGTTGAACTCAGGTCTTCCTTACTCTAGACTAGAGCCTAGCACTCTGTGAAGTACTATACTACCTAGCTGCCTCATTATTTTATTATATAATGAAGATCAATAAAAAAGAAGGGAGCAGCTATTTGGTCCAGTGGACAGAACCCTGGAGCAGGAATCTTGAAGATTCACCTTTCTGAGTTCAAATCTAGATATTTACTAGCTATTTGACCCTTCATTCTGTCTCTGTTTCCTCATCTGTAAAATGAGTTGGAGAAGAAAATGGCAAACCACTCCAATATCTTTACCAAGAAAACCCCAAATGAGGTGAGAAAGGGTCAAATAGGACTAAAAGACAAATAAGAATAAAAAGAAACCAAGAAAAAAAGCATAAAATATTGTCCTGTTCAACCAACACCAAATATTTATTAAGCATATATTGAGTGTCAGGTACTATAATAGTGAATGGGGACAAAGAGAAAAAGCCTCAAAATTATTTGCTCTCAAAGAACTTATATTCTATTAAGAAAATAGCTTATAGAAATGAGTAAATTTTTAAAAATGCATTAAAAGAAACTATTTTATTGGACTCTGAGTATGTACTAGCACCAGCATTATCCCTATTCTTTGCACTATTCAGAATAACTTACTTTTACCCTAATGTTTCTTTGTGATCTGGGGTGATCCTTAGACTTTGGAGGCTATATAAGGGAAATTCAAGCTATTCCAAGTCCTACCAGCTGAACAGCCTTCAAGCGTAGACCCAGTTTGATTTAATATCGACTCCCCAAGATTCAGCCTAGCTAAATTCACAGATTCATCAAGACAAAAAGCCCTAGCTGGCCCCAATTTACCATTGCTCTTCTTCCGTGTTTCAATGCAGTCCTTCTAGCTACCTCATTTGGCTAGTACAAAGGTCTTCTGAATTGATGTTTTTTGACCTCTACCTACCCTTTTAAACATCAGCAAACTGGCCTTCTCTCCATTCCTTTCCCACAATACTCTCTTGTCTATCTCTGCTATCCCACCATGCCTTGAGCTCACTCCTTCCTCGGTTCTTCCATGGAGAATTATTTTCTTCAAGACAACCTTCTTCACAAAGATTTTCCTAATGCTTCCATTTCCTGGAATAATTTTCCTCTCCTAAGTTCCTTGGTCGTCTCCTAACCTCAGCTAAAGTCTTAACAATAAAGTCCTAAAATTTCCTCATCCTTCTTAATCTGTGTGCCTTCTCTCTATTATTTCCCATTTATCTTGCATAAAGTTTGTTTGTATATACTATTTATTGTCTTTCTCATTCTCTTATAAGCTCCTCAAGGATAAGAACTATCTTTTGCCTTCTCTTCAGTGCTTAGTATATCTCCTGGCACATAATAACTTATGAATGAATATTGATTGTTAAAATGAGGGCATTAATTTATATGGTTTCTCACATTCTTTATAGATTTAGTTCTATGAATTTACTTGATCTCAAATCTCACCATCAAACATTACTTACTTTATCTTAAGGTGTGTCTTTCAGGCAAGATTTATGGTCACTAGGGTTCTTTTTCCTGCTATAGAAACTTATAAAAGGAAATTATTATTGTATAAATGTATAAATTATTGTACATATGGTATAAATGTATAAATTGTTTTTAATGTAATATTATTGTTATTGAATTATATACGTTGGATCTATCTCTTTGTGACCCCATTCGGGGTTTTCTTAGAAAAGGCATTGAAATGGTTTGTCATTTCCTTCTCCAGCTCATTTTTTATAGATGAGGAAACTGAGGCAAACAGGGTTAAATGACTTACCCAAGGTCACACAGCAAGCAAAATGTCTGAGTCTGGGTTTGAACCCACAAAGAAATGTCTTCCTGATTCTAGGTTCATTGTTCCACTCAGCTTCTTCCTTTAGTAAAGTACTAGTATAGATAAAATTCAAGTGTCCTTGAAGGGCAAAAAGGGTGGTCATTCATTTACAGGTTTTAACAGTATAAAAAGTTCCTCATTTGCATTCCTCAAGATATTAGGAGTCAGCTTGTTTTAACTGCTAGGAAGCTGGCTGGAAAGATCTGGATTCAAATCCCCCATTTGACACCCATTGGCTTTGTGACCTTGAAAAAGCCACAACTCATCAGTGCTCAAGTCTAGACAGGTCTTTTAAGGCCATAAGATGCCAAGAATGAAAAGACCACTAAAGCTTTCATCCAGGTCTCTGGGTGACTCTGTGTGCACAAGTTGTAAAGAAGGTAGCAACCTCTGTTAGAAGAGGGACTGTCCTTACATGGAAGTTCCCTGTATCAATATGATCATAGATTCAGGCTCATTTTCTTTCTTCTGCTATATTAATTCTTGACCATTATTTCATTGAGATGCATGAGCTAGAGAAGGATAATGGAATCTTACTTTTGAATTCCAGCTTTTTAAGACAGAACTTTCTATATCAATATTACAGGCCAAGCTTCCCCATATCCTATGCAATATTGTACCACCAAAGTGCTGAGTAGCAGTAATTGAGGTTCAGAAGGTATTGAAATGCATTATTTATAGGATTAAAACTTTTAAAAGAGCAAGACAGGCAGAAGAAAGCTTTGATGATGGACTATTCCCATTATTTTTCAACTTTTTAAAAATTAAAGCCTTTTATTTGCAAAACATATGTATAGGTAATTTTCAATATTTGCTTTTGCAAAACCTTGTGTTCCAATTTTTTTTCCCTTCCTTCTCCCCCATTCCCTATCCTAGATGGCAAGTAATCCAATATATGAACATTAAATTCATATATATATATTTTTTCCCCACAATTATCATATACTGCACAAGAAAAATCAGATTAAAAAGGAAAAAAAAATAAGAAGGAAAACAAAATGCAAGCAAACTACAACAAAAAAGTCATTTCCATTATTAAAATAGCACTGAATTGGTTTGTTCCCTTTTGTTGTAAGGCAGGAGGCTAAGCTTCTAGGATGCCTTAATTTTCTACATTAGAACTCAATTGCCACTAATGGGAGTGGGTGGGGATGCAAGCTGGCTAGGTACTGGCAGAAGAGAGCCCTCGACTGCCAAATGGTTACCAGGGTTAGGGGAGGAAAGAGAACTGTTTATGGAAACCAAACAGGAGCCAGTACGGGTAGGTCACTTGGAAGCAGATGCTGTCGTCTTGAGCCAAAGAGAAGCAGCAGAGTGGAGTTTGCCATGAGAAGATCTTGAAGTAGCCAGACTAAAAGGCTAGGCAAGATAGTGGTACACTAAGCTACTCGAATAAGAAACTGAGAAAATAAAGTCAAGGCAATAGATGAGCCCTTAGCCCTTATTGTCCCAGTCACACAAGACTTTAGCATAGGTGAATACTATCCACCAGAGGTGTCAAATTCTGAGGTTGGGAGCCCCAAATCAGATTAAAATGTAATTGGAGAAATGTTTGACAAAATAAAAATACAAGGAACCTTAATTTGTTGTTCATTTTTCAGTCACGTCTAATTCTTCATGACCTCATTTGGAGTTTTCTTTCCAAAGTTACTGGAAAGGTTTTTCATTTCATTTCATTTTGGATATTAATGTTTAAGGTGTATAATAAACTAAGAAAGGTAGGTGAAAAAGGCTACCCTTGTAAATATTTTTCACCAGCTCTTAAGGCCTTTGCCAGTCTCAAAGCTAAAGCACCACACAGGATAAAATGTAGTACAACTTATGGAAGTTTTCTGTGTCCTTTCATTCCAATTTTCATCCTCCTTTTCACCCCATAGTGTCCCCTGAACCTAGGCCAAGCATATAGAAGAGGTCACATTTCTGCCCAGTCTTCAGTCTAGCTTCAGGGAGAGTAGTGACTGCAATCATAAAAATCTACTTTCAAATCATATTTGTTACCAAAAATAAATTTATAACTATTTTTTTATTTTATTTTTATTTTTAACAAAGCTTTTTTATTTTCAAAATATATGCATGGATAATTTGACAACATTGACCTTGCATAGCCTTGTGTTTCAGATTTTCTCCTCCTTCCCCTTACCCCCTCCCCTAGATGGAAAGCAATTCAAAATATGTTAAACATATTAAAATCTATGTATAAGTAAATTTTTAAAAATCAAGGTCCAAACTGTCATCCAAGGCTTTGACTGAACTAGGTATTCTGGCATAGATGGGGGATAGAAGACATTAAGCAAATGGTTTTAAATTGAATTAAATCAAATGTTTAAATATAAATTAACTTTTTTTTTTGAATGGAGGGAATCGAAGGATACAGAAAAGGCGCAAGCAGACCATCTTGGTTCCCCTGAGCAGTTAATCAGTAGAGCCATTATCAGTGTCTATCTTGACAAACTTGGAAGAGAGTATCCCTGGCAGAAACTAATGCTTAACTACTCTTTCCCTTTGGTGTCATAACATGAATTATAATGGTTCTCTTATGGACAAGGAAGTACAGGGAAAGTAAGGGATTTAATCTTCTTACTCCATTGACTTTTAGGGAAGGGGCTATACTATCCTTGCTCCATTGTACCTTCTAGAAAAAAAAAAAGTGGTGAAAGGTGAAAGGTGGAAGAAAGAACAAAAAATTTAAACTTGACTTCGATCTTTGTTCCTGGGGAAAAGGAGTGCCACTCCATCTTAACCCATCCCTTCTACCCAATAACACTGACTAGAACTTTAATGAGGATTGGCAGTTTCTGTGCTATTTTCTCTCTTTCCAGATAAAATACTTGACTTAAGGAGGAATCTCCATGTGAGGGTGGGACAAGCCTACTATTCCAGTTAAGCATACTGTCTCCAGAAGAATACTGATAAAATGTATATAGTAGAAAGAAAAGAAAGAAGTGGAAGCTATCTTTATTTTTCCATTTAATACCATGATATTAACACATCAGGATGGATTAAGTTTTTGATGAGCTAATTTGCATTTTCAGGAACAGAAAATAAAGTCTTTGGAGAAAAACAAAAACAGTTGTTTTTTTTTCTCTCTTATATGGATAGAACACATTAAGGAAACAGTTTTGAATGAATCAAATCAAAGTTTTAGGTACAAATTAACTTTTTTTTTTTTTTTAGAAGCGGACTGAAGAAGCATAGAAAAGATCCAGAAACATAGGGAACTAAGACAAGATAGGACATTCTAGGAGGTATCTAAGAAAAGTGCCATGAGTGCACTGAATACTTTAAGAATTTTGACTGTTGATGCTATGAAAGAAGGAGAGAAAGAAGGAAGGAAGGAGAGAAGGAATAAAGGAAGGAAGGAAGGAGGGAAGGAAGGAAGGAAGGAAGGAAGGAAGGAAGGAAGGAAGGAAGGAAGGAAGGAAGGAAGGAAGGAAGGAAGGAAGGAAGGAAGGAAGGAAGGAAGGAAGGAAGGGGAGGAAAGGGAGAGGGGAGGAAAGGGAGGGAAGGAGGGGAGGAAAGAAGAGAAGGAGGGGAGGGAAGGAAGGAAAGAAAGAGGGAAGGAAGGAAAGAAGGAGGGAAGGAAAAAAGGAAGGAAGGAAGGAAGGAAGGGAGGAAGGAAGAGAAGGAATGCTTAGAAACCAAATGTATACAGCAGACTCAGGGAACAAAAATATAAATTTAAGGTATTTTTAATTTAATTTAATTTTAAAAAATTAAAAAAATTAATTATTATGCATGATCCCTTTGATTTATCATATAATCAAATGAAACTGACCTCTTTGCTGTTTCTCCTATAGGATATCTTATCTCACCTCCCATCTCTGTTCCTGAGATGCTCTCACTGCTTGGCCATCTGCAGAACATCAGAGGGCAGATGTACCAGAGAAAATTCACCATATTTAAAAAAAAAAAGTCCTAATTCTAGGCATGGCACCACTTCTTTACCTAGCTGCTTTTGGAACAGGATAACACTGAAAATCCCATATTGAGCCTGATGGTGCAGATTTGTAGTTCCAAGTACAGGAGAGGCTGAGGTTGGTGGAAATCTTGAGCTCAGTAGCATCACTAAGTATGAATTTAAAGGCAGTTGAGGTTAAGTGTCTTCACTGAGAACACACAGCCAGTAAATGCATCTAGATGCCCCTGAAATAGATATTTTTTATAAGCAGGGCTTACTTCATCCTCTTAAAACCCCTTTGCTTGACATTTAAAGCCCTTTCTGATCTATTTGTCAAGACTTATTATGTATGATCCCTTTCATTTATCATATAATCAAATGAAACTGACCTCTTTGCTGTTTCTCCCATAGGATATCTCACCTCCCATCTCTGTTCCTGGGATGCTCTTACTGCTTGGCCATCTGCAGAACATCAGAGGGTGATGTACCAGAGAAAATTCACCATGTGAAAAAAATAAAAGTCCTGATTCTAGGCATGGCACTCTCTATCCACTGCTCTACCTAGCTGCTTTTGGAGCATTATGCTGTATTTATCTGTGTAGATATTGGGTAATGGAATGACTTATTTGTGAATATTTTGAACATCCTCCTCTAATTATAGCATATAAATTCCTGGAGTAGATGTGATTTTTAGTTTGTTTCATCAGTGCCCTAGTGTTCAATAAATATTTGCTCAATGATTGATTAATTAAAAAGCTAGATGGCACAGAGGAGAGACCCAGAGTTTGAATTTGAAAGAACTGAGTTTAAATCTTTCTTCAGATACTTGGGCAACATCTTGACTTCTGTTAATCTCACTCTTATTTGTAAAAATGGACTAATTTCATTCACATCTGCCCTTCCAGAGTTTTGCTAGGATAAAAGAGGTAATATCTGTTAAGTATTTTGCAAACTTGGCAAATCTTATGATTAAGAGTTTAATTAAAAAATTAAGTTTTGCAGTTTTGTGTGCAATTTTATGATGATGATGTTACAGAAATGCTTATTTTATTCTATAAATTTAAAATACTTAAAATCATGGTTGGAGGTCACATTTCCTTTGGGACTATTTTTCTCTTAGAATCAGTACATGTTTATTACGATCAAAGTGCATATCTTCATACTGATTTCAAGCTTGGTCAGTTTTTTTGTTTTGTTTTGTTTTGTTTTCTTAACATGGTAAATATCTGCTCTTTATATATCTGCTTCTTGATGTTCTGCAGAAACTATCACTGGTCAAGTAACCCTAAAGAGACAGTTGGTGCAATTTTTTTTTCCCATTTCATGATTAGAATGTCTAGGTCCCTACAAAGGTCAACCCAACTGACATTTCCTGATTCCCATCCCTCAACTCCAGTTTTTAGTGTTCCTCCTACTCACCTCCAAATCTCCATGTACTTTTTAGGGATATATATCCTATAATCACTTTCTATTACTGCTCCCTTTCCCATTAGCACGAAAACTCTTTATAGATAGAGATTATTTCATTTTTGTATTTATATCCCCAAAGCCTGGTACTTAGTAAAAATTTCTATATAATAATGATGATCATGTTAATAATAATGATGATGATAATAATAATAATAATTCTATAATAATAAATATTCTATAATAATAAAACATTGAAAATAGTAATGTTACAAAACCATTTATTGTTTTGCAAAGTGTTTGCATTAGTACTAACTCATTTGATATTCAAAAATATCCTTTAAGTTAAATACAATTATTAATCCTATTTTAGAGATGAGAAATCTGAAGAATCTGATAAAGGTTAATGGATCACACAGTTCATCAATGTCAGGGAGGATTTGAGTTCTACTCCATTCCCAGCCATGCTGCTAACTGCCTTGTAAGTGCTAATGATATATTTATGTCATCTTTAACTGGGGGGCTGGAAGGTGGTTAATGTGGGTTTTTTTCATTTATTTGACATATATTCAGCATCTGCTAGACACTGTGGAGATTAATGTGTTCTTATACCTTTTCATAGGGAAAGACTGAAAACAAAGTGCATTTTCATTATAGGATTAAGCATTGGAGACTATAAGAAAACTTACTATTTCATGATCCTGAAATGACCCTAAACTCTTGTTCTACAAGTATTATTTTGGGCCAGCATTTTGATGGAAAGAGAAACTCAAACAGCCCTATAGATTTTAACATCCTCACCTGTGATCTTGAATCACACATTGTTCTCCATCAGTGTTTATCACATGTAATTGAAACAAGGAAGTTCAGCACCATATGGTAGATGCTTCTCTCCAATTCAATGCTTTTAGAACATTTAAAAAAATTCAAATCACTATAAAATAGAGAAAGAGATCGATGAATTAAGCTAGCAAGTAATAAAGCTAGAGGAAGAACAAATTAAAAAGCCCCCAATTTAATATCAAATTTGAAATTCTGAAAATAAAAGGGGAGATTAATATAATTTAAAATGTAAGAAAATGATTGAATTAATAAATAAAATTAAGAGTTGGTTTTATATTAAAAAACAAAATAGATAAACCTTTAGTTATTTTGATTGGAAAAAAGGAAAGAAGTAAATCATTGTTAGTCTCAAAAATGAAAAGGGAGAATTTTCCACTAATGAAGAAGAAATTAGAACAATAATTAGGAATTATTTTGACCAACTCTATATGTCAATAAATTAGATTATCTAAATGAAATGAAGGAGTACCTAAAATATATAGATTGCCAGAAATGAATTACTTAAAGAGTCCCACTTGAGAAAAAGAAATAGTACAAGCTATTAATCAATTCCCTAAGAAAAAAAAAATTACCAGGGCCAGATGCATTTACATGTGAATTCTTCCAAATATTTAAAGAACAACTAATTAAAATACTATATAAACTATTTGAAAAAATGGGGAGAGCAGTCCTACCAAATTCCTCTTATGACACAGATATGGTGCTGATAGCTAAACTAGGGATGTGAAAACAGGGAAAGAACATTATAGACCAATTTCCCTAATGAATATTGATGCAAAAATCTTAATAAAATATTAGCAACGAGATTTCAGAAAGTTATACCCAGAATAATACACTATGACCAAGTAAGATTTATACCAGAAATGCTTGCAGGGCTGATTCAATATTAGGAAAACTATTAGCCTAATTGATTATGTCAAAAACCAAACTAAAAAAATCATATGATTATGTCAAGAGATGAAGAAAAAGCATTTGATAATATCCAACATCCATTCCTATTAAAACACTAGAATATAGGAATAAATGGAGTTTCCCTAAAATGATTACTAGCATCTCTTTAAAACTACCAGCAAGCATCATTTGTAATGAGTACAAACTTAGAACTATTGCCAGTAAATCTGTAGTGTAGCCCACATCACCATTACGATTCAATATTTTATTAGAAATTTAGCTTTGGCAATAAAAGAAGAAAAAGAGATTAAAGGAATTAGAATAGGTAATGAGGAAACCAAATTATCACTCTTTGCAGATGATATGATGATGTAGTTTGATCCCCTAAAGAATCAACTAAACTATTAAAAACAATTCATGACTTTAGCAAAATTGCCAAATACAAAATAAATCCACATAAATCATTGACAATTTTACATATTATTGTAAAAGCCTGAACTCTGGAGAAGTATACTTGAAGCAAGATGTTAACTCAGTGAAACTGATGAGATAATGGTTCTCTAGTTCACAGGGATTTAGTATATTTAATAATGTAGTTATAATAGGGTATTTAAATTGGGGACAAAGTCAGACTCAGAGGGAGACTGGTTGAGCCTGTCAGACTGTTAAACTGTTGGATGAGAATGGATCAGACTATGACAGACATAGACTACGTAAGATACAACAATAAAGACTTTGGACTCTATTCTAGTCCATTCTCATAGTGTCTGTCTTGCTGAGACCAAGGCCCTTTCAGAGGACCTCCAGAAATCTAGGCCAAATATTACATATTATAATATTATCTCCAACAGCAAGAGATGCAAAGAGAAATTCCATTTAAAATAACTGTTGATAATATAAAATGTTTTGGAGTCTACCTGCCAAGGCAAAGTCAGAAACTATATGAACACAACTACAAAACACTTTCCACACAGTCAGATCTAATAAAATGGAAAAATATCAAGTGCTCACAGGTTGGCTGAACAAATTTAATAAGAATGACAATACCACCTAAATTAATCTACTTATTTAATACCATACCGATCAAACTCCCAAGAAATTATTTTACAGAAATAGAAAAATAATAATGAAGTTCATCTGGAAGAACAAAAGGTCAAAATTTTCAAGGGAATTAATAAAAAATGCAAATGAAGGTGGCCTAGCTGTTCCAGATCTAAAACTATATTACAAAGCAGCAGTCATCAAAACCATTTGGTACTGGCTAAGAAATATAGTAATCAATAGTGGAATAGGTTAGGTTCACAAGACAAAATAGTCAATAATTATAGTAATCTAGTGTTTGACAAACTCAAAGAACACAGTTAAAAATACCAAATATTTGAAGAACAACTAATTCAAATACTATATAAACTATTTGAAAAAAGAGGGAGAGGAATCCTACCAAATTCCTTTTATGATACAGATATAGTGCTAATAGCTAAACCAGGGATGGTGAAAACAGGGAAAGAACATTATAGACCAATTTCCCTAATGAATATTGATGCAAAAGTCTTAATAAAATATTAGCAACGGGATTTCAGAAAGTTATCCCCAGAATAATACACTATGACCAAGTTAAAAAAATTGTCACTATTTGACAAAAACTGTTGAGAAAATTGGAAACTAGTGTGGCAGAAACTATGCATTGACCCACACCTAAAACCATATTCCAAGATCCATGATTTAGACTTAAAGAGTGATATTATAAGCAAATTAGAAGCACAACGGATAGTTTACTGTTCAGATCTGTGGAGAAAGAAGGAATTTGTGACCAAAGAAGAACTGGAGTTCATTGTTGAACACAAAAAAAGATAATTTTGATTATATTAAGTTAAACAGTTTTTGAACAAACAAAACTAATGCAGACAAGATTAGAAGGAAACAATAAACTGGAAAAACATTTTTACATTCAGAGGTTCTGATAAAGGCCTCATTTCTAAAGTATAGAGAGAATTGACTCAAGTTTATAAGAACTCAAACCATTCTTCAAATGATAAATGGTCAAAGGATATGAACAATTTTTAGATGAAGAAAGTAAAACCATTTCCAGTCATATGAAAAGATTCTCTAAATCATTATTGATCAGAGAAATGCAAATTAAGATAACTCTGAGGTATCACTACACACCTGTCCGATTGGCTAAGATGACAGGAAAAGATGACAAATGTTAGAGAGGATGTGGGAAAACTGGGACACGAATACGTTATTAGTAGAATTATGAATGGACCCAACCATTCTGGAGAGCAGTTTAGAACTATACCCAAAGGGCTATTAAACTGTGCATACCCTTTGATCCAACAGTGTCTTTATATCTCAAAGAGATCTTAAAGGAGGGAAAGGGACCCACATGTGCAAAAATGTTTGTGGCATCATTCTTGTAGTGGCAAGAAAATGGAAATTGAATGGATGCCCATCAGTTGGTTGGGGAATAGTTGAATAAATTGTGATATCTGAATGTTATGGAATATTATTGTTCTATAAGAAATGATCAGCAGGATGATTTCAGAGAAGCCTGGAAAGAGTCACATGAACTGATGCTAAGTGAAGTGAGCAGAACCAGATCATTGTAGGTGGCAAGAAGAAGGTTATATAAGGATCAATTTTGATGGTTATGGCTCTCTTCAACAATGAAGTGTTTCAGACCAGTTCCAATGGCCAGATGATGAAGAAGGTCATCTGAACCCAGAGAAAAGACAGTAGAAACCGAATGTGAACTACAACATAGTATTTTCACTCTTTTTGCTGTTGTTTGCTTGCATTTTCTTTTTCTTTTCCTTTTTGATTTCATTTTTCTTGTGCAAGATAATTGTATAAATATGTATGCATATATTGGATTTACATGTGGAGGGAAGGGCCAATGGAAACTGAAACAACAAGGGTTTGCAAGAGTTAATGTTGAAAAATTATCCATGCATATGTTTTGAAAATAAAATGCAATTTCAAGTCACTTCATCAGCAAAGTTGTAAATAAATGAATGAATAAAGAGAGGAAAGATTGAACGAATAAATAAATAAGCTTATTTACTCCACGTTTTATGGAGGCAAACAACAAAGCTTTCCTTTTAGTATAAGTCATTTTTGTTTTTCTCAGTTTAGCACCTTACCTTCTTAATTATGTTTGTATTTAGGCTAATATTAGAAGGTGTTCGCCTACACTGGTATCCAGCATAGCTCTTTCCTGAAAATAGCTTCAGAAAGAAAGTGCGAGTCAGAAGACATTTCCAAGCCCACCATAAAAATTCCTCCATAGTACAATCACAGATGCAAGATTAGGAGGGGCTTCAGGGGAGACCAGATGGTCCAATTTCTTCATTGGAGAAATGCAAAAACTGAGGCCTGTTGGAGGTTAAATTATCCTCAAACAGCTATTAAATGCCAAAGTATTTGAGTTTTCTGACCTCTGATTCACATCCCTTTCCTTGTTGTCCACACTGGAATATTATAAATAAGTAAAACTATAAGACACCAAATAATAATACCCAAGACTAGTTCCCTTCCCCCTTAAAAAGAGATCTGAGAAGGAACTTTTTTGTAAGGGGGGGGGAACTCTATGTAATGTGAAGATTTGCTTAAGGGTTTATTTTTTATGTTGCTGAATTTATTTTTCTTTTTGAATTTCATTATTACAAGGAATGGCTCCTTGGATAGGAGACAAAGGGAAATAGATAACATTAAAAAAACAATAATTTTTAAAAAGAAAAATAAAACTATCAAGGGTAATAGATAATATGTTTGGATATGCTGATAACCCTGATATTTTAAAAGCACAAAGTGAGAGCCTCCATTGCTTTTTCTACATCTGTGGCTTTTGGAAACATTAGAATATGGAGGCATGAAACTAATGTAGACTGTCTGCATGACATACATGTATTAACACACATGCAATCACACATGCAAATTAAGACAACTCTGAGGTATCACTACACACCTGTCCGATTGGCTAAGATGACAGGAAAAGATGACAAATGTTAGAGGGGATGTGGGAAAACTGGGACACTGATACATTATTAGTAGAATTATGAATGGACCCAACCATTCTGGAGAGCAGTTTTAGAACTATACCCAAAGGGCTTTCAAACTGTGCATACCCTTTGATCCAGCAGTGTCTTTATATCTCAAAGAGATCTTAAAGGAGGGAAAGGGACCCACATGTGCAAAAATGTTTGTGGCAGCCCTTTTTGTGTGTCAGTGTATATATATATTTAGATTGTATAAATTTATATATGTAAATACATATATATGTATAAATATATAAATATATATTTATATATACATATTTATTTATATATATATATAGTTATGAAATCACAGGAAAAATTAATAACTAATGATAGTGATAATAATAATTAAAGACACCAAAACAACCTATAATGCATGTCCACATCAATTCTTCATCCCAGAAATGTTTTTAGTTTAACCAAGCAATAGTTCCATATCAGGAGTTACCTCTAGTTCTTATCTGCTAAAACAAACCTATAACCCACAGCAACAGCAGTAAAACAGGGAAAATGAAACCATACTAATGTATGCAAATAATTTTATGATGTTTCCCCATAATACTAAATCAGGCGTGATAAAGCTTGCTTGATGGCAAGACAGCGAAGAACTACCACTGGGTGGCGATCTTTCCCAAGAAGAGAAATAGGGAAAGTGTATTCCAGTACAGTATATTTAGTATCCGCTATTTACATTTGCTTTCCCTAATGTACCAGTTCCTTTTATGGGAAATTGCCGAATGTTTTCTCCTGGACAAAAATAATTAATTCCAAGTTTGGAACTCAATTTGCTTCTCTATTCCATCTCAAGGTTTCTATAAAATTGGATATTCCATCAACTTTTTTTCAAAGAGCAAAACACAGCAGAATATTTATAGATCTATATATTTAGATATAGATTTCTATATATCTATATATGGATATATGCATATGTATGTTACATGTATGTATACATACAAACATATATTCTAGAAAAAAATATATTTTGGGGAGGGTATTCCTATCTTTTCATTTGGGGAGACCTACTACCAACATGATTTTCTAATTGAAGTTTCACAAATCTGGAGCTAGAAAGTCATTTATAGACCATCTATTCAAATTCCACCTCCCCTCTCATTTTAAATGTAAGAAAATGAAACCCAGAGTATTTAGATGATGTGCCCAAGATCACAAATTTAACAAATAACAAGAATTTGAATCCAAAATTTCTGATACCAGAATCAAGGTTTTTTGTGTACATCATTCTATTTTTTGGCTATAATTATTCATTTAAATCTACATCTTTAGAGTATAAACTATTTGAGGGCAGAAGTCAAGTCATTATCTATCTATACGTATACATATATGTATATATATATATATATATATATATATATAATATGCACATATTATACACACATGTCTATGTTTATATGTATATCTGTAAGAATATGTATACACACCCATATATATCTTTCATTTTTTAAGTATACTCTCAACTAGCTAGCACATGATAGGAGCTTACTGAATGGAATCTTCTATAATGTTGCTTTGCATCCAAACTATTGATAGCATTATTGTTCTTATTACCATTATTGCCTTTTAATTGCTGTCACTCATTATGATTTTGACGACACCTTCCACAGTTGCTTAGTCTTGATTGGCAGGTAAGGAAAGGGGACCCAGCTGGGTATGAATCCCAAATCTGCCATAGCAGATCCATTTCTTTTAGATGTCATCATAAACTAATATAAGAAAGAAATGGGCAGATAGATTACCGGAGGCTCAAAAAAGGTAGGATCCAGAATAAAACATATTCTATGGAGTAAATATGGAGTAAAATTGCTTTCTAAATCTCAAAAAAAGAACTTATTTATTCCCACAGTCTTGTGTTTCTACCCCGTTTGCCTCATCCTGATTTAGAAGCTGATTCATCTATTTCCTTTTGAAAGCTCTCCTGTATCTATTATACCCAGATCTATTCTCTATACAAATGGCCTGCTGCTTTCTCCTTTTCTAAGGCTTGACTTGCTGTATTTTCTCCTCTGTCCTTCCTCCCAGGCTCAGTCTTAAGTTCTTGAGTTTGAGACAGAATCAGGGATGGTAGAATTAAAGTCAGAATATAACAGTCTTTTTGACAACTGCTACCTCTTGTGTTTTTTTTTCCCCCAGTTTCCTTATGTATACAAAGGAAGAAGGAAGAATTGGATTTAAGAGAATGCAGTCAAGTTAACAAGCATTTTTTAAGCACCTGTAAGGTACCAGGTATTGCTCTATGATCTGGAGAAACAAGGAAAGACAAAAACAGTCCCAGTTCTGAAGAAGCTCAGAGTTTAGGAGAGTAAGATGGAATCCAAGAGAGCTGTTTACAAATTAGAAATTTACGGAGTAAACTGGAAGTAGTCTTAGAAGGAATTAAGTTAAAAGAGGGCTGGGAAATACTTCTTGAAGAAGATGGGGTATTAGCTAAGAAATGAAGGGGACCAGGAAGCAGACATGAGGTGGGAAAGAGTTCCAGTTAAAGGAGACAGTCAAAAAAATGCTCAGAAATGTGAACTGAGATCTTGTCTCTATAATAACCAGGTGAGCTCTGTTATAGGGTAACCATAGAGAAAATGGAAGTGCTGATGGGATGTTGCAAGAATGCCAGGAATCTAAACCTTTAAGAGGGACCCAGCTGTGGTCATGACTATATTTTGCCTTTCATAGTTCAAAATCTCTGTGTACCACTGGGATAAGCATAATAAATCTGGTTTATCTATAAGTTTTGTGTTGTTTTGTTTTCCCCTTCTTCCCTTCACTCTCCAAATACTCTATTTCAGTAAGAAATTATTCCTTGGAACTTTTTTCCCTCAGGAAGGAGACAGTTGGCTTAGACTGGGGCAAAACATGCCTTTTCCCCCAGTTCTTCCATAATTCCTAGCCCTATTGTGGCTGGCACCCAAGTCTTTCCCTTTCCAGATTTCTCAAGGTTTTACATTTTCCAGCTGTCAAGAATCGTGATGGCAGGAGAAATAACAGAGTAGTTGGAAGACTGAAGATTAGACTTCTATTCTGAAGGGCTTTTAAAACACTTTTAATCGTTTTATTTAAAAACAAAACAAAGCAAAATAAAACAAAACAACCAAAAGATCAAGGTACTCTCTTTAAATAGCTATTTTGGTTGCTTGTGGCTCTCAGATATGAAATGCCATATAATTAAAATGGTAAAAACATTAAAATCAAAGCCTTTTGGGTAGGGAAGTTACTATATGATTATGTAAATACACACACACACACCCCACCTATTTAATATCATATATTTTTATGAGCCTCCTATGTAGTAGGTTCTATGCTAGCTACTGAGGATACAAACGAAAAATCCAAATGTCTCAGCCAATAAGAGGATTGCATACAAATGGAAGAGGTGCCTATATTTTACTTACGTGTAAACATCACCTTGGAAACCAGCTTTGTGATCTTACCTATTCTTTTCTTGAATTTGTCAATAAACAAGCAATTATTAAGCACCAATAGCATGTCAGGCACTGTTCTAAACCTTGGGGTTACAAAGAAATGGTTAAAAAATTTCTTGAAAAGATTATGATTCCTGCTTCCAATCTAAAGAAGAAACACCTGGAGGAATCTGCCCTAAAGATATTAAATGTACAGCCTAGAATATACTATTAGAATTCATTCACTAAAGGAAGGTGATACTAGCTTAGCTTAAATACTCTCTCTTATGAGAACCCTGTCTTGATCTTTCCTTTACTCTGTTTACCTAAAATTGTTACACATAAATTTTGTATTTAATATTATATATGCGCACTGCTCTCCCTTCTACTATGGACACCATTCTGTCCTTCTCAATAGAATATAAGATCATGGAGGGACAGGTATTCTATCTCCACAAATCTACATTTATTAAGTACCTACTATGGTGTGGCACATAGTGAGTGCTTAATACATGTGAGAAAGGAAGAAAGAAAGAAAGAGGGGAAGGAAGGAAGGAAGAAAGGAAGGAAGGAAGGAAGGAAGGAAGGAAGGAAGGAAGGAAGGAAGGAAGGAAGGAAGGAAGGAAGGAAGGAAGGAAGGAAGGAAAGGAAGGAAGGAAGGAAGGAAAGGAAGAAGGAAGGAAGAAAGAAAGAAAGAAACAAACAAACAAACAAAGATAGCTGAATGACAGACAGAGAGAAGAAAGGAAAGAGGAATGGAGGGAGGGAGGGAAGAAGGAAAAAAGAGATAGAAAGAAAAAAGGGAAGGAAGGAAGGGAAGGAAAGAAGAAAGAAGGAAAGAAAGAAAGAAAGATGAATGACAGAAGAAAGGAAAGAGGAATGGAGGGAGGGAGGGAAGAAGGAAAAAAAGAGATAGAAAGATAAAAGGGAAGGAAGGAAGGAAGGAAGGAAGGAAGGAAGGAAAAAAAGGGAAGGAAGTAAGGAAAGAAGGAAGGAGGGAGGAAAATAGAAAGGCCAATTAGTCCAATCCTTCTAAGAAAACTCAGGCATAGACAAGTGAAGTGATTCACTACTGACACCAGTATGTGTGTGAGTGGAGAATATTGCTATTTTGAACTTGAGTCCTCTGACTCCAGAGCCACTGCTCATTTTACTGTGCTGAACTTATAGATTTATATTCATTGCACCAAACCATTCAGGAGTCATCAGTTCAACAACTTTAGCAACACAATTTATTTATTCATTATGGATAAATTATACTTTATTGGTATGACCTCAATTGAGTTTCAGAAAACTGCTGTGAGGAAAGTACCTGTATTGTCATTGTTGTTCATATTTGGCTGAGGAGAAATTAGAGTCTGAAACAGCCTAATAATTGATCCATGGTCATGCAACTAATAGAGCATAGAATTAGAATTAGAAGGTTCCTAAACTCTTATATAATCCAGCTTACTTATTTTTTATATGAAGAAAATTAGGTCATAAGAGGGGACGGTACTTATCCAAGATCACATGGCTAGAATTGGAGTTTTATATCTCAAACTCTTTGACTTTATGTCTAGTACTTCATCTGCTGTAACAAAGCAGAGAATGGGTTTGAACAGAAGTCCAGTGTCTCAGTAGGGGACTATTACACCATTCCTTCATTCATTCATTTATAGTTCCATCCATCCATTCATCTATACATTCATTTATTTACCATTCACCTACAGAATGCTATGTTGGACTCTGGATCCTAAAATGATCTGACATGATTCCTGCCTTCTTGGATATTTCAATGTAATAGAAGAATAAGATCCAATTGCAAATGATTCCAAAAGTCTATTTATTTAGCAACAAGGACATGTAAGTGGTACTATGAAAGACCTGAATTCAAATTCAGTTTTAAGACACTATCTGTGTAACCCTAAGCAAGTCACTTAATTCTGTTTGAATCAGTTTCCTCAATTGTAAAATGAGCTGAAGGAAATGGCAAACCAATTTAGTATCTTTGCCAAGAAAATCTCTCCCCAAAAAGAATCATGAAGAGTTAGACATGACTGTAACATCTGTATAAACAGACAAAAAAATCAGTAACATGATATGAAGGGTTTTAAGGAGGTTCAAAGCTAAGGGAGGTCAATGATAGTGGAAAGGGATGGGGAAATCTTTTATCTTGCTTGGAAAAGAACATAACCAGATATAGTCATTGAGACCTGTCTCCTATATCATAATTTTCCTTCATGTGATTCTGCCAAATGAGGAAGTCTATGATCCCTGGAGGTTTCATGGAAACTGTCCTGACATTTTTGGATCCATCTGGGTTTAGATCTGAAGGGAAGATCTGGAGTGAGATGAGGACTGATGAGAGGCAACAGGCAGAGCATTTGTTTTCTTACTATGACCTGGAGATACTCCCAGTTACTACCCTCTGGGTTTTTTAAAAAAAATGGCATGAGGGGAAGTCAGTGCAGTGAGCAAACATTATTTCATAACCATGCAAATTACCCATAATTTTCTCAATAATACACAGTCTGAATACTGAGCTTTTAAATATGTGGTATTCAACTAGAGCAATAAAACGTTGGCAGCTTTTCTTTTGGTCATTTATGAGTCTAAAATAAAAATATTTTGAAAATGCACTATGATTTAACTTACATGACTTATTATATTGTTCTGAAAAAATATTTAATGTATGGGTGGATTTCAGACATGAACTGAAATTAAATAGTAGTGAAGAAAAACATTTCTTTCCTTGGGAAACAAAGAGGGTCTATCAGGTCAAAGGTTTAGTATTTCTAGTTGGGGACTTTTTGTTTTGTGAAGCTTAAAAAGTTGAAGAGACATAGTTTCTGAGTAATTTTAGTATTTTATTAATAATGTCTGTATATTTATTAATAAAATGATGGTCATTTGGTTGTCTCTCTCTTAGACCAAAGACCCTTCATGTCAGTAGTTTCACAATTTATATGCATTTAAAAGAATGTGAATTCCTGAGGGTAGGAATCAACTTTGATTGGTTAATAATTGATGAGAGAATGAATATTATAATGAGGATTTTGAGGTGAATGATTGGGATCACCCATATCTTGGTCCAAAAGATTTGTCAATTTCTATATCACCCATCTGAAAAAAGAGAGAATCCGATTTTACCAGATGTTTCTGAATGAACACAATGACGAGGAATCCTTCCATTAACCTAAATAGAATTTCTTTTACTGTTTTTGATTAGATCTTTAGTCTGGGTATACATTTGGGAGAGATTTCCCATACTGGGTGAAGAAGTAGAAAAGGGAAAAAAACCTTAATTATGATTTAATAACTGTTAGTATAAAAGAGAAATTATAATTTCTCTCAGTTTCATGAATTCCCACTAAGTTATACCTTATTTGATTAAATTTAATAATTAGTTAATTTACTATGATTTCAAGAAGCATCATGGTATATATATTGTGCTGAACTTGGAGTCAGGAAAAACTAGCTTTGAATTTTTCCTCAAATGTGTATGAACTGTGTGATCCTGGCAAGCCACTTAATGTCTCTGAGACTCAGTTTTCCTGCTTCTGGAAAATGATAGGGTTGATGGCTTCTGAGTACCCTTTCAAGTCTAGACCCTATGGTCTTTTGTATACCTTTCATTGGTAATCTTTCTATAATTTAGAGTCATAGATGCATCAAAGAGGTTAAACAATTTGCCTACTGTCTAGTAATTACAACTGCCAAGAAAATTAGTTGTCCCTGATGTCACTAACCATGAGCAAAATTGTTTAGGAAGGTAATAAGAGCTGTGCCATGGTAGACATTACTGTAATGGTAGACATTTTCTCAAAGACTCAGGAACATCCTAATGCACTGGACATTTTCTGGAGAGACAATCTGATGGAACAGAAAGAGCACCAAGTTTGGATTTCAGAGTTACAAGTTCAAGTTCCTAGGACTAGACACTTCAATTCAGTTCCCTCATTGGCTTACCTCACAGGTGTGCAGTGAGGAAAAATATTTTGTAAACTGTAAAGTGTTCAATAAGTGGGAACTGTTATAATTATGACACAGAGAGGGTGTCCAGATGGCACTGCAACATTCTTATGTATGCATGTTCACCAAGACGATGTGTCTGCATCTGTTCTATGTAGGGCTGAGATGGGTGGCTAAAATAGAAACATTTCAGAAGAACACATGGAATTTGTTGGTAGGCTTTGAATTCAATCCAGCCAATATGTGCTAGGTGAGATGATCACAGGACCATGGTTTTAGAACTTCAAGGACCAGAAAAATCAAGACCTTTAATTTAGAGATGGGCACACTACAGCTCAGAGAAATTATATTGTTTGTCCAAAATTAGAAAAAGTCTCATCCCTCTCCTCATTGATAGGGTTCCTAGGGTGATAGAGAGCTAGTCCTAGAGTCAAATCCTGCCTCAGATGTTTACTAGCTGAATGACACTGATCCATAGTGGTCATGAGAATCACATGAAATGACATATATTGCTCTTAACCTTAAATATCACTCTCTTCTCTGTCTCTCTATAATCCATATATATGTATATAATATATATAGTGTATATATGCTATTTATATTTACTATATATTTATATATAAATGCATATATATTTTATTTACTATAGTAAATACATAAGTGTACATATTTATTTATATATTCATATATGTGTGTTTGTATTTTTATATTTATATATACATATACATATGTATATATATCTACATACACAATGACACATTTAAAGGAAGGAGATATTTAAATGCATTACATTAAAACCCAGACATAAAAATCATTGCTCTGTTTCATTTTTTAAAATAAAAATGTTTGAAAAAAAAAAACAACCACCACTTAAAATTTGATTAAGTGGACTTTAACCTGAAATTATGAGAGGAGGTCAAAGATATTTAATCCATAGAAAATGCATCAATAAATTTATTAAGCTCCTAGGATGTGCTATGCACTCTACTAAGCATCAAGTGCCATTTACATATCTGTCAAACTGAATTCCACAGAGTAATAGATATGACATAAAGAGAAAAATATTAGTGAAAAGGCTTATTATAGTAATTCAAGATAGGTAATCCTGAAAAGGCACTATAAAAGTTTGAGCCTCAGATGTCTATAAACAAGCCCATAGGGGGATAAAAAGTCAAGTGGGTATTTAATGTCAGGAAAACAATTTGACATAAAACTATCAGAAGGATGTGATTCAATGCTGGAATGAAATGGTATAGCATATTCAAAAGAAGATTAATTCAAAGGTATGAGGGAGTAGCACTGTACAGAAGAATGTGAGATATCTTATACGTTATCTATGAACTGGATGGGGGCAGGAAAAATGAATATCAGTTATCTTGGGTTATGAAAAATCAAATCGATGAGCTTTGAAGCCAATTGTTAAGTCCATGAAATAAAATGTATAAAATATAAACATAATTTTTTGAAATATATTTGTGTATGAGCATATGTATGTACATACATATATACACACATCTCAGAAGTTCATTCTCTGGGTTAAGAGCTCCTTAATGATATTTAAATGAAAATGAAAAAATGAAAAGGAATTAGGGAAGAAAAAACATTCCCTATGTATGTCTACAGAGTTGTGTACCATAACAAGTAGCTTTAATGTAAGAAGAACAATAGAGATGCCCACAAACCCATGGGAGAAAAAAATCCAAGAGAGTAGCAGCAATTAAAGTCATGGTTTCACATGTCTCTACACATATACTCATAATTTGGGTGACAACAGAAGGAGGCAAAATTACATTTATAGACTAAGCCTCCTTGTCTCAGCTAGGCTAGAAATGCAGTGTCCACAAATGTGCTCAATCCCACTAGTGACTGACACTGAAATCTTGATTTACCTTAGTTCACTATAGCTCAGAGCATTGAATTCAAGTAATCTACCAGCCTCAACCTCCCTATAACAAGGACTACAGGAGAATACCACCAATTCATAGAAAATTCATAGTTCTCACTGATATTTGACAAGACGTGATATATGGAAAGGATTTACATTGTTTAGGAAGAAGAGAAAAAGGGAAATGGTAAGATGGAGGAATAGAAATATATATTATGAAAACATGTCCACTTAAGGAAATCTAGTCACTCGAAGGAAAAATGTGGTAGGGGCAAAAATAGAAGGAAAAATATGGTAGAGAGCATTTGGGTATAGGTTAACAGAAGCAAAAATAGGAGTAATTCCACCCTTTGAATATGCTATCTTCCTTCCATACAGAAGGAGACAATTGATGATGGTTTTATAAGAAGTCAGTCACAAACCTCATATGGACAAGCTCATTTCAAACTTTGGAGATGATAAGTGGACCTTTACCGATTAAAATTCTACAGGGCCCCTGGAGTCAGGAGGACCTGAGTTAAATTATTTCTAGTGGCTGTGTGGCCTTGGGCAAATCATCTAACACGGATTGCCTCAAATCAATAAATAAAGCTGGAGTGGAATATGACCTAGGAGAGACTGGAAGCTCTTGAGAAATAAAATTCTAAACATGTGAAGAGAAGCAATTATGATAAAGAGGAAAATGGGAGCTATCTAAAGAAATATACATACATACATACATACATACATACATACATATATACAAACATATATATATACATATACATATATACATATATATACACACACACACACACACACACATATATATATATATATATATATATATATATATATATATATATATTTTAACTCACAGGAGACTCATTGACATGTTTATATGACATCTACAGTAGATAGAATTAAGGACAATAATATAAGATAAAAACAACTCGCCTTTATATAGCTATTTTAGTTTTGCAAAGCACTATGCATGTTATCTCATTTGATAAACACAAATGTGTGACTCAGTCTTGTGATAACAGTGTAAGTCATCCTAAATTTTGGAATCAACTAAGACTTGTGAAGATAGTTAATGAGAATCCAAAAAAAGAGATGGTTGACTTTTAGTTTTTTTATGGAGTATAGCGCAGTAGATAGAATGCTGAACTAGCAGCCAGGAAGCCCTAGATTCATAACTTGCCCCTCACACATACTGGTATGTGTCACTGGCACCATAAACCCTTCGTATCTCTATACTGACTTCCTGTGATTTCCCCAGGATCACTCAATCTTGTGTTCTTCTTAATGAATTTGTTGGAATAGTTGTGGGGACAGATGGGCTGAACTGCTTTTTCCTATCTCATTATTTTTGTGAGCTCCTGGTCTTTATATTAGAGAAAAGAATATCAGAGAAAGAACATTACAAATAGAGGGGACAGTGATAATGGATGATGGATAGGGCTAAAATACTTCATTTTTTTCTGTTTTCTGCCAAAGACAATCATATCTTGGAGAAAACAGAATGACAAAACAAGCCTGGTGAGGAACTCAAATCTGAGATAAGTAAGTGGTATTGCAGTAAGATGCAAATATTGTTTCATATTATCAGCATTCTCTCTAAATATCAGTTTCTCTATCTGTAAAATTGGGATAATGATACTTAAATCACATATCTGATAGCCTTAAGTGAACATCAGACCAAAAAAAAAAAAAAAGAACCATAATTATTGTCTTATAGATTTTAAAGCAGCCTGCAAATTACTATTTATTTTATTAAAGATGGTGAGACCAGAACAAAGTAATTGTTATATGGTTAGTAAGAACTGGGCATCTGCAGCCGGGGTGGAGAGAAGACTTTCTTTGTGGCTGTAGGTACTTTAAGAGATTGTAGCATCGCTGTGGATTTTGGGGCATAAACATACCAGCAGCAGCCAGGAATGACATCATCCTTTTTTTGAGCCCAGGTATCATGAGGGACACGAATTAGAAACCTTCCACGAGTATGTAAGGCCAGTGAGGTTGAATGTGACCAAAATTTACAATGAGTCATTATGGCAACCCATGAGCAGTGAGATCAGGATTTCTGTGTTTCTGCTGTGTAGTGCAGAGGCGTTGAAGGGCTGCAGTGAATTAAAGGCTTTTGGTTCCTTCCAGCTTGGAAATGCTCAGACATGCACAGAGCTACAGACTGTGATTATTTCTGCTAAGAGTTGTTTTTTCAAAAACAAAAAGCAATGGATAGAATTCTTTCACATGAAAATTGAGAGAAATGTGATACTGGGTACATTAAAATTTTTAAAACTAGCTCTAGATGCAGATTTTCATCATTGTCCATTGTATTATCTCTATCCACAATGTTACTGATGGCAGACAGATGGTACTACATTAGATAGAATGCTGGATTTAAACAAAAGAAGATTTGAGTTCAAATTCCATCTTAACACACTAACTGTGTGATTTTGGGCTAGTCACTTCTGTTTGCTTCAGTGTCCTCATCTGTAATATGGAAGATAATAATGGTAACTATCTTTTAGGGCTATTGTGAAGCTTAAATGAGATAGTTTATTTAAAGCACTTTGAAAATGTCAAAGTATTCTCTCTTACTCTCTCTCTCTCTCTCTCTATATATATGTATGTATTATTGTATATATATACATATATATTATAATCTTCTAAAGAAAATGACAACATTTTAAATTTTAATATTCATATATTTCAGTTCTTTTCAAGATTTGTGATTAAGGTAGGTCATCCTTTGCAATTTGGGCATTCATCTATTTGCTACAATAAATCAGTAAATTAACTACATCTTGACTTTCTCCATTATGGTTTGATATATCATAGATAGGCATAAGAAATTAAATGGAAATTTTGGGGAATTTTGTGATAAAGACCAACTGATGACACAAAGCCTATGAATAAATACTTGTGCAAAATTTTATGACAAAGTACTCTAAATACTTCATAAGAGACAAAGAAAAAAATTTAGGCTAAAAAAATTTACATGGATTTTACAGATTGCTGGGGTGCCATGCCCATAACACCTATAAAGTGGAAGGAATAACTGTACTTTATTTGATTCCAAGTATGTGATACTGTTTTCCTCAGTTTCCTCACCTGTAAAATGAGCTGGAGAAGGAAATGACAACCCACTCTACTATCCTTGCCAAGGAAACCTTAAATGGGATCAGGAGATAACTGAACAACAACAGGAAAATATGTCAGGTAACATTCCAGGGACTAGGTATACAAATAAAAAGAAATTGAGAAACCCCTTGCCTTCAGGGATTTTATGGACCACTATGATACTGAGATGGTATCTTCATGTTGCTTAAACATACAGTTTTAAAACAGAACAATTCAACCAATATACCAATTATTTTGTGTATTTGGCACAAAACAATGAATTTGTCTGATGTTTTCCATGGAGTAGGCTGATTGTTTTGACTTTCTATGACCACAGTTTTCATATTTATTGTTGTTCATAAACTGTAATAAAAATATGAGAGAAGGAATGTGAAATATTATATGAAGAAAAAAGAAAGTCAATCTTTGGAAGATGATTTTACAACCATTTTTGCTAATGCACAAACTTTTCACTTGTCTTATCCATGAGAGCTAATAATGGTAACAACAACATAATTTTTACAGCATGTGAGAAACATGTCAAAAATCTCTAGAAATACTTTTAGAATAAGCAGACTTCCCATCACTAAGCAATAGAAAAGGCTGAAAGTAGATTTGTGTCATTGGAATTTTCAAGTGCAGCCAAAAGTGTTTCAGCTTCAGATAAAATTATGGAAAGGGTTTAAGATCAAAGAAAAAAATCAAAAGGCCTCCATGGGCATCATCTGCATGATCTCAACTAATACATTTATAAAAATGTAAACAGTTTTCATTTATATCACAGATCATAGCACTCACATGTCTTAGTAGGATATCACAATTTGTAAGTTCTTGTAGCCAAGATTCACTTATCTAATGGTGATGAACCTCTCCAAATCAATTATAGCATCTCAAAGTGTGACCAAACGATAATAAAACCATTTTTAGCCTTATTAGATCTGTTAACATATGTGTACTTTGCTAGCATAGTGTTGAAACATGAAGGGTCATCTCCATACCAAAATAAGTCATTTTAGAAGTACATTTGTAGAAAATTAATACACACATGTGTATTTATATAGATAGATAGATAGATAGATAGATAGATATGTATATATATGTGTGTGTGTGTATATATATATATATATATATATATATATATATATATATACATACATGTATACAAATTCAATTTCAGTCTTTATATTGACACCTGAGTGATTAGTAAATGTAAAATTCATGCTCCTATATTCAATGGCATTGAGCCACTGAGGGTGAACATTATATACCCATCAGCTGAGAAGCTATTTAACAATGGAATTATTTAAAAATGTTCATTCTTTCTTATGGAAGAAAAAGTTTCCAGGAGCAATAAGTAAAGAAAAAGGAGGATAACAACGAAGATGACAGCAATTAAGAGAGAGAGAGAGGGAAGGAGGGAAGGAGGGAGGGAGAGAGGGAGAAACAAAAAAGAAAGGAAGGAAAGGAGGGAGGAAGGAAGGAAGAAAGAAAGGAACAAAAGAAGGAAATAAAGGAAGAACAAAAGGAAAAAAGAAAGGAAGAAATGAAAAGAAGTAAAATAATGAAAGGAAGAAAAAATAAAAAGAAAGCAAGAAATTAGAGAAAAAGGATAAAAAAGAAAGGGAAAAAAAAGAAAGAAAAAAATGAAAACAAGGAAGCAAGAAGCCTTTAGAGGAACAAACATGAACTTTGACTCACCCAGTTTTCCATTTCAGTTATCAATGCATCCTGGCCATTTATGTCTCCCTAGCACCGAGTCAAAGTTCCTTTCCATCCCCTATTAATAAACAGAACACTTTATGACTTCAGTTTAGTGCAGCTAAACATCAGAAAATGATACAAGCATTGAGAAAACAGTTTGCATTTTATACACCAAGGACATTTTTAAAGATGATTTTTTTTCTTTGCAAAAGAGATGTGCACAATTAAATGCATTTAACAAATATCTAGGGAAAGAGTAAATTCTCATTATTGTGATTCAAGAACAGCTGCCTACTTCCTCCACCTGAATGTAAATATGCTGAAAGCATTACCTAATAGAAGGAAAAATATAATGAAAATTCTCTTTCTATGAGAGAAAGGTCCATTTTGGAGAGGGGTAGAACTCACCATTCGTGTCTGGCCTAAACTTTTTTAGGTAAAGAACACACAATTCTCCATGCTTTCATAATAACTAGGCCTTGTCATTGCAGTGAATGCTCTAGCTGTCTTTGATGTGTTTTTATTTTGATTTTCTAGCTTACTTGTTATTTAAATCACCTACTCTAGGAGTTAATGCTCACTTCTATCAGAACTTTCATTTGCATTCCTTCTGAATGCATCTCATTCTATTACTATTTGTCTTGTATTATAATTGCAAACAAATCAAGCAAATGGAACACAGTACAAAAACAGGACCTCCATTTTTTGGATTTTACCATCTTGCCTTACTTGTTTTTCCTTTCATACTTTTGGCTCCATTGATGAATTCTTCCAAGAACTTTTTATTTTGAAAAAGGGGACAGACTAGTCATCCTCAGTCTTCCAGGTTTTACTATCATGTTCCCATCTTCTTCACTGCCAGTTTCTTTTTAATGTATTCTCTTCTTCCATAAGAAGGTAAGTATCTTGAGGACAAATATAAAAAAAACTTTTATTTTCATCCAGTGAACTTTTTATAGTTCCTCAAATATAATAAGTAAATAAATTATAATTTGCTGACAGTTGACATTATTATTGTTACTATTAGATATAAAATATTTTGGTTTAAACCTTGCCTTTGTCCTTTACTCTGTCCTATGTGACTTTGGGCAAGCCACTTAATACTTTTACATCTCAAGTCCCTCATTTGTAAAATAACAAGGTTTAGATATTTTTGTTGTTCAGTCAATTCAGCAGCATCTGGTTCTTTGTTTACATATATATATTATATGTATATATATATATGTACATATACGCAAAATATCTCCATATATACATATAGAGAGAGAGATGTGTGTGAATTAAATACAGAACTATATTAAATATGCATATATGTGTATATGTATACATGTGTGTTCTATACATATATATGCATGCATACATATGCACATTTTGACTAGATAAAAAAAACAAAAAAAAAACTTTTTCTGCCTCATTTCTTACCTAGCTTTAATTACTGGATTTTATCTTAGTCAAAAGATAAAGACCCTAGCTTAAAAAGGCCAGCTTCTCCCGCTGCATCCACGGCCATCTCTAGTTGCTGCATAGACACTGACTAGCTGCATAACCCTGGGCAGATATCTTAACCTGTTTATCTCCATTTTCACAACTGTTAAATGGAGACAATAATATCTCCTGCCTTCTAAGGCTGTTATGATGATAAATTGACATATTTGTAAAGCTCTTTGCAAACCATAAAGTGTTATATAAACATTAGCTAAGATGTTGATAATAATGATTCCACTTTATTGTAAATCTTGGAAAAAATGAGGTATTTAGTTTAGCATTAACTCCATGACTGAAGCAACTTTGTGTAGTAGAAAAGTATAAACTATGGAATCAAAAGCCTCAGATTCACAGAGAACATCGTAATTATGTAATGATTAACTGTGATGGACTTGGCTTTTTTCAACAATGAAGTGATTCAAGGCAATTTCAATAGATTTGGAATGAAAAGTGCCATCTGTATTCAAAGAGAAAACTATGGAGATTAAATGTGAATTGAAGCATAGTATTTTCACCATTTTTGTTTGTTTGCCTTTTTCGCTTTCTTTCTCATGCTTTTCTTTCTCTTTTGATCTAATTTTTCTTGTGCAGCATGTTGAATATGAAAATATATTTAGAGGAATTGCACATGTTTAACCTATGTTGGATTGCTTGCTGTCTTGAGAAGCTGGGAAGGGGGGAGAGAAGGAGAAAAAATTGGAACACAAGATTTTGCAAAGGTTAATGCTGAAATCTATCTTTGCATGTATTTGGAAAAAGAAAATAGTAGATAAAATTTTAAAAAGACTCCAGATTCAAATCCTACCTCAGATACTTACTATGTAACCTTGAGTAACCTTTATAAACATCAGTTTTCTTTTTTTTTCTTTTTTTTACAGCTTTCTTATCTATAAAATAAGATAGTTGAAGCAGATGACCTTTGAGTTCCTTTCTAGTAGATCTATAATTCTATGACATTTGTCATTTTCTTCTTGATTACAATGCACTTACTCTCCTTTCTGATTTATTTAAGTTGCTGAAATCAACCCCTCCAACTCTCCATTGAGCACCTAGCTAAAGTTAAATCCCTCCTCATCCCCCATTTAATCTCTTTTAGGATATTAGAAGATCTCTCCTTCCTAAACCCCTGACTCTTGATGCTCAAATTTCCCACTTCTAAATTCATTATTTTTTTCTGAATAGTTTTGTCTAAATTTTCAGCCCTTATAGCCCAGACACAGATCATTGTTCCCTACATAATTAGCTTTTTACTTGCATGAAATTTAGAGACCATTGAGTTCTGCCTCCACTTATTGCAGATGATGATGCTGAGTCCCAGAGAGGATGAATGAGGGCTAATGGTCATTTGTAACAAGCTGTTGTGCTGATTTCTAGACCCAAGTCCTTTTTATTGGAATAAATCCATTGCTCTTAAACAAGAATGGAAAACTATTCATATTCAGTCTATTGCTTATTCATGCTTCCCAATGATAATCTGGTACTCCCTTCTGCTTTTTAAAAAATTTCTCTATTATGAACACCCATACTGGTCATTCTGACCTTTCTTCCCCTAAAATCTTTTCTCCTTCCTATTATCCCTCATCCTCATCACTTCTCAGTTGATGATGTTGCACAGGTACACATGGTTTCTTCTTCCTGAGGCAGCTAGATGGATGCAATGGATAAATGGATGCATTCAGGGTCAGGAAGATCTCAGTTCAAACCTCATGTGTATAATCCAGGACAAGGCACTTTCCTCAGGCTCCATTTTCTCAATTGTAAATGGCAACGACAAAATATCAATAATAATTGTATAATATAGATAATAAGAATGATGAAGGTGATGATGAAGCTGTTGTGAGGATCAAATAAGATAATATTTGTACCTGTTGCATAGTTGGTACTTAATTAATGTCTTTTCCTTTCTCTGGTTGCTTTAGGGAGTTTATGGAATACAATCACACTGAGCCCCCAGTTTGGAAAATTCCTAACATTTCGGCAACGTTAGTTTTGGCTCTCTGCCTTCGTTTACATTTACATTTATCTCAAGCTAACTCCTGGCCTCTTTGTGGTTGAGGCAACATTCAGGTTACAGGAAAATATTTATATGGAGAAGCAGCAGAATATATTACAATGTCTGTTAAGGCATCTGGAGGGGGGATGGAGAAATAGCAGTTCCCCTCAAACCCTCATACTCCCTTGGAATTTCCTTCATTTCTTAAGGAAATGAGAACAGCTTTGGGCTTCAGCCAGAGTTTTCTGTTTAGAGTTTCTGTAAGACCAGTGGAACTCCTTGATCTTCCCTTTCTCCGCCATATTTCAATCATTTCTCCTCCTGCTCTCATCAATCACCCTGGGTACCACACATTCTTTCCAGATCAATCCCTGTTGTGTCTACTTTTTTCTTTCCATTGTCCAACCTTAAATATCCCTGCCTTCAAATAACTTACCTGTTATTGGTGAGACAAATATGCACATATGTTAATATACACACAGTAAGGCAAAATAAATAAGTACAATATATTCCTAAACTCTTATGCATTTGTTTATTGTATGTAAATGTATGCACAGATTTTGTTCATTGCAATTGTCCCCATTCAATCTGGACCAACATTCTTGCTGCAAAATACCCCTTATGGTTTTAACTTAACTTAGAATGGAGCATGAAGGGAGACTTGGTGCTACTGAATGGATGTGTGTGGTATGCCCAAACTCATGCTGAGTGAGCTTTTGGCTCTGGAGTATGTTGGAAAGGAAGCCAGAGCATTTGAGCTAGCATTGTTTTTAAAAGATTTTTTAAGAGAAAAGTTACATCTTATTTTTACATCTTTCAATTAACTTTTTTTTAATTTGTGGATTAAAGACTATATTATCACCTTGATTTTTAAAATTCTATATGTTTGCTTTTAAAAAGGGAAATATTTTTAAATTAAGTAGTTACAGACTTGGGGCTTGAATTGATTTTCTAATAATATTTAAGTATTTTTTTCTTGCAGTTTATCTCACTCTTTAATATTTATTAACCTTATTACACTTTTCCTATTTAAGTTTTTTTTCTTTAAAAAGAATAGAAAACTGCTTTATTTATTCATAACTAGAAGTGATGACCTCATTGGAAATCATGCCAAAAAAACATGATTATATTTATATGAAGTAGCACAAATGATTTTGACATCTGTGAATCCACAGTAAGGAAGCAGATCAAAAACCTACTTATAATTAATCTCGATAATGACCTTGAGCCTAGATTTTGTTGCAGGTGGCTGGCTGAGCACAATCAGAGATGTAGTCCAAAAAAAAAAAAAAAGGAAAGGAAAAAAAAAAGAAAGACATCTACATTTTATCATTGAAGCCCCAAGATTGAAAATCACTTTGCAATGGAGATACATCCGAATAGTTTGATTTTGTTCCATTTCTGTTTACTGATGTGAGATATAAGCCCTGCAGCTAACTTTTGTCAACCTGCTTAGAAAAATTCCCCAAACTAGTAAAACACTTAGAGCACGCCTTGTCAGCAGTCACTTTATGTGTCTCACTTATTTGCTAACCCATATCATACAAAGGAGAAATTAAGGAACAAAGCCTCAAATATAATTATCTCATTGTGGATTGGAATGTTCATTTGCCAAAATGACCACAGTCTCTGAAAGTAGTTAAATCTTCTGTATATTTGTCTTTTTTTTTTTCTGTCTTGCAAGGAGATCACAGACTTGGGTTTCAATTATCAGCATCTTACACTTCTTTTTTTTTCCTACTATGACAACACTTAGGAGTTGACCTATACTCGTGTGATCAAGCCGAAAGAACATATGCATTTGGAAAAGGGGAGTCTCTAAAGGTCACATCCTGGTCCTACAGTTTTCCCTCCCACATCTTGGTTTTATATATTGCAGGCAAGCATAAGAATATAAAAGGGAATTTTGGGGTGTTTTGCAAAACCCACAGATACACAGAAAAAGTTTAGAAACCCAGAAATGCACAATATATATTATATATATATATATATATATATATATATATATATATATATATATAGTATTGTATATATCAACATATTTTTTCTTTTAATACTATAATAATTCAGACTTTTTCTATGATTTAAAGAGAGCCAACAACTTTTATGCAGATTTTCCAGGGCTGCTGAGCTTCTAATCCCTATAATGTGGGAGGGATAAAAATATTTCTTATTACTGAAAGGGCCTTGAACACAATAGAGACCATTGAGAATCTCTCTGAAACTCATCTTTTTTTGTAAAATAAACATAATGATCAAGAAAGTTTCTTGTAGTCCTCAGTTTATGATTTTTTCATCTTTAATTTATTTCTTCCTTGTGAGCTTCCTTTTAAGTCAGGGAGGTAGCACAGTGAATAGAGAGATGAGCTTAGTATCAGGGCTACCTGAGTTCATATGTGACCTCCGTCACTTACTGGCTGTGAGCTCCTGGGCAAGTCTCTTAATCCTAGATGCCTCAGTTTCCTCATCTGCAAAATGGAGATAAGGTAACATCTACCTCCCAGGCTTGTGAAGATCAAATGAGACAATAATCATCCCTGACACATAGTAAGCACAATATAAATATAAATGTTAATGTTAGTGATGACGATTTTGATTTTGATGACAGCAGCAGCTAGATGGTACAGTGAATAGTTTTGGGCCTGGATGAAATAAAATGTAGCCTCAGGCATTTATTTAGCCATTTATAAAGTCAATTAATTTTATTTGCCTCAATTTCCTCATCTGTAAGATGAAGGGAAAAGGAAATGGCAAACTATTCCAGTATCTTTGCCAAAAAAAAAAAAAAATCTCCAAGGGGTCACAAAGAGTCAAGATGACTGAAAAACAACTAAACAATAAATGAGCTTCCTCATCAAAACCCTGACTTTTTAAGAATCAGGGAGGCTATTATAGCAGGTTATATAGTAAAACAAAAGAGAATATAACTAAAGTTTTTACATGAAAGTTTAGTCATGAGCACTGTTCATTCACAAATAATTTATGATGATTCTTCTGATGAACCTATTTCCTTTCCTATTCCTCCTTGGATTTGAGAGGACTTATGCCTTGAATTCAGAAAAAAAAAAAACAAGTCGAAGTCCTGCTTGTGAAACTTTCTACTTGTATGACCTTGGACATGTCACAACCTCCCTGGGATTCAGGTTTCTCATTTGTAAAAAGAGGCATTTGGTCTAGCTATCCTTTGAGTCACTTCCACTCTAAGATGTAAAGGTATACCTTTCCAGAATTCTGGCCCTCTACACTAGTCCTTTGACTCAGACATGTCATTTAGCTTCCTTGGTCCTCAATTTCCTCATCTATAAAATGAGTTAGTTGGAATAGGTAGCCTTTAAGGTTCCTTAAATCTATGATCTTCTGATAAACCTTCCTAGGAACCCAAGTAACTCTGGAAAGTTATAAAATTTTAGGGAAGCAAATTTAACTTATCAGATTTATGAATAAAAGAAGAATTTATGACTAACAAGATAGAAAGGAAGCAAAAAGGAGAATTTTATTGCATTAAATTAAAAAAAAAGGGTTTTTGCATGAACAAAATCAATGTAGTCATGAGTAAAAGGAAATCAGGAAACTGAAAAAATTTAAGTAAATTTTGCTGATAAGGGCTTTATATCTCAAAAATGTAGGGAACTGAGTCCAATTTGGAAGAATATAAATCATTGCCCAATTGAAAATGGTCAAAGGATTTGGACAGGTGATTTTCAGAAGAAGAAATCAAAGCTATCTGTAGCCATATAAAAATTCTCTAAATCATTATTAGAGAAATGCAAATTACAACAACTCTGAGGTACCACCTCATACCTATTAGATTGGTTTATATGATGAAAAAGAAAAATAAGAAATGTTGAAGGGGATGGGAACAATTAGGACACCAATACATTATTGATAGTTTGGATAAAAATTTGGAATTATGCCCAAAGGTCTATGAAACTGTTGATACCTTTTGACTCAATAATACTACTACCAAATCTACATACCAAAAAGGTCAAAAGAAAAGCAAAAAGACTTCTATGTACAAAAATATTTATAGTACATTTTAGTGGTGGCAAAAATTAGAAATTGAGGGGCTATCTATGAATTGGGAAATGGCTAAAATGTTCTGATATATGATCATGATGGAACAGTATTGTGCTATAAAATTTTTTGAGCAGAATAGTGTGAGAAAAATCTTTATACATATATGATCTGACTCAGAGTAAGGTAAGAAGAACCAAAAAAATAGTATATATAATCATAGTAATGTTGTATAATGATCAACTGTGAGTAACTTGGCTATTCTGATCAAAGCAATGATTTAAGCCAATTCTGAGAAACTTAAGATTAAAAGAAAAATTCTATCCACTTCCAAAAAAAAAAAAAAAAATCTGTGTATTTCTAGGAGAGAACTTATGGAGTCTGAGTGCAGAATGAAGAATTTATTTTTTTACTTTATTTTTTTTTCTTTTAACAACATGGCTAATATAGAATTGTGTTTCTCATGATATAATTAATATCACAGTTCTTGACTTCTTAAAGGATAGGGAAAGGACAAGAGTAAAGGATATAATTTAGAAATCAAAATTTTAAAAAATAATTATTTGAACATAATATAAAAGCAGAACTTTACAAAGCTCCAGAATTGGTGTAGCTCTTCACTGGAAATGGAGTTTTCTCACTAAAATGCTATATCACTGAAATCTCAAGTTTAAACAAACAAACAAACAAAAAATCTTCCCTACAGTGAATAGGATAGGAACTAGATAAGTGATTTCATTGAGGCAGGACAGAAATGTCAAGTGTCAAACATATTCTTCCTGCAACACTTCAGAATTTTAATCAAACCAGATTAAAAGGTAATCGGAAAATATAACACAATAAATAAAAATGTGCTAAAAATAATATTATAAATTAGAACTAAGTCAAGTGTGCCTGTAGTTATTCTTATGTTTGTAATAGTGGGACCCTGTTTCTTTTTTAATTTGGTGCCACTGGAGTAGAGAAATCCTCATATTATGTACAAATTATTTCATTAATGTGAAGAACTGCAACTGTCAATGTAAACTGATACCTTCTCTCCAACTTAAAGCCTGAATGAAGTTCTTAATGTGTGTGTGTGTGTGTGTGTGTGTGTGTGTGTGTGTGTGTGTGTGAATGAGAGAGACAGACAGAGACGGACAGAAATAGAAGAGAAGGAGGAAGGGAGGGAAGACACACACAGAGAGAGAGAGAGAGAGAGAGAGAGAGAGAGAGAGAGAGAGAGAGAGAGAGAGAGAGAGAGAGAGAAAATAAAAAGGGAGGGTAAAGAGGAAGAGGGGGAAGAGAAGAAGAAAAAAGATTAAAAAGGGGAGGAGGAAGAAGAGAAGAAGAAAGAAAGAAAGAAAGAAAGAAAGAAAGAAAGAAAGAAAGAAAGAAAGGAAGGAAGGAAGGAAGGAAGGAAGGAAGGAAGGAAGGAAGGAAGGAAGGAAGAAAGAAAGAAAGAAAGAAAGAAAGAAAGAAAGAAAGAAAGAAAGAAAGAAAGAAAGAAAGAAAGAAAGAAAGAAAGAAAGAAAGAAAGAAAGAAAGAAAGAAAGAAAGAAAGAAAGAAAGGAAAGAAAGGAAGGAAGGAAGGAAGGAAGGAAGGAAGGAAGGAAGGAAGGAAGGAAGGAAGGAAGGAAGGAAGGAAGGAAGGAAGGAAAGAAGGAAGGAAGAAAGAAAGAAAGAAAGAAAGAAAGAAAGAAAGAGAAAGAAAGAAAGAAAGAAGAAAGAAAAAAGAAAAAGAAAAAAAGGATGGAAAGAAGGAAGGAAGGAAGAAAGGAAGGAAGATAAGAAGAAAGAAAAAAATATAAAAAGGGGAGGAAGAAGAGAAGGAGGAGGAGGAGGAAGAGAAGGGGAAAAGGAAAAGAAGGAAGAGGAAAGGAAAAAGGAGAAAAGGGAGAAGGAAGGAGAGAGACAAGAGAAAGTAGAAATGGAGGGAGAGAGGGAGAAAGAAAAATAGATACCTCTAGCAATCAGATGAAGACTTTGGGCACCTCAAAATAAAATTCTTAAATGCATAAAACACCTAGGATTCTAAATAAAGTTAATTATATTGAGAGTTCTTTTTTTTTTTTTTAATTGAAGAACACTTTTTGCTACAGCAGTGCCTTGAACCCCAGGAGGTTTAATAGTTTTATCTGATTCACAATGTTTGAAATGTGCTACTTAGGGTGGTCCTGGGCCTCAGGTCTGGCCCTCTTCCAAGCTTGGTCCCTGTCACTATCCTGTCTCCCATAATACTCTTCTTACTCTACAAGAAAGGAAGAAAAAGACTTAGCTAACATTGATTCAGGTGCGGAGGCTTTAAACCAAATAAGATGGAATATGTAAAGCACTTCAGTAATTCCTAAAGTGCTATATCCATGTTAGCTTTATTATACTATACATAAGTTAGTTTTATTAAAATGCTAACTTGTTTTTTAAAGATTGAGTATTACCAAATGGCTGATCTGAATCATAAGATCTTCCTAAATCTAGAGTTAGAAAGAATCCAAGAGGTCAATAAATATGAACCTGTAAACTGAGGGATGTGGAAACTGAGGGGCAGGGAATATAAATTATCCAGGGTAATACAGCTAGCAATTAAGAGAGACAGGTTTTAAATGCAGGTTGTCTGACTCAAAAGCCAGTGCTTTTCCTACTAGACCACACTCTCCCTTATTTCATAGTTCTAAGAGAATCATTTCCCAGGCAAACATGTCTACTCTCTGTGTGGCATTCATCAGTAGGTGTTGAAGGATTTTCCTTAGAATCCAGTCCAAGATGATTCTGTTGCCACCGTTTTATGTAGACACTGAGGATCTCTCAGAAGATTAGTAAAACATTTATTTTTGAAAGCATTTCAAAGGTTTCCTGTATTCTAGGTTTATCTGATTAAGTTGGAGGACTTCAAAAGAAGAGAGAGGAATGTGTTGTCTATTGCCATGGATTGGGAGGCTGGAATCCTGCCCTGTTGTTGAGCTTTGATATTTAGTTTATGAAATATCTCAAGCTTAATTTCTTTTATTTTATTTTTTTTTTGCAAGAAACAAAAACAAGTCACAAAAGTGCAAAAATGTCTACAATCTATGATTAATTATTCATTCGTTTATCTATTCAAATTCTGTTATATATCTCCATGTCCAAGTAACTGTGATGGGCTTGGGAATGGAGAATTATAAGATATAGTCCTCACTTTCAGAAAGCTATGATTTAATTGGGAGATAAGATATGCACAAATAAATCTAATATGAAACACTGCACATTTTGTTTTGAGTCATACAGATGGTAAGATTTATAAAAAGTTAGAGGAACGGGAAATCCCTGTGGGGAGGGATGATCAGGGAAAGCTTTATGGAAAGTTAGGTTTTGAGAAGATCCTTAAATATTGGTAGGTACTGATAGGATAAAGGACTTTCCAGATAGAGGAAAAATAGGAGTAATGACAGAAAAAATGGTAAAAAAAACATTCCTCACAAAAAATTAACAAAAAACCCTTAAGCTTGGATGCTTAGGGAATTATATTTAAGGAATAATTTGTCAAGAAGGGAGGTAAGTAAAATTGGAGGAGCTTGAATGCCAAATTAAAAACAAACATGGATTTCATTTGATAAACAATGTAATGATTATCAAGGAAGAGCAGAGTCAAAATTATTCTTTAATCTAATGGTATTATACTAGTTTAATGAAAGAGTAAATCAATAAAATCTAGAATTGGAAACAAAGGATGAAAATTATGAATATAAAATGTCTAAACCAACTAGTTACCAGAATTTAATAGAATATTATTGTTTCCTAAGGCATGATGAATATAAATTAAAGAATCAAGGAAAGATTTATGTTAACTGATGCAAAAAAATAAGAAGAATTAGGGAAACAATATTCAAAGTGAGTACAAAAATGCAAATGGAGTGACAAGAAGACCACCTACCATCACTATTCTATACATTTGTTATTGAGTGATGTAAAATTGTATTGACCTAATTTGGCCCTGAAGAAGAGAGAAATAAACTCTACTAGCTCCTTTCTTTGTAGAGGTGGGAGACTAGAGTTATAGATTATCACACATCCTTTGAATTTTATTTCATGATCTAGATAGCTTTTCTGGACTGTTTTCCTTCTTTCTTTTTTATTCTTTGTCACAAGGAGTGTCTTGCTGAATAGAGATTGTGGAAGCATATATTTGAAATGAAATACAACATTTAGATACAATTATAATGGTTCACATGTAAGTAACTCACACCTTGGCTGGGGTAGGGGTGGCTATGAAAGTAAAATAGGAAGGATGAAAGGAAAAGGGGAAAATCAATAGACAGACTTTCAAGCTAGTTTAAATGTCAGGGATGAGAGAGAGGAAAAATAAAAAAGGCAAATTTAAAGTTTTAAGGATGAATGATTGGGAGAGGGAAAAAAAAAAACAGAAAAAAGAAGTCAAACACAGCATGTGTTGATTTACATTAATTTCCATAGTTCTCTTTCTGGATGCAGATGGCATTTTCTATGCAAAGTTTATTGGGATTTCCTTGGATCACTGAATTAAGTCTTTCATCATTGCATAATCTTGCTGCTATTATGTGCAATGTATTCCTGGTTCTGCTTATTTTGCTCAGCATCAATTCACAAAATCTTTCCAAGTCTTTCTAAAATCAGTTTATCACTTTTATGGAATAATAATAATCCAAATACCTTCATATAACACAACTTGTTCAACCATTCGAACATTTTCCAGTTCTTTGCTACCACCAAAAGAGCTACTACAAACATTTTTGCACATGTGGATCCTTTCCCCTCTTTTATGATTTCCTTGGGATACAGACCCACTAGTGGAACTGCTGGGTGAAAAGATAATCACATAATTCCAAAATGCTGAAAGGTTAGATTGTTTTACAACTCTAGCAACAATGTATTAGTATCCTAGATAAACTGGTAATAGTTGAAGTCATGCTAATAAGTATGTTTCCTGACTCAGATTCCTGCCCAAACCATTTGAAATTGAGTTCAGAGATATCATTTTAAAATATTATATAAGGAATCAACACAAAAAGTCATGTATTATAGAAAAGTGGATGGAAAACTTGCCGGGGAGATCTTAGTTTTAAGTCTTACCTCTAGCTGTGCGACCTTAGGAAAGTAATTTAATTTCTCAGCCTTCTAAGCAGCTCTCTAATGTTGTAAATTTGCATGCAATGGTAGGAGTTTTTTTTGGAGGAAATTCCTTATATCAGTAATTAATTATTTGATTGCCTAGCTAATGAAATTTTAAAAATACTATTTTTTTATTTAGCCATTTTGAATCAAATATGTTTCTAATTTTTTAACCATAAACAAACAAGTTAATTTCTTTGGTTTCAATTTCCCCATATATAAAATTCTCTTCAGATCTAATCTAACATTCTATAAATTTTTTTGCCTTCTCTTCCCTTTCCTTCCTTTCCTTTTCCTCTTTCCTTATTTGTAAAATGAAGCACAGTAGACAATTTATAAAATACTCTTAAGTTCTAACATTCTATGAGTTCCTTTACCTTTTGTTTTTCCTTCCTCTCCTCCTCTCTTTTTCTTTTTTCCCTTTCCTTCCTTCCTTCCTTCCTTCCTTCCTTCCTTCCTTCCTTCCTTCCTTCCTTCCTTCCTTCCTTCCTTCCTTCCTTCCTTCCTTCCTTCCTTCCTACCTTCCTTCCTTCTTTCCTTCCTTCGTTCCTGTCTTCCTATTATTTTGTAAAATTTGTATTTGTGTATCTCCTGTATTTAGCCTAGCACATTGCCATATTAGGTACCTAATCAACTCTAATTAATTTGTGATTAATGAAGTAGTTTATCTAAATTCTCAAACTAGTGGAAGATCAAGTTCAGGGCTCTTTAAGATTAAAAAATAATATAACAACTTAGTTGTAACCAAGTCTGGTACCCCCCCACTTCTTAGGAAAGCAAATGGCATAGCTTCAATCAGCTTTGTTTCTGGACTATAATTACTTCAGTGTTTGTGCTGTTTATCTCAGCAAAAGTATTCTGTCAAAATCTTGGGTCATTTCCATCGATCATCTTGATATAGGTCAAAGTCTAGTGAAAAAAATGCTTTCTATTCTTGGCATCAGCATGGGTGTTTTATTTGTTTTCTTGCTGATCTGAAATATTAATTTATTCTATTGATATTGTTGCTGATATGAACTTTTCCAATACAAAATTAATTATGAGTCCATATTAGCCTATACAGTAATTAGTCTATGAATGAAAAAGACATAGTCCCCTGACATATTTCTTTACTCATAAACTTCATCACTGGAAGAATATAACACAGAAGGCATCCTGCTGCATTCTAAAAACTGAGATAAATAACAGTAAAACAGGAATAAAGATGAAATGTTAGTGAATTTCATGTCACATATGTCTAGAAATGTAATGTATATAGGTCAGAATCTTAGGGTAGAAGGAAGGGAGAAGAGAGGAGAGAGGAGGAAAGGGGAAGGGGAAAAAAAGGGAGGAAAAGAAGAGGAAGAGAAGGAAAAGGAAGAAATTGGAAGAAATTGGAAGGAAATCGAAGGGAAGAAATTGAAGGGAAGGCCATTTGAAATGAGGTCTATGATGGTCAAATAACTTGACCACAGCTACAAAGATAGCAAATATCAGAGTTGAAATTCAAATTCAGTCCCTCTGATTCCAAAGCCAATACTTTTCTCATTGCACAATGCAGCTTTTGAGAGTATGGACAATCCATTTGATCCATTCCCAATTCTCCTGACCATTTCATTCTAAATCACTAAACCATGTTACTCTTCATAGTTATTCAAATAAAAATTGTTGTTGGGAAGTTATGGGGGGTCATAACACCTTACAATATGTGTACATATCTACTGATATTCTTTATGGGAAATATGTTTTTCAATGGTTATAAATCAAAGAGCTTAAAAATTTAAATACTTGAGATAAAACTGGTTTAAATAACTTTGAAATTGAAAGATAATTAATTAGTAAATTTGAGATGACATCAAATAGTAAAGTTTTTTGAGAGGTAGAGGATTTTTTAAAAAGCAGCAAAAGTATGTGTTCTGAAGTAAAAGGAGGCATTATCATTGGCCATATTATTTGAAAACTGGAAGAGATTTCAATAACCCTCAATAACCCATGCACAAAGGGAATCCCCATTATAATCCTGACCACTTCCCAAGTGATTCATTCTATTTTGAGATAGTTCTACTTGTTGTTTTTTGTTTGTTTGTTTCCCTGACATCATACCTACCAATATTGGTTGATCTTTATGCAACTCTCACCTATTGCTATTGCTCCTACTTTATGGCCCCATCTAGAAGTCTTATATCTTCTCCTATAATAACCTTTTTAATGCTCAGAATCATCATGCTTCCTCCTATCTCTCATCTCCACCTGGTCACCTATTTATTTATTTTTTTTCTTTAGGCTCTACACAGCCTCCTTCAAATGCTACTGGGAGATGAAGTTGGGGATTCCTGCAAACTTAGGAGGTTTCTCAAAGTTTGGGGAAGCTTTGTTTTCCTTTAGTTGTGTGAAGATAAATGACACATATACATATACATACACTCATATTTACTTCAAAATGTGTGTGTGTCTATATGTGTGCAAAGGCTATAAAAGCAAACATTTCTTTACACAGTTAATGATATGATTTAAAAAAATAGCTGACTACAAACTAAGGGAACTTCTATCCATTTCTATCAAGGTGATTCCTACATAATGATTTTTTTCTATGTTGTTGCCAGATACAGCAATTGTAAGAAAATGTTTTATCATGTGATGAGTCAGTGAATTTTCAGTGTAAATGAAATAAGAAAAAACAAAACAGAGAAAATAATGAAAAAGAGACCTTTATCAAAATAGTTTTAAAAATTCTCTAGGATATTTTTCTAGTACCTTCATTTGGATAAGTTGCCACTTAAAATAACTAAAATGGAAAAATACTGAGATAGTGTCTTTCTAAAATAGTCTTTCTGTGAAGTCAAAGCCTAAATGAATATAAAGGAATAACCATAATTGTACTTTAGAACGTGATGTATAAGAGAATCATGTCATGGACAGGACATAGAGTTTACAGCAGAGGACTAGAGTTAAATCCTGATTTTGTCACATGCCACCTGTTTGATCTTGGAAGTCTTTCAGACTTAGTAGATCTTCAGGAAAATAGTTTACCAGATGTCCTTAAAAATTCATTCTAGTTCTAAGGTATGGGCATAGTAGATGAAGTATCTAAACAAGATTAAAAAATTAGATTGAGAATCAGGAATACCTAAATTCAAATTCTGCCTTAGACACACACCAGCTGTATGACCCTGGACAAGTCACTTTACTTTGTCTCAACTTCCTCCTCCATAGATTAGATAGTGTTGAATTGGATGACCTCCAATGTCCATTCTGGTTCTAATTATCTCATACTATGATCCTATAAATACAAACACACATGAATTATAACTATGAAGAATTCCCTTGATAGGATAACATTCTTCTTCACTAAAATCCCATCATAAAATAGGAAAATTCCTGTGGTCACTGATTTCAATAGCTAATTATGATTCTTATTTGCAGAATCATGGTATAATATAGATACATATGATGTGTGCATACCTACAAATCAGCAGCTGAAGTCCTTTTCAGAATCTCTATCTCTAAAATATTGACTATTGACCCCTTGGAGTATCATAGAAGAGATTCTTAAATTTAATTTATTATGAGTTCTGAGCAGTGAAGAGTAGAGTGTCTTTAATTTTTTTTTTGTTTTTCATGCTATCAAAACAGTCTAAAATTATGTTTGTTTCTTCTCTCCTCCCCATTCTATTATAATGAAACTATAGTCTACTAAAGCATTCAGATTTATATTTCCATAAATTGTAGTCTAGCCATACCTTTCCTATCTGTATGTATGTCATTGATCTTTTGAACCCAAGTGTAGGAATTTACATTTGTACCTTTTGAATTTCATCTTATAATATTTGGCTTCTTAGCCTAGACTGTTAAGTTACTTTTGTTTTGTTTTTGAATTTGAGTTCTTTCATAAAATAATTAGTCATTCCTTCCAAGTTTGTGTCATCTATCAATTTGATTAGCATGCCATTTATGTCCTCATCCAACTCATTGATTAAATGTTGAACAGAACTGGGAAAAGAGCCAATTCTGAGGCACTCCATTAGAGACTTCTTTCTAGGTTGACACTGATCAATTAATTAGTACTCTTTGAGCCCAGGCTTTTAGCTAATCACAAATATAACTAAATATATAATGAAACAATCTATTTCTCTTCATTTTATGCATAAAAATATCGTTCAGGTAACATTTTATTCCAGGGCACATTGTCCCAATGCTGGGGGCTTTTGAGTTTCTTTAGTTTCAACTACCCAAAAATCCATCATTAATATCTTTTGTATAGTGTCCTTATCTCTACATGCCGTTGATCGTATGTGGTGGTATGTGGTTCAGTGGTGATCTCACCTATGACTTTAGTTTACCTCTGAGTCTGGAGTATAATTCTTATTTTTCTCCCAGTAAATTCATTCATGGATCCTTGTTGGGTTCCTTAGGTAGTGATTGTGATTATGATTTAGGGAATAAGGTAAAGAGAAGTGAAATCTACACATTTACCTTGAATTACTAAAGAAATTATTTAAAACCATGTAGAAAGGAAAGTTGTAATCAAGTTAGACTGAACACCAATAAATATTTTTGCTGGACTAATACAATTCCCTCTTTTCATGACAAACATGCTAGCTTTTACCTTTCTCTCTCTGATGTCATTTTTCACAATTATGTGAGCTTTATTTTGTTACCAATGAAAAATATAAACATTTTACACATGTACATATTCCTGGTGGATCCCAAGAAATATATCATGAATAAAATGTGATAATAGATATAGCACTGTGACCAAGTAAATGCTTTTTCAACATTGCATTTCTCACTTGAGATAGTCTTCTGCTATCAAATCTAGCAAGTAAAAGAGGGATTGCTGGAATTGCTTTATAAATCCCTATTTAACAGAATCTATGTGTGTGTGTGTGTGTGTGTGTGTGTGTGTGTGTGTGTGTGCAAAAATAGTCTCTACTTCTGTGTGAGAGCAATAGGGACTAGAGTCATTATTTCATTGTCATAGTGACCATTATTAGTAGAAGGAACTTTCTCTACCATTGCAGGTTAGTGCTTTCTCATTTTAAAATGTGATAGGAAATTGAGAGCTCCATCATGGTCAGTATGAGCCAATGGTCAGATATGGACTAAGGAATTAATGGATTTGAAGCAAGCTCTCTATACATTGTACTATATTGTAATGACAAGTCAGACTTTTTTCTTACTCAATGTTTTGACATCCCATCTCCCTATCTATTCACTTGATTTTTAAATTAATTTTATGTACTTTTTGTGTCAAATATAGTGAGAATCATAAAAAAAAAAATTCACCCTTACTGATAAGAGGCACAAATTTGTTTCTATATGCAGACTCATTATATCTCAGGTTTGGAAGAAAACAAAACCAAATCAAACCCAAACCTTCAGAGGCCATCTTGAACATAATCATCTCTATAACATTTTCCATAAGTTAGTATTGAGGCTATTTTTTTTTTTATCATTTCTGTTGAAAAGAAATCCACTACTTTTCAGACAGCTGATTCTTCTTTTAGACTACTCTTAACTGTGAGGAAATTCACTCCCTGCTTTCATATATTGAAACAAATGGCAACTAGATGGTAAAGTTGATAAAAGTTTTAGACCTACAGTCAGCAAAATGAGATAAAATCAGGCCTCAGACACTTACTGATTGTGTGACCCTAATCATGTCACATAATCCTATTTGCCTGAATTTCCATCCATAAAATGAACTGAAGAAGCAAATGGCAAATTACTCCAGTATTTTTGCCTAGAAAACCCCAAATAGAGTCATGTATAGTCAGACAAACCTGAAGTAACTGGACAACAGCAAAACAAACAAAATCAACTTCTTTGAAGTTCACATCTTTTAATTTTACTTCTTCACTTTGTAGTCACCAGAACAAGCTTGGTCTTTAGTCTCTCTGCAAACTTGGTACTATGTTCCCCAAGATGAAAATATCCTCCTCTTTCACTTCTGCCTCAAGATTTCCCTAATTTTTTTGAAGATTAATCTTAAGACCTATCTTTTGTAATAAATGCTTATTAACCAACCATTGATTGACTACAGCCTTCCAAATACTTGAAAACAACTAGCACCCTCCCTTTAATCTTCTCTTTTTGGGGTAAATATTCCCTGTTTCTTCAACTAATCATAGTTCTTTACAGGATTTTTTCTTTTGTAAAATGCTTTACTATTATGACCATGTCACTTCCTTTATTTCCTAGTTGAGTAACTATGCCAAAAAAGGGATTTATATTAGTCTGACATAATCTGTTCTTAATCCTTATTGATTTCAATATGTTAAAACTTTCCTTCTGACAGATATACAAATCATTTCTTTAGTAATGCAATTTAGAATTAGTATGTAAGTATATATATATATATATATATATATATATATATATATATATATATATATATATAGTTTTGTCACAAATCTGGTTAGTCTTCAGGTTTATCAGTACTTCAAATGTCATCTGGCAATGACTAGTATCAGCTCTTTAATTCTGGATACAACATTTCTACTGATATAGTCTAAAGAATGGATACCCATCCAAATATCTGAATGGGTCTTGTTGCTGTTATGTTTCTCTATTGACTACAATGAATTTCTAATCCACTAAAATGCCAATGTTTTTACTATATGAACAATTGTGTCTAGGCATATTGTGGCCTGTATTTATATAACTGATAACTTTTTTACCTGAAATATGGGACATTATACTTATTATTATCCAATTTCTTTTTATATTTCACACTTCATTTTAACCTGTCAAGGTTTCTTTAGATCCTAATTCTATGATCTGTCATGTTAGCTATTCCTTCCACATTTTCTCCTCTTCAAATTTAATAAGTATGTCACATACACCTATATCCAAGCCTCTGATAATAATTGTGGATGAAGAGTCTTTAAAATAATAGTAATGATAATAATAATTTAAGATGAAGAGTCTTTAAAAATATTCTTTATTGGTAGTCTTAACTCACTATTAGTGTTAATTCTCACAACAAAATTCTTAAAAGAGAACACTGCATTGTAATTATCATCAGTTTTCTATTTCCTGATTATTTCATTAGAGATTTTCCAGAGTTCTTCCCCACCAGGCTTATATTAACTCATTATTAATCTTTTGTTAAAACATTAAATCAATACTTAATCTACCTGAACAAAGCTTACCCTATAGCTCATGTTTATCCATCTTATCCACAAGGATTTTTTCTTTTGTAAAATGCTTTACTATTATGACCATGTCGCTTCCTTTATTTCCTAGTGAGTAACTATGCCAAAAAAGGGATTTATATTAGTCTGACATAATCTGTTCTTAATTAATCCTTATTGATTTCAATATGTTAAAACTTTCCTTCTGACAGATATACAAATCATTTCTTTAGTAATGCAATTTAGAATTAGTTTGTGAGTATATATGTATATATATGTGTGTGTGTGTGTGTGTGTAAGACTGTGTCACTATGAGTCAGAGATGGGGTAAGAACCTGGATATACTTGATTCTGAGTTCAAGCACTACTTCTTTATTGTTCACTATGGAGTGGAAATTTATTATGAAATTCAAATTACATTTCTTGCTCAAGTACAGAGCCTCCTTAAGTGACCTTTTTCAGTACTTTAAAGGGTAATTCTTTATTGAGCTTTATATAATAGAGCTACTTCTATGTAATAATTTCTTGGTAAACAGTTTTCCTATTGTATTGAACTGAATAACACTCTCATCTCCAATATAAGAAGAAGATCTGAAGCTGAATCTTAAGATTCATCCTCCAAATGGTAATATAACTCATATGCTTCCTTATAAATAGTTGATCTTTATTATTTCTATAGCATTTAATTTTTTTCAAATACATGCAAAGATAGTTTTCAACATCCATCTTTGCAAAATTTTGTGTTCCAAATTTTTCTCCCTTCCTCCTCCCCAAGACAGCAAGCAATTTGATATGAGTTGAACATGTTCAATTCTTCTAAACATATTTCCATAAAAATCAGATCAAAAGGGGAAAAACATGAAAAAGAAAAAAAATCAAGCAAACAAATAAGCAACAGAAAAAGGAGAAAATAATGTGTTTTGATCCACATTCAGTTTTCATAGTTATCTCTCTGGAAGTGGATGGCATTTTCCAAACAAGTTAATTGGAATTACCTGGAATCACCTTGTTATTTAAAGAAGTCAAGTCCATCACAGCTGATTATCATATAATCTTATTTTTACTGTATATAATGTTCTCTTGGTTCTTTTCACTGCACTCAGCATCAGTTCATGTAAGTCTTTCCAGATGTTTCTGAAATCAGTCTGCTCATCATTTCTTACAGAATAATAATATTCCATAATATTCATATACCATAACTTATTCAGCCGTTCCCCAACTGATGGACATCCATCCCAATTTCCAGTTCCTTGACACTACAAAAAGAGTTGCTACAAACATTTTTGCAAGTCCTTTTTTGCCTTTTATAACCTCTTTGGGATGCAGGCCCAATAGAGGGAAGTTTGGATCAAAGGGTTTGCACAGTTTTACAGATCTTTGGGCATAGTTCTAAACTGAAACATTAGAATGTTTCAATCATTTCATGACTTCACCAACAATGCATCAGTGTTCCAGTTTTTTTTTTTTTTCACATTCCCTTCAACATTTATCATTATTTTTTTCCTGTTATCTTAGCTAATCTGAGAAGTGTGAAGTAATACCTAAGAGTGGTCTTAATTTGTATTTCTCTAATCAATAGTGATTTAGAACACTAAATATTGAATATTAAAACTAGTTTACGGGCAGTGGCACAGTGACTGAACCCTGGACTTGGAGTCAAGAAGATTCATCTCCATGAGTTCAATTCTCAGACACTTACTAGCTATGTGATCCTGGACAAATCACTTAACCCTTTTTGCCTCAGTTTCTTCAACTGCAAAATGAATTGGAAAAGGAAAAGGAAATGGTAACCCAAGAAAACATCAAATAGGACCATGAAGAATTGGACATAACTGAAAAACAGTCCCAACAAAACCAGTTTACCCATTATTCATCTTCATTATAAAGACTGACCACAGTAAATTCTCATATGTGAATCATTTTAAGACATATCCAACAGAGAAAAGACTTTGAGGAACCAAGCATATATTTGAATCATTTAAATCCTTTGGTTGTTATGTTCCTCATCTATTAGAGAAAGATGTCTTTAATGATGAATCTATGAGTCCTATATCATATGTGCGTTCTTGGGGTGTATGCTAATAAGAAGCATATGACTCCAAAGAATTTGCAGTCAATCCTAAGGAAGTATTCAGTTCTTGAAAAAGAAAATTTTAGTTTAAATAATTGAACTCTTTCTATAAAACAGATTTTATTATGTTCATTTTGTTTTGTTTTGTATTTCACAATCAGCACAGAGCCTTGAAAATTAATTGTGTTTTTTTTCCAAATCAGGAAGCAAAGATTTTATTATGTTGCTAAGATTGGGCTGTTAACAGTGGGTAAAGGGTTTTTAGGAAGGAAAGAAGATTTAGCAGTTAACAAGGAAAAAGAAAAACTCCCTATCAGATATGCCATTAAGACATGGCAAGTGGAGGATTATAGTGTTAACCCTAAAAGTAGTTAGGGTCCTAACAAGCATTAGCTACAGTGACTTAGCAAGTGGACTAACCCCAAAAAGTAATTAGCAGGGGAGAGGGATTACATCATTGTTTGGCAGGCTAGCCTTAAAAGGGACTTACCCCCAAAAGAGCTGAAAATTATTAACTAAACCATTAACTATGAAACTATTAATTAATGTTAATTAAAAAGTCATTTTAATTTAATTTGTTGGAGTGGAATTAACACTAAACAACTCAAGGAAAATATAAATGGAAAATGTTTGAATATGGGCAGTGCTACTGAGAAAGAAGTGATGAACAGGGAGAGGGAAATGTCTGTTCTAAAGCATCTATAAATATATAACTCCAAAAGTATTCAGGTCTTTTATTTAATTTGCAAGTGGTATAACTTGCCAACAGCAGACACTTTTCTGTAACTAGAGACAGAAGCTGCTAGCTAGTATTTTGATTTTAATTTATCAGTGTTACATATTAATTGAAAATAGGTCGTGTGCCTGTAGGCATTCCTAGGAAGAAGGAAAGGGTGGTATTAATCAGTTTAAAAACCATAATTCAGGTAAATAAAGGTCATAAATAGGGAAAATATATTGTGCCTATACTTCTCAACACTAATTTGAGTGGAACATGTAATTGGGAAATCCAGGTGAATAGAGCAGTAACTCAGTTAAATTCTTCCAACTTTAAAATAATGTGTCAAATTGAATTCTGGAGTGATAGGGGTCACAAAAAGTCAAAGTGAGACATTTTTCCCCAGGGCAAAACAAGGTGGTTAAAAGGAAAGGTCTGTCACATTGTGGTAGAATGTGAGTCCAGTTCCAGTCAGATCCTGCCACCGTAATACCAGTAGAAGTCCTTGGAGATGACTGTGACAGTATCGGCATGGGTTTCCAGAGTTTTCAACTCACAAGACTATAAAAGGGATTTGGACAACTGGTCACAAGGAGATTATAGGGGTTATTTTCCTGACATGGTGTGTGCAAGACTTTGTTGTGTTGCCCATAGGTGGGCATGGGCCATATTTCCATAGGAAAAAGGAACACTAGTTCTTTCAGCTACAAGAGAAGAAGGGTTGGAATTAATTCTAAGGCCAAAAAGAGTGACTGTGTTCATGGCTGAAGGAGAGCAAGAGATTTGGTCATAGTACTAGAGCCAAAAACAATACTAACACTTGCAGCTGAAAGGAGAATAAGATCCTTTACTCGATAAAGATAAAACCACAGTACAGTAGAGCAATGACAATACCTTCCTGCAAATCATACAATTTTTAAAATGTTGAAGACTTACTTGAAGACCCCAGAAATAACTCTGAAAACTGCAGTACAAAAAACACTGAAGCTTGTTCCACCTTGGTAACTGAGCCAGATGTTACCATAAAAGTTAAAAGTCAAGAAGAAAAAGAAGAATTTGGCCATAAAAAATATTGCAGAGGCAGGGAATATCAAGACATCCACTCAGAAAAAGAAAACAATGTAAAAAACCACTACAAGCAAAACTTCAAAAAATAAAAAAGTGTCAACTGGACACAAGGACAACAAGAACTCCTGGAAGGATTCAGAAAGGATTTTTAAAATCACAAAAGATTTAGAGAAAAAAATAGGGAAGAGAAATAAGAATGATGCAAGAAAATTGTGAAAAAAGACTCAAAATGTTGGTAGAGGAGGCACAAAACAAAATAACATTTAAAATAGGTTTGGGCAAATGTTAAGAGACACAAAATTCCTTTGAAGAGAACTCCTTAAAAAGCAAAATTGGCTAAATGGAAAAAGAGGTACAAAAGCTCACTGAAGAAAATTCCTTAAAATATTAGAATTAGGCAAGTGGAAACTAATGCTTCTAATGAGACAGTAAGAAGCAATAAAATAAAATTAAGAAAAGAAAAATATTAGAAGAAAATGTAAATATCTAATTGGAAAAACAAACTGACCTGGAAAATAGATTGAGGAGCAATTATTAAACTATTGTTATTAACAATGGATTATCTAAAAACCATGATAAAAAATTCAAGACATCATATTTCAAGAAATCACCAAATAGCAAAAAAAAAGTGTCCTGCTATCCTAAAACTAGAGCATAAAGTAAAAATTGAAAGAATCCACTAATCACCTCCCAAAAGATCACAAAATGAAACCTTCCAGAAATATAATAGCCAAATTCCAACACTCCCAAGTCAAAAAGAAAATTTCAAAAAAATAGTAAGAAGTAATTCATTTATCATGGAGAGGCAATCAGGATGACACAAGATTTAGTAGCTCCATGTTAAAGACTGAAGGGTTTGGTATAAATGTCTGAGGCCAAATTTTAACTCAGGTCTTTCTCAATCTGAGCCCAGAGCCTTCTGTGCCACTTAGTTGCCCCAAATAAAGATTAGCCAAAACAATTAATTTCAACAAAATTGCAAGGTATAAAACAAATCCACATAAATCATTACCATTGCTACATACCAACAAAAACAGCAAAAAAAGATAGAAAGACTATTTCTATTTAAAATAACATTCCAAAAAAACTTGGGTGTTTATCTGCCAAGATAAATCCAGGAACTATATGAAAACAATTACAAAACACATTCTACACAAATAAAAACAAATCTAAACAATTGGAAAAATGTTAATTGCTCTGGATAGATTGAGCCAATATAGTAAAAAGGACAATTCTATCTTAATTTATTATTCAATTCCATACCAATCAAACTATTTTAAAATTTATGGAGCAAGAAAGAAGTCATCTGGAAAAAAACAAAAACATTAAGAATATCAATCTAAGCAATTAAAAATGTGGAGGAAGGTGATATAACTGTACCAGATCTCATTGCTGATAAACCCATAACTCACATCACATACAAAAATAAAGAAAAAATTGGAACATGATGAAGACATAAAGCTTAATACAATAAGCAAATTAGGGGACCATGAAAAAAATTTACCTGTTCAATCTATGGATAAAGGAAGAATTTGGAATCAAATAAGAGAGAGAGAGGATCATGAGATATAAATTGGATAATTTTAATTTCATTAAATTAAAAGTGCTTAAGCAAAACCAGTGTAGCCAAGAACAAAAAGGGGAGAAAAAGGAAATTGGGAGAAAATTATAGAAAGTTTCTCTTATAACAGCTTTATTTGTCAAATATATGGAAAACTGAGTGAAATTCATAACAAAATAAATCATTCCCCAGTTGAGAAATAATCAAAGAATATGAACAGATAGTTTTCAGAGAACACAAAAGCTATCTATAATCATATGAAAATTGAGAGGTTATCCATCAATCTGAAAATAGCTGAATGGATTATGGCATATGATTGCAATGGGATATTATTGTGCTATAAGAAATGACAAGCAGGATGATTTTAGAAAAATCTGAGAAGACATATATAAATTAATGCAAAATGCAGAATCAGGAAAACGTTGTACACAGAGACAGTGAGAGTGTATGATGATCAGCTGGAGTCACTTAGGTATTCTAATCAACATTCTAATCCAAGACAATTTTGAAATACTTATGAAGAAAAATACTAACTTTCTTTTCATGTTTTAATTTACTTATTTAATATTTTGCTCCATTGCTGTATTCACATAGAAAATGATCTACTCCATCTTTTGAGGTGTTCTGATGCTCTAAAATTTGTTTATAATCATTATTAAAAGGAATTTGGAGTGGTTTTGGGGAAAAGTTGGGTGAGTTTTATACTCTGCTTGTACTCTGCCATCTTGGCTCCTCCCCTGAAAAATACTATCTACCTATGGATTTAAGTATAATTTTTTTCATGCTTTTTTGTGACTGGATGGAGGAATAATGTGGCTAACATACAAATATGTCTTGCATGATTTCCCTTGTAAAATTTCTATCACATTTCCTGCTTTCACAATGAGTCTGAGAGGAGTGCAAAGAAGGGAGAGAATTAATAACTCATTTTTAAAGAATGTTAAAAATAAATGAAACATTTTTTTTCCAAAAAGGAGCAAATTCACTAACTTAAAACAAAAAAGTGGTAAAGTGGTGAATGGTAATATATCCTTATAATCAGTTTCTAGCAGATTAGAGCAATGGAATTAAATGAAAGAAAAGACTGAAAAATGGACCAAGATAATAATTATTTAGATCTATCAAATGCTGTCTTGTTTACCAAGCCATTTCCTCCAAAGATGCTACGTGATGGGTAGTATGAGCATTAATATTTTGATTTTATATATGATTAAAGGATAATAAATAGAATAACTATTTGAATTATTCCACTTACCAGTCATGCATTGATTGAGATACTTATCCTTTTTTTGGCCACTATTCCCTTACCATATTATATAATAATGCTTATATTATTTACCACATATGGTTGTTGGGAAGAAAAAGTTTTGCAAATCCTAAGGAATTACAATCTGCTCTGTTTAAGTCTCTTTAAAATCAGTAATACCTTCCCTTTCCTTATTAGTTATCCTATAAGAAATGGAATTTTTCACTGGGATTTAAGTGAAATTATTTTGCAACAGAAAAGCAATACATAGTTTATTTGCATTTTCCTAGTTATGTACAGAAGGACAGAAGCAGAAGTCAAATTATTGGTTAAATACCAGAGTGACCCTATTTTGTTTTATAAACATTTGACCAACATCCTTTCATTGTTCTTTGTCAAAGAATGTGGTTAGCTTAGGAATGGATGACTCATGGAGAAGGAAAAAGATAGGACAGATGCAGAAAGATTTCCTGGAAGGTACTTAACTGTTTTGTAGTATCTGGTTTCTGAATAGAGCAGGCAAGATCAAGAGAATCCTTGCTCATTTTGATATATCCCCCAAAGAACTTACTGGAATTTCAAGGCATAAATGTTTGACAGAAATGGGTACCTCTGCATGGAGTTGGTTATGAATCTTGGCTTTTTATTGAACGACATGGACCTTGCTGGGATAATTTAGTGAATTCTTCTGCTTGTTCTTTTTAGAGGATCCTATCTTCTCTGTGAACTATAAAATTCAGTTTTGGAAATGGATGATAACTTTGGACTTTTCTCTGTTTTCACAAACTTCCTCTCCTTTGTTTTTTTTTTTTAGCAGAGAAGATTTCTTTTCCCTCTTCCCTCAGAATGTACAAAGTGTTACAAAGAATATAAAGAAGAGTAAAATACAATTAAATAATTTATAATCTATGAATTTAAAATTCAATAGGAGAATAATTTGAGCATTTATGTACTTAAAGGTAATAATAAAAGTGCTTATAAAGTGTTAAAATGCTTAATTATCAGAATTGTATTACAGAATTAATTACAGAAATTCAGAATATAGGACAAATATTATCTTCTCATTTTACAGATGAGATAACTGAGGCTTAGAATAATCTCAGTGACTTGTTTATGATTACAAAAGGCATAGAGTAAGATGAGAAGTCATAATGAGAAGTCATAATATTGGATGATTGCTGTATTTGAAACCAGAGGACCTGAGTTCAAGTCAACAAAGTTGTTTGTTTGTTTGTTGTTATTGTTTGTCCTTTATTCTTGAAGTAGACTGTGAAATCAGGGACATTGCAAGTGAACTGCATGTAAATGAGAGAGGTTTGTATAAAGTCACCAGCCCCACATTCTCCTCCAGATCTTTCTGGATCCAGTGACAAGATATAGATCAGAATATATAAAGATGGACTTGAATACAGTGGGAGACCATGGCCATTTTAAGCTAAGGTCTTTCCCAGGTTTGATTGAGCAACATCCATTCAATGATTAAGTCTAGGTAAAAAAAGAAATGAGGCAAAAATGGTTTTATTACTTATTACTTGTACCAGTATAAGTATAGCACTAAATCTCCAGTCTTAATTTCTTCATCTGTAAAATGAAAAGGTTGAACTAGATAAACTCTAAAATATCTTCCATCTATAAATCTATAAAAATATGAAATTTATGATTGAAGGTATAAAATATAGTAAATTTGATCCAGGTCTTGAAATATTTGCAGGACTTTTATAGAAAAAAATTTCATATATAAAAAACACATGATTAACAGGATGTAGTCTGTGAAGTATGAGACATTTGAAAACCAAAAAGTTGTAGTCTATTTATCTAAACAAAAGCTGTCAAATTCAACTTTAGTGTACATAAGAATCCCTAGGGGATGAAAATGAGAATACTACACATTAACATTATCTATATTTTATTGTATTTTTATTTAGAGAGAGAAGTAAAAAAGATAGTTTGGGGTTATATCATGGATGTCAGAGAGTACCAGATTTTGAAGTATAGATTTTAATTTGCAGGCAATAGAAAATGATTGCTATTTTTGAGTAGGGGCAATATTGAATTATAAAACTGAATTTTCTAGGAGAATTGAAAAATTACTCTGGAAGTTATGTGTAAGACTAATGGCTTATGGGCAGGAAAACCAGATGAGGCCTTTATTGCATCAGTACAGGCAAAGGTATAATGAGAAAATATGAGAGAATGACAACAGTAATAATGGACCAATGGAAGAGTTACTGCAATAGAAAAATTGCCAGGACTTATTAGAAATGACATATAAAAGATTTTTATTGAATTATTAAAGGCAGCAGCAAGAAAGTCAGCCTCAAAGCCAGAAGGACCTGGGTTCAATCCCAACTCTTACATAAATTGGGCATAGGACCTTAGGTAAATCATTTTAATTTTTCAAAAAACTTTTTAATATTACTATAAACTATCCCCCAAAAGAGTTGCGTTCATTAACATGTTAACATGATAATTAAATATCAATTTAATGTAAAATTCCTTGTAAAACTTGAATATCTATAGAAATGTTAAATATGATGCTGCTGCTAAATTATTTACATAGGAGAATGAAGGCATAAACTAAATTCTGCCTAATTTTTTATTGAGGAAGCATTATTCAAGATAATATGGACTTTAGTTCTAAAATGTAAAATTAATTATGGTAATAATTTATATGGAATAATAACAAAATGAGCAAACTTAAAAGACTCATTTAATGAATTGCCTAAGAAGACATCGGTAGGAAATACTATTGAGCAACACCATAGGATATCTTTAGAACTAGATGGAATTTTAGAATTCCCCTAATTCACTTCTTTAATTTTTTATTTAAAAATAATATTTTGTTTTTTAAGTACATGTAAAAATAGTTTTCAACATTCACCCTTGTAAAACCCACTGTTCCAAATTTTTCTCCCTCTCTTCTCCCTTCCTTGTCAAGACAGCAAGCAATCTGATATAGGTTAAACATGTGCAATTCTTATATATATTTCCATATTTATCATGCTGAACAAAAAAGAAAATCAGATCACAAGAATAAAACATGAGAAAGGGAAAAAAATACACAAGCAAACAATAGCAACATAAAAGATGAAAATACTATGTTTTGATGCACACTCAGTCCCTAAAGTCCTCTTTTTGGATATAGATGGCTCTCTCCATCACAAGTCTATTGGAATTGTCCTGAATCACCTCATTGTTGAAAATAGGCAATTCCATCACAGTTGAACACAATCTTGTTATCATGTATAATGTGCTCCTGTCTCTTTGTTTTTGCAGATGATAAAACTAAGGCTCAGAGTGTATCTATGATCTAAGCCAGATCACATAGGCACAAATGTTATAGTCAAGCCTGTGTGAAGAAGCTGGAAGTCAGCATTGTTTGGAGAAGGCAGGTATGGAAAGGATTATGCATTTTGTCTTGTTGCTCCATGATTTCTAATGCTAATTTACTATTTTATGAAAAAAAAAGTTTTTATTCTTTATATTATAACTGGAATATGTTAAGTCATTTTATTCACAAGACTCTACCACACTCATAAGCAAAGAAATGTACTTAAATATTTTAGTCTTTTCCCAATCTCTCTAGTTGCAGTCACTTTCCCTCATATTTCATCACTTTTCTTTTGCATATATTTATTAAATGTCAAGATACCTAATTGTTAAGAAAAGGCAGAAAGGATTTTTTCCACCTTGGCTGTCCTGTCTCCATTATAGCACAATACTTCTCTCTTTAGGATTTATTTTGCTTTCGTTCTTTTCTAAACATAAATGAATGAATATTTAGAGGTAAAATTGACCAAGGCCTGATCTTATACATTTGAAACATCATAGGAGTCATCAGAGATTATCTTGTAGTAGAATCCACTGGATCCAAGAGCAGTTATGGTGGGACCCCAGTACATTCTGCTTGAAGTGATTGCAGCTAATCAGTGGAGCCATTTGTCTATCTAGACACTATGCCCCTAAGTAAATTTGATGGGTTTCTATGAAAATAGAAAAAAAAAAAGTACAAGAAACTTTTTGACTCTAGATCTTCACCATGTGTAAACTTCATTACATTTCTGTTTTAAGTTTGTATGCCCTCCCCCACCTTTTCTTAGGATCATGTTGGAGGGAGGTTTTATAAGTAAATTCTACCCTAAGTATATTTTCCCAGTATATTCCCTGTTATAAAACTTAATTGATTTCAATTGGATATTTGACATACAAGGAGGAGGAAGGATGTTTCACATCAAATAAGGGTTCATGAATAATAAAACTAGAAGTAAAACTCCCCTCCCACCCTCAATACTTGCTTATACCTCTCTAAGACTTGACAATGTGAGCAGTGATTGTGAGAATGAGCCCAGAGTCGGGGTACTATATTGTCAATATGCTGAATACTTTTATTTGGAACTTTGAATCTATTATCAGTTATGAAATTTCAGATAAAACTGTTAGAAAGAAGTTGTAAAGGTAGCTTCCAAGCTATTCCAGGAATCTAATCAAACAACTGGAGACAAACTTATTTCCTCTTGAAGCCTTCCAATTGGCTGATGACTAAAACTATCCAAGCTAAAAAAAAAATGTAGTTGTTTCTGAATTACAATAAGAGTCATTAAAATCAATGGTATGTATCCTCACTCCTGTGACTGATTGATAAGATAGAGAATGTCTCATGATAGACTGAATATTGAACTCCTTTCTGCCTCTCATAATTCCAATAGACTCATTCTAGAATTAACCGACTGCTTTCTTCCAGTGGCTAATAATTATAATTCATTCTGCATGCATGTACTTAACACTTGAATTAAGAGCCGGAATGAAGATAACACATTACAGTTCAAAGCTGGATTCAAGATTTCTCTTGCTTGGGTGCATCAGATGGCAAACAATTTTAGTGTCCGCTCCCAACTCATTTAAAATTAAACTCCTTTTCCTTTTTTTTCCTTCGTAAAAAAATTTCAGAACATCAAAACATAACAAATCCTATCCATCGGTTCCATGTTTCTATACAAGCAAAGTGAGTTGGAAAATTAGTAATTTATCTCAGGTAGTTAGACAAAATTGTTTGATTCCTCAAACCATTAAAAAAATTTAAGTAGGTTTTTACCTGTCCCCACACACCTATTTCATTCTTATCTATAATTATATCTAAAAATTGTTAGCCTAATTGTTTCCATTTCCCTATTTTATCATGTATATGAAAATATAAGCATCTACATATGTATATATATATGTATATAGCATTAAAATCTAGATAATGTATAGTATCTCATTTTAAAAATACAAATAATAATATTCCCTTTAAAACATAGATGTGTGCATCCCTAATTATATATTTCTATAAGAATATCTCATCCCCACCTTGAGTCGCTACTTAGGAGAGTAATTGATATATCTTTGGATATTTTGCAGGTTACTTAGTCATTGAAGTTTGGAATTAGAACTAGAAGATATTTTTATATCTTCTGGTCAAATTGACTAATATTACAAATGAAGAAATTGAGTTCCAGGGCTTTTAAGGCCACTTGTTCAAGATCATATGGGGATATATTGCAGAATCTAGCTTCAGAGTTTGTTTTTCACTCATTTCTGTTACGTCTGGCCTTTCATTAATTTTCTTAGCAGAAATATTGGAGTCATTTGTCATTTCTTTCTCCATCTCATTTTTCAGATTAGGAAAACAAGGTTTTCCTTCATTTTGTAAATGAGGAAAAGTTGAGGATCAGAGGGATTAATTAATTTGCCCAAGAATAAATAAGTAGTAAATATATGGGAATTGGACCTACGTGTTTTGACTCTAATTTCAGTGGGATTTCAGATTGACTCCTGCTTTAATATAATAATACTAAGAAGATGCATTAGGCATCCCCAATACTATCAAATTTCAAACTGTTAAATATATGTGTCATATTAAATTGTTATTCATCAGTGTTTTTTTTTAAAGAGAACCAATTACATCATAGGATGACTTCTTGACTTGTGTGTGAATTGAATTTAAGTGAGGAAAAGTTAAGAGCTTAATCAAATGATTCTATAATTGGAATGAATTTTAGAGGTCATTTTGTTTACTTTCTTATTTTTCACATGAGAAAACGGAGGCACAGTAATTAGATAACTTGATGAGGATCCTTATTAAGGTGCAGAGTTACCATGTGGTGTCTCTAAGTTCAGAACTCTTTTACGTGCACCATTCAAAATGGACTTAAATAGCTAATATTAAAATAATTTTTCAAATATTCAGAAATATCTGTGATTTCATAAATCTTAAGAATTCTTTCCTGTGATACAGGTAAGCATTCAACCATGCCAGTTCATCCTGTGTGATTCTGATCATCTAGATTCTAAGTATTTTCACTGGCTAACACCAATGCCAAGAATATTCTCCTTCATCTTTATCTCCTGAATTTACCTATCTTTCTACAAATTTCAGTTAAAATCCCATCTTCAGCAAGAAGCTTTTTCTTTGACACCTGTGGGGTCAGTGCTTTCCCTTTGAGTACAATGCTGGAGAAACTGAGGCAAGATAGAGATTAAAGAGTTTTTAATATTTTATTTAGAGTCAGAGATTTGCTAGGGGCAAAACAGGATCCATGTTACCCCCAGAAGGCTGGATTGGACTTGTTTCTCAAAGCATCCAGCATCAAATGTGAAATTCCAGGGGTTCTTATAGGGCTTCAGTGATAATGGTCACAAAGACAGGGGTGGGAGAGAGCACTGCTGAGTGGGAACTTTCAAGAACAAACCATAAATTCAGTTCTGACATGTTGGGGGTCAGAAAGGATCATAAATTCTGATAAGTTGGGACGATCTAGGACCCACTGAGTCCAAGAAGGAGATATCCCTGCCTATCTTTAAATAAACTATCTGCATTTTATGGCTCTATGAAATACTAATGGTCAGGGCTCCCAGCCCTAATTTATATCAGTCTTGATGGTCAGGAAGGGGGTTGCCATGGAGGCAGAACAATTCAGGGAAACTGAAGTAGAACAATTCAAGGAAACTGTGGCATAACATGAGAAATATCTCAATTTCTCTTGTAGATAGATTTTTTTATACATAACTATTTGGATATTATCTCTTCCTAGTAGACTCTGCACTCTAGGACAATAGTAACTATTTTTGTCTTTTTGTTAATGTTCTATTCTTAAGCACTTAGGTACCTTGAATAGAATAGGTGCTTAACAAATTCCTGTTAATTTTATTTGAGTTGACTGGGAGTCCACTCAGCAATATGGAGGCCTGCCTCATCTTTTATTTTAATTTTATTAAAGATTTTTTTTTACAAAACATATACATGGTGTAATTTTTCAACATTGACCCTTGCAAAATTTTCTGTTCTAAATTTTTCCCTCCTTCCACACACCCCTTCCCCTAGATGGCAGGTAGTCCAACACATGTTAAATAGGTTAAATCCAACATATGTAAACATATTTATACAGTTATCTTGCTTCACAAGAAGCATTGGATCAAGAAGAAACAAAAACAAAAACAAAAACAAAAACAAAAACAAAACAAACAAACAAACAAATAAAAAAACCTGAGAAGGAAAACAAAATGCAAGCAAACATCAAAGGAAAGCATGAAAATGCTATGTTGTGGTCCCCACACAATTCCCACCGTCCTCTCTCTGGGTGCAGATGGCTCTCTTCATTACTAAACAATTGGAACTGCTTTGATGAAGAGAGCCATGTCCATCAAAATTGATCATTGTATAGTCTTGTTGTTGCTGTATATAATGATCTCCTGGTTCTGCTTATTTTACTCAGCAGCAGTTAATGTAAGTCTCTCCAGGCTTCTCTGTAATAATTCTGCTGATCATTTCTTATAGAACAATAATATTCCATAATATTCATATACCACAATTTATTCAGCCATTCTCCAATTAATGAGCATCCAGTTTCTGGCCACTACAAAAAGGGCTGCCTCAAACATTTTTGCACATATGGGTCCCTTTCCCTCTCTTAAGATTTCTTTAAGTTATAAGCCCAGTAGAAATAATACTGGATCAAAGGGTATGCATAGTTTGATAACTTTTTGAGCATAGTTCCAAATTGCTCTCCAGAATGGTTAAATCCATTCACAGTTCCACCAACAATGTATCCACCAACAAAGTCCCATTTTTCCCACATCCCCTCCAAAATTTGTCATTATCTTTTCTTGTCATTTTAGTCAATCTGACAGGTGTGTAGGGGTATCTCAGAGTTGTCTTAATTTTCATTTCTCTGATTAATAGTAATTTAGAGCACCTTTTCATATGAATAGAAATAAATTTTAGACATAGAAATAATGATTTAGAACACCTTTTCATATGAATAAAAATAATTTCAATTTCTTCATCTGAAATATGAAAAAAGGTCATATCCTTTGACCATTTATCAGTTGGAGAATGCCTGCCTCATCTTCTGCTGATCTTTCCATACTGTCTTTTGCCATAGTTATGTGTTCAGAACACAAGAAAATACAAAATAAATTTAGTTATATTTTCTTGTCCTCTTAAAGGATAATTTCAGATTGGAGGGGTGCAGATAGAAACATTAATTTATTAGATAAAAATGAATTAATGAAGGCATCTAGGGGATGCAGTGGATAGAGTGGATAGAGAACCCAGAGTCAGTAAGACCTGACCTCAGATGCTCTAGTTATGTGTCCTTCAGGAGAGGGAGATAATGTCAGTTTCCATATTGGTTAAATGAAGTTCATTCTAGTATATGATTCTAGAGCTGTTGTGAGGTTAAGCTGAAATAATATTTATAAAATGTTTTGCAAATCTTAAAGGCTATATAAAGGCTAGCTATTAAAATAGAATAAATGATATCAATCAATCAACAAACATTTATTGGGTACCTACTATGTGCCAGGAAGAGTTTCTAAAAAGTGTTTTTCTTTATCCTTTTATTCCCTAGAGAAATAAAAAAAAAAATTACTTTCTTTATGACGATATAATTTGTTGCCGCTGTTCTTCTTTTTTAATGCACAATATCCAAATAGGCAAACTTTCATTTCACTCACTGCGGCTGAGTCTCAATGACTGTCTATGGTGAATAACTGCTGCATATCCTGCTGCAGAAAACTGTGGGATGAATAAAAATGGGTCTGTTTGTGCCTTCCTTCTGCTCTCTCTCCCTAGCTGTTCTCAGGTGCCACCATCTGCCACAAAACCCATCAGCAAAGTCATACCATTTTTGTAATCTTCTGTAACATATACACTCACATTTTATTTTTTGCCAGAGGCTGTTTTGAGTAGGGACTATTTGATCACAGATTTCTAAAACTGCAGAACAGGCTTATTTTATGAATTAGGGAAAAAAAAAAAAGAAAGAAAAGTTTCTTAATGATGATTATTCACTGTGAGAGGATCAGACATTAAAAGTACATGATAATGAATTCATGCAAGATTGCATTACTGCCATGGAACTTTTTCGAGAGAGAGAGAGAGAGAGAGAGAGAGAGAGAGAGAGAGAGAGAGAGAGAGAGAGAGAGAGAGAGGAGAGAGAGAGGAGAGAGAGAGAGAGAGAGAGAGAGAGAGAGAGAGAGAGAGAGAGAGAGAGAGAGAATAAGAGAGGGAGGGAGGAAAGGAGGAGGGGAGAACAAGAGCAAGAGGGAGAAGGAGAAGGACAGGGACAAGGAAGAGAAAGAGGAGGAGGCAGGGAGAGGAAGAGGGAAAGGAAGATGGAGAGAGAGAGAGAGAGGAGGAAGGGAGAGTGGGGTGGGATGGAGGGAAACAGAGACAGAGAGAGAGCTTGTGTCAGCTTATTGTCAACCACCAAATCACATATTTGTTGTATTGGGGAATATGTTCAAGGAGAAAGTTTTAAATTAGGGGGCCTAGTGTCAGAGATATAGAGCACTACGATTCAGGGGCTTTGTTGAAAAATGTGAGTCAGTGACTCAGACTTTCGCCCCCTGTGCAAAGCAGAGCCCCATTTCTATGGATCATAGACACGGTCCTAAAACACATGGCCCCATGTATTCCTGGCAGCCTCTCTGAAAGAAAATGCCAGGAGAAGAATAGCAGGACCCCTACTGAAAAGAAGGAAGGTGTACAGGAAAGGTATAGTGGAACGCTCTGAGAGTTAGATGCTCTGACTCATAGGTGACCTTTTGCAAAATTGACTCTGGCAAAAGCCTGACTGCTGTTAGGTTGATGTCGCGGGTGGTATCACAATCTGTCATCTCTACTTGACATATCTTTTTATTGAGGGGGACAAGTAGGAACCCCTTATTGGCTGAGGGAGATTTTTTTCTCCTTACATCCCACACACTGATTTAAAAATATACTCCTGGAATTTGACATTTACAGGCACATATTTAACCCTCTTAAACATTATGAGCTTTGAAAAATGTTGGGGATTTTTCTTTTTTGGTTACTCATTGAATGGCAAAATCAAAAATACTTGTCTTTTGCTACTGGAGGGCTAGGGGAACCTCCACATCATGTAAAATGGTTCAGGAAAAGCAGCATCTCAAGTGAATAAAAATTTAATTTGTGATATCTTTTTCTTTTATTATCCTTCTTTGCCCAAATAACACAGATCAGTTCATTATTTTGATGAGATTTTCTGAATGTTCCCCTGACTCTGCGAGTTTCTTTTTTAAATTGTTTTAAAAGTATGTGAAACTGTTCGCTTTTTAAAAAGAATTATCAATGAGCTAGAAACTAATTAGTATTCCTAGAAATGGCATCCTCCCATTAGAAGAAAATACATGGTTTTATAATTTTCTAGCACTTTGAAGGGCAGATGTTACAAAATGAAAATGAGGGAAAAATAACAATTGACATTTCAGATAATAATGTGTATTTCATAATTCAGGTCAACAAACATTCATGCAATATTTATTCTGTACTACGTGCTGGGCACTGTGCTAGGTGCCAGGGATATAAAGACAGAAATAAAACAATGTTTGTCCTCAAAGAATTTACATTCTAAGGTGGGGAGGATATAGGGCAGAGAAACAATTATAGCTAGAGAGATTAAATAATATTCTGTTTGAGGTAGGAATATAATCCATATCTCCCTGATTTTATATCTAGTAAATATAACAGATTCATTTCCATAAGACTCATTTTACTGATAGAGAGAATTCTAATTCTACAGGCCTACATGAGAGAAAGAGTTGGCTTATGTCTAGGGGGTTAACATTTTCTCCAACAATGAGGAGAATTTTATGCAAGTATTTCAGTCTTGCAACTCTAGTTAAGTACATTTCCCTTGCAAAGTGACAGTACTATAGTCATTTTAGCTTATCAAGTGATTGTTTGGTGCAGTGGAAAGAACATCTAAATTGGAAGGCAAAAGATAAATGTGAATCTCATCTTGGAAACTTATCTATTATTTAGGCAAACTATTTACCTTTTTTTCTCTTCATGTTCTGGGAGATAAGAGAATCTGTAAAATGGGGACATTGGATAGGATCAGGGGTTCCTAAACTTTATTTTGTCCAGGACCTAGTTGGGAAGTCCAATAATAGATCAAACAATAAACATTTAGTAAAGACCTACTATATTCCAGATACTATGCTATGCCTTAGAGACACAGAGATAAAAGGAAATCCTTTCCCTCAAGGAGCTTACAATTTAATGGGGAAGATAACACACAAACTAAACAAAATCAAGCTGTATACAAGAATAAACAAGAAATAATAAATGGAAGAAAAGCACTGGAATGAAAAGGGGTTGAGAAAATGAGATTTTAGTTAGGACTTAAAGGAAGTCTGGGAGGTCAGTCATTCCTGTAAAATAAAGCATTTGAATCATTGCAGTTTCATTCTTGAGGCCTTTCTCATCATACATTTTTGGGGTAATTTTTATGCCTCCTAATCTTGCCTGAACTTTCCCTAATCTCTTTGAAACTTGGTCTCCCAAATTAGAGGAACTATGTCATGCTCTTGAGTAGATTTGTCTTTATATTTTGAACTTTACAACAAAGTACTTCAGCTATTTTGAGGTTCCTACCTTTCTGTTTTAGCTACATACCCCTCTTTATGGATTAGAAATCAGGTCTAGGATAACAGTTCTTCACTGCTCCCTCTGTCTTGAAAGGAAAGAAATAACTATTAGAGCAAGTTAAGAATTCAATTTATGCTTCCTTTTTATTTTCTATTCTTTTTTCTTTCCTTTTTTTCTTTCTTTTTTCTTCCTTTTTTCTTTCCTTTCCCCCCCCCCCCCCAGCAGAATCTCACTGTATTTTAGCTCCCAACTACAGGTTTATAGTCTGTTCTCTGAATTCATCCATTTTGCAATCCAGGCTGAGGAAAATCTGGTGTATTCCCAAGGTACAGGGAACCCCATTAAATATTCATATCATAGATACTACATATTTAATGAATGAAAGAACATTGATGATATACCAGGAAGTGTGTTATATAGAGATAATTTCTGCTCTCAAGGAGTTTTTATTCTAATGAAAATCAAACATTTAGGGGACTTGTGGCAGTGACAAAGGAAAGTCACAGAAATGGTGAATAGATTCACAGCTCAATAACATGGTAGAAAAAAGGAAGAAAACAAATTAATTTTCCAATAAAAAGAGATGAAAGGAAACTATAGCAGGAAGACTACATGGTTAAGTTGCTAGAAACATCTATTAAGCTCTCATCAGTTAAAATATTCCTATAAGTAGGGATCAGATGCTTAAACAGATTATGTCACTGATTCAAAGTTCTTTATTTATATGAATTGATTGGTGTCTTAATCTGTGAATGATATCAGGCCCTTTTTTGTTTTTTGTTTTTTTTGTCACTGGAAATCATTTACATAGCTTTTTCTCTCCTTGAAATAATCAAAATTTCATTAGAATTGAGAATTGTTCTTCAAACAAGCATCATTAATTCATTCAAAATACATAGGTTTTATATCAGATTGCTTACCATTTCAAGGGGGGGGAACAAAAAGGTGGGATAGAATTTGACATAGTTGCTCTCCTACTAATTTCCAGTCATCAATTCTTTTTCCTTAGAGAACCAAGGAGATGTGTACTGTATAGTTTTTAAAAGATCAATAATCTGCTCCCAAGTTATAATTAAACCTTGATTTTTTTATCAGTCTGACTAAGCTTTCTTCCTTATATATTCTCTCTTAAAATTGTGAATCTTGTGGAATTATAGTAAGTACTAAGTACATGTCAATTAGAGAATCATTATCTCATCAATTCCACTTAGTACCTTGTTTCAAGTTCTGGCCCATAACATCTCCTTGTAGGATCATATCAATCATACTGAACCATGCTAAATTAGATAATTATTGCCTCTATCAATTCCACTGTCTTAGTACCTTGTAAGAATCCTAACAGAACTTAAAACTATTTTTAAAAATTTTTAAATTGTTTTAACATAATTGGAGAAAAATAAAATATGAAAATTTAAGAATAAAATATATAGATTTAAAATATGTTTTATTTTTTTGTTCCAGAAACTAAAAAAGACACACTCACAATCAAGTGAATTTATTAATCAAATACCAGATTGCTGATTTGAAGTAGGAATATCAAAATCAAAGCTTTGGGACTCAGAATTATGACTGATTATACACACTGTATTTGCTTGCATTAAGAATTCAATTTTACAGCAACTTATCAGCAAGATATACTATGAACAATAGGATTTGTTACTAGGAATGAAGAGTTGTTAATGTCAACAAAACTATTAACATTATAGACTATCAGTAACCAAACAGAAATCATATGATTATCTCAATTGATTCAGAAAAAGCATTTGACAAAATACAACACCCATTCCTATTAAAAATACAAGAGAACAAAGGAAAAAATGGAGTTTTACTTAAAATAATAAGTATCATCTATTTAAAACAATCAGCAAACATTATATAATGGGAATAAACTGAAAGCATTTCTAATAAAGTCAGAAGCTAAACAAGATTGACTACTATTACTACTACTATTCAATATTGTATTAGAAATGTTAGCTTTTGCAATAATGGAAGAAAAAACATTAAAGAATTAGAATAGGTAATGAGGAAATAAAATTATTACTCTTTGCAGATGATATGATGCTATACTTAAAGGATTCTAGAAAAACAATGAAAAAAAACTACTAGAAACAATATATTTGGCAAATTTGCAAAATTCAAAATAAACCCACATAAATTATTGAAATTTCTATGTATTACTAATAATATCCAGCAGCAAGAGATAGAAACAGAAATCCCATTTAAAATAACTGTAGATTATATATATATATATATATGTATATATAGGAGTCTACCTGCAAAGACAAAGCCAGGAACTATATGACTTCAACTTCTGGGATAAAAACTCGCCATTTGACAAAAATAACTGGGAAAACTAGAAAATAGTATGGCAGAAACTAGACATTGACTAAATCAAACACCCTATACTAAGCTAAGGTTAAAATGGGTTCATGATTTAAGCATAAAGGATAATACTATAAGCAAATTAGGAGAACAAGTGATAGTTTATCTCTCAGATCTGTGGAGAACGAAGGAATTTATGGCCAAATAAGAACTAGATAACATTTTGAAATGCAGAGTGGATAATTTTGATTATCTTAAATTGAAAAGGTTTTGTTCAAACAAAACCAATATAGCCAAGATTAGAAGGTAAGCAGAAAATTGGGGGGGGGGGGGATTTACATCCAGTGTTTCTGATAAAGGCTCCATTTCTAAAATATATAGAGAATTAGCTGAAATCTGTAAGAATACAAATCATTCTCCAATTCATAAATGATCAAAACAATTTTCAAATGAAGAAATTAAACCTATTTGAAGTCTTATGAAAAAAAAATGTTCTAAATCACAATCAATTAGAGAAATACAAATTGAGATGACTCTGAGGTACCACTTCACAACTCTCAGATTGACTGAATTGACAGGAAAAATGATGACAAATGTTGGAAGGGATGTGGAAAAACTGGGACACTAATATATTGTTGGTGGAGTTATGAGATGATCCAATTATTCTAGAGAGTAAACTATGCCCCAAGGGCTATCAAACTTTGTGAACCCTTTGATCCATCAGGGTCTCTATTGGGTCTGTAGCACAAAGAGATCATAAAAAATGGAAAGGGACTCACATGTGCAAAAATGTTTGTAGCAGCCCTTTTTGCAGTGTCAAAAAACTGGAAAATGAGTGGCTGCCCATCAATTGGAGAATGGTTGAATAAGTTATGGTATATGAATGTAATGGAATTTTATTGTTCTATAAAAAATGATGAACAGACTGGTTTCAGAAAAGACTGAAAATACACATGAACTTTTGCTAAGTAAAATGAGAAGAATCAAGAGAACATTGTACACAGCAACAACAAGATTATATGATAATTAATTTGGATAATTATGTGTCAATATATCCACTTCCAGAGAGAGGACTATGAAAACTGAATGTGTATCACAACATAGTATTTTCACCTTTGTTGTTGTAGTGGTTGTTTGCTTATTTGTTTTTTTTTTCTCTCTCTTTTTTTTTTTCTTTTGATCTGATTTTTCTTGTGCAACATGATAAATGTGGAACTATTTTGAAAGAATTGCACATGTTTCATATATTTTGAATTACTTTCCATCTAGGGGATGGGAAGGTTGGAAGATAGGAGGGAAATGTGAAACACAAGGTTTTGTAATGGTTAATGCTAAAAACTATCTTTGCATATATTTTGAAAAATAAAAAAAAAAACTTATTTCAAAAAACAAATAATAAAATAATTACATTTTTAAAAAGCAAAGAGAAAAATAATTCAATTCAAATGGCAGAACAAGAATGGAAGAAATAACTAAGGAAGTTGCCTGAGTTCTCCCCATTTTGTCTTAGAAACAATATCAAGCCTCTAAACAGATTCTGAAACAAGAAAACCCACAAAACAATGGAATAAAGCAATTTCCCAGCTTAAGATAACCAGAAGGACTTCAGGATAGGTCTGTTTCATAGAGAATCCCAGCCCAATTTGTGTTAGGGTAAGCCACCAAAAGACTCTTAGCCATAGGAAAAATCAGCAGCTGAGGCCCCTCAATCCTGGCTCTGCAGGCCAATGGTACAGCCAGCTAAGTGTTAGACATCCAACCCCAATGCAACCCCAGGAGAATAGTAGGTCCTGCAACCCAAGCACAATAAGCATGACTAAGCCAGGCCACCTCAGTGCAGTGGGCAAGCTATAAGGAGAATATAAATTGGTCTCAAGCTCCAAAAGTCCTCTTGGAAGAGCTCAAACAAAGATCTTAAAAATCATGTAAGAGAGATAGAAGAAATTAAATGAGAATTAAATGGGAGAATTATGGGGGGGAAAGAGTCAACTGATTGGAAAAGGAACCACAAAAATTGCTTGAAGAAAATAACTTCTTAAATATATATAATTGACCAAATTGGAAAAAAAATTATTAATGAAAACAACTTCTTAAAAAGATGAATTGGTCAAATGAAAAAGGAGGCAAATATCTGGAGAAAATAATTTCTTAGAGATTAGAATTGGGAAAGTGGAATCTAACGACTATATGAAACATCAAGCCTATGGGATGCAGCCAGACTAGTTCTTATGGGGGAAGTATATATTTTTAAATACTACATGAATAAAATAAAGAAAGAAGAGATCAGTGAATTAATCTTGCAACTAAAAAAGTTAGAAAAAGAGCAAATTAAAAACTTCAAAATTAAACACCAAATTAGAAATTCTAAAACTCAAAGATTATTAAAATTTAAATTAAGAAAACTATTAAGCTAATAAATAAAACTAAGAAAAATCCAGCAAGATAGATAAATCTTTGAATAATTTGTTTAGAAAAAGCTGAGAAAAATATCAAATCTCCAGCATCAAAAATGAAAAGGGAAAACTTACCTCCAATTAAAAAAAAAAAAAGCAAAGGAATAATTAAGAGCTCTTTTATCTAATTGTATGGCAGCAAGTCTGACAATAATGGATGAATATCTATAAAAATATAGATTTCCCAGATTAACAGAAGAGGAAATAAATAGCTTTAATAGTACCATTTTAGAAAAATAAATTGAATAAGCCATTAATGAACTCCCTAAGAAAAAATCTCCAGGGCTAGATGGATTCACAAATGAATTCTATGAAACATTAAAGAAAAATAAATTCCAATATTAGTTAAACTATTTGTAAAAACAGGTAAAGAAGGACTCTTTTTTATGACACATATATGGTACTGATAGCTAAATCAGGAAGAGCCAAAATAGAAAAAGAAAATTACAGACCAATATTCCTAATAAATGTTGATGCAAAAATTATAGCAACTTATCAGTAGAATAATACAAGTGGAATTTATACCAAGAAGGCATAACTGGTTCAATATCAGGAAAACTAATACCATAATCAACCATATAAATAACTAAATCAACAGAAATCACATGATAATCTCAATAAATGCAGAAAAAACTTTTGACAAAGTATAGCACTCATTCCCAATTTAAACATTAAAGAACATAGGGATAAAGGAAGCTTTCCTTAAAATAATAAGCAGTATTTATTTAAAACAAATGGCAAGCATTATTTATAATGCAGAGAAGCTAGATACATCCCCTAGAAGATCAGGGGTGAAATGAGAATGCCCATTATCACCAATATTATTCAATGTAATACTAGAAATATTGACTTTAACAATAGGAAAAGAAAAAGAAATGAAAGGAGTTAGAATAGGCAATGAGGAAATAAAACATATCACTCTTTGCAGATGATATGATGATAAACTTAGAGAATACTAAACAATTATCCAAAAACCTACTGGAAACAATTCACAGCTTTAGCAAAGTTGCAGGATATAAAATAAATCCACATAAATTATTAGCACTTCTATATATTACTTGCAAAGCCCATCAGCAATAGATATAAAGAGAAATTCAATTTAAAATTATTGTAGTCAAAATAAAGTACTTGGGTATCAACGTGCCAAGACAAACCCAAGAACTATATGAATACAGTTACAAAACACTTCTCACACAAATCAAGTTAGATCTAAATACTTGGAAAAATATCAATTACTCATGGGTAGTCTGAGCTAATATAATAAAAATGACAAATTTGTTAAATTGGTCTACTTGTTCTATGCCATACCAACCAAACTGCCAAAAAATCATTTTATAGAACTAAAAATAATAATAACAAAATTCATCTGGAAGAACAAAAGGTCAAGAATATCAAGAGAATTAAAGAAAAAAAAATGCAAATGATGGTGGCTTAGTAGTACTATACCTAAAACTATATTATAAAGCAGCAGTCATCAAAATAATTTAGTACTGGCAAAGAAATAGAGTGGTGAACCAGTGGAATAGTTTAGAAACACACAGCATAGTATTCAAAACCTATAACAATCTAGTATCTTATAAACCCCCGAAATTCAGCTTCTGGAATAAAAACTCACTGTTTCACAAAAATTGCTGGAAAAACTGGAAAATGGTGTGTCAGAAATTTGGCATAGATTTACATTTCACATCCTATACCAAAATAAAGTCAAAATTGGTACATGATTTGAACATAAAGAATGAAACCATAAACAAATTAGGAGAGCTAGGGATAATTTACCTATCAGAACTTTGGAGAAGAACTTTATGACCAAAAAAGAACTAGAAAACAGTATGAAAGGCAAAATGCACAACTTTGATAACATTAAATTAAAAAGTTTTTGTACAAACAATGTCAACAGAAACAAGATTAAAAGAGAAGTACAAAAACTGGGGAAAATCTTTACAGATAGTATTTCTGAAAAAATCTCATTTCCAAATATATATTTAAAAATCTATGTCAAATTATAAGAATACAAGCCATTCCCCAATTGATAAATGGTCAAAAGATATCAACAGACAATTTTCAAGTAACAAAATTAGATATTTATAGTTATATGAAAAATTTTCTAAATAGCTATTGATTAGAGAAATGTAAATTAAAATAACTGAGGTACCATCTCACACCTTTGAGATTGGCTAAAATGACAGGAAAAGATAATAATAAATGTTGGACGGGATGTGAAAAAACTTGGACATTGATGCATTGTTGTTGAGTTGTGAAATGATCCAACCATTATGGAGAGTACCTGGAACTATGCTTGAAGGGCTATAAAAGTGTGCATACACTTTTATCCAGCAGTGCCATTACTGGAATGGTAATGGTAATAGTGGTCAACATTGTTTCACCCCTAATCTTATTAGGAATGCTTCTAATTTATCTCATTATATGATGCTATTAATTTGATTATTGATATAGTCAAATTATGCTAATACTTTTCCTAATATTGAACCAGCCCTGAATTCCTGCTATAAATGCTAATTGGTCATAGTATATTATCCTAGTGATCAGTTGTTATAATCTCTTTGATAATATTTTATTTGAGATTTTTGTATTAATTAGAAGAACATAAGATAGTTTACCTCTCAGATCTATAGAGACTGAAGGAATTTATGACCAAAAAAGAACTGGAGTTCATTATTGAACACAAAAGAGATAATTTTCATTTAATATAATGTAATAATAATATAATTCATTTAATATTGTCTGCATTAGTTTTGTTTGTACAAAACCTTTTTAACTTAATATAGTTAAAAAGGTTTTGTACAAACAAAACTAATGCAGACAATATTAAAAGGGAAGTGTTAAACTGGGAATTTTTTTTTACATTCAAGATCTCATTTCTAAAATATATAGAGAATTGACTCAAATTTATGAGAACTCAAGCCATTCTTCAATTGATAAATGGTCAAAGGATATGAACAATTTTCAGATGAAAAAATTAAAACCGTTTCTTGTCCTATGTCCTATGACAAAAATAAATCACTATTTATTACAGAAATGCAGATTGAGACAATTATGTGGTACTACCATATACTTCTCAGATTGGCTAAAATGACAGGAAAAGATAATGATGAATGTTGGAGGGGATGTGGGAAAACTGGAACACTAATACATTGTTAGTGGAATTATGAATTTATCCAACCATTCTGGAGAGCAATTTGGAAATACACCCAAAGGACTATCAAACTGTACTTACTCTTTGATCTGGCAGTGCCTCTACTGAGTCTGTATCCCAAAGAGATCATAAAAATGGAAAAGGACCCACATGTATAAAAATGTTTGTGGCAGCCCTTTTTGTAGTGACAAGAAATTAGAAACTGAGTGGACGCCCATGAGTTGGAGAATGGCTGAACAAGTTTTGGTATATCAATGTTATGGAATATTATTGTTCTATAAGAAACAATCATCAGGATCACAGAGGCCTGGAGAGACTTACATGAACTGAGGCTAAGTGAAGTGAATAGAACCCAGAAAACATTGTACACAGCTGCAGCAACATTATATAATGATTAACTCCGATGGACATGGCTCTTTTCAACAACAAGGTAATTTAGGCCAGTTTCAATGGAAAGGCCCATCTTCACACAGAGAAAGGTCTATGAGGCCAATAGAAACTCAGGAACACATGAACACAATTATTATAAAACAATTTCACAAGAAGTTAGATTTAAAATAATTGGACAAATATCAATTGCTCATGGCTAAGCCATGCTAATATAGTAAACAACAATTAATTTACTTATTCAGTGTCATATCAGTGAAATTGGCAAAATTATTTTATAGCAGTAGAAAAAATAACAAAATTCATTTGGAAGAACCAAAGGTAAAAAAAAAAAGGAATTATTAAAAGAAAAATGCAAGAGAAGGAGGCAAAGCCATAGCAGATATAAAACTATATGGAAAAATCTCAATTATCAAAAGTGTTTGGTACTAGGTAAAAAACAGAGTGCTTTACTAGTGGAATAAATTAGGTACAGAAGACACTATAGTAAATTATTGTAGTAATCTCCTGTTTGATAAACTGAAAGAAAAACCCCAACTGCTGAGAAAACTAGAAAATAGTATAGCATAAATTAGGCATAAAATAATATCTCACAGTCTATAGAAAGACAAAATCAAAGTGGATATGTGATTTAGATATTAAAGATTATACTATAAGCAAACTAGAAGAACAAGGAATAATTTGTCAGATCTATGAAGGAGGAAGGCATTTTTGACCAAACAAGAAACATAATACTTTATAAAATACAAAATGGATAATTTTGATTACATTAAATTAAAAAGGTTTTGCACAAACAAAACCAATGCAAACAACATTAGAAGGAAAGTCTAAAGCTGGGAAACAATTTTTACAATCAATGCTTTAAGGCTTCATTTCTCAAACATATAGAGGAGTCATATTTATAAGAATATAAGTGTACAATTGCCAAATGAACAGGTATTTTTCAGATCAAGAAATTAAAGCTATCAATAATCATATGAAAAAAATGTTCTAAATCACTATTGATTAGAGAAATATAAATTAAAACAACACTGAATTACTCCCTCACACTTCAGATTAACTAATATGACAGAAAAGGAAAATGATAAATGTTGGCGATGTGGGGAAACTGGGACATTAATACCTCATTTGGAAGTATGCGCATAGGGCTGCATGCCCTTTGATCCAGTAATACCATAAATAGGTCTGTAGCCCAAAGAGATCATAAAAGAGGAAAAAAACACCCACATGCACAAACATATGTATAATAGCTCTTTTTGTGATGTCAAATTATTAGAATTTGAGAAAATGTCCATCAGTTGGGAATGGCTGAAAAAGTTGTAATATATGAATGTAAGGTGTTTCCATTGTGCTTTAAAAATGAACAAGTGAACTTCTGAAAAAGCTGGAAAGATTTACATGAATTGATACTGAGTAATGTGAATAAAACCAAGAGGAAACTGTACACAATAACAGCAACATTGTAGGATGATCAGTTTTGATCGAATTAGCTCTTCTCAGCATACAATGATCTAAGACAGCTTCAAGGAACTCATGATGAAAAATGTTGATCAAATTTAAAGAAAGAACTATGTAGAATATGAATGCAGATCAAAGCATACTATTTTCATTTGCTTTTTTTTTTCTTTCTTTCTTGGGGTTTTTCCCTTTTGTTCTGAGTTTTCTTTCACAATATGACTAATGTGGAAATTTGTTTAACATTATTGTACATATATAACCTATATCAGATTGCTATAATCAGATTGATTATCTTAGGAAGGGGCAAGAGAAGGGTGGGAAAGGATAAAATTTGGAACTCAAAATCTTATAAAGAAGAATTTTAAAAACTCTCTTTACATGTAATTGAAAATCTATTAAATAAAAAATAATAATGATAAAAAGAAGCCAATCTTCTGTGGTTAAAAAAAAAAAGTTTCTTTAAATGCAAGTTCCTGACATCAATAAAATCACAAATTAAGATTAATTAGAATATTTTAAAACAAGAATCCAATTCAAATCAATTTAATAAAATTTAATAAGTGTCCTCTCCAAGCAAGTAATTTTGTTTTCTGATATATATATATATGCATATATATATATATATATAATATATAAATTCATACTATTCCTTCTTGTTTTCCAAATAATGTATATTGATGGTGGGATTGGAGAAAATAATGTATACATATTAATAGACAGTAAAATAGTAGATAGTAAATAGGAAAAATTAAATATATGAATAGAACAATTAAAAAGCTATTTATTGGGAACTGAGAAGACTCTTAATAATTAGGAGTGGGGGTAATGGGACAAGATATCTCAAACTAAAAGTGACATCAGTTTATCCTTTAAAGGATTAAAGATTACAAAATGTAGAGGTGAGGAGGAAGTATATTTAAGGCACTAAGGATCTGTCAGAACAAATGTCAAAACTTAAGATGGAATATCATTTATGAGGAGAAAAAGAGCTAGGCCATCTAGCACACTGGATGAATAAAGTGATCGTATAAAATCAATTTGGAAACTCATGATAAAGTGTTTAAAATATAACACAAGAATCTTTAATTTATTCTAAAGTCAAAGGGGAGAAACTGACAAAAAGTACTATGCCTGTTTATTTATTTATTTTTTTAAACCAATAGTTGTTTTTTTTTTTTTTTTTTTTTTTTTTTTTTTTGGTTTGTTTTTGTTTTTTTTTTTAAATTTCATGGACTAGCTCTGAGAAGTGATTATGTGACTGGATAATTCTTAATAGTGTAATTTGGAAAAGTACTGGGTTCTGTTCATATTCATCACATTGTAAATGTTTGGCTCTTATTCATTATTTATTAATTTGTGCTTTGTTTGAACATTGGTCTTTAATGTTTTTATTCAAATAGAATCAGTAATTAAAGATGAATGCGTATATTAACTGCTTTGTTTTCCTTAATGAGTTAAGCCTAAAATTTAAGAGGATTTTTGGTAAAGTTTAGTTTCAGTAATTTCAGGTTAATAAAAAACAAAACAAAATGATTACTGTTCTAATATTCCTAGTCAGGTACACAGTTGCTCCTCAAAAGTTTATTGGAGAACTGATTAATTTTGCAGGAGGTTAGAACAGATGCTCTGTGAAGTGACCTCTATTGAATATTGCTTATGAATAATTACTAGTTTTCTGCTTTTACATTTGGAGCAAATTCTAGGTAAAAATATTAAGTTGGGAAAGTTTCATTTCCGTTTGCAAGCTCTCTTTTCATTATAATTCTTTTTTGTGAGGACCTTCACCAATTTCTTTAAAAAAACCTAAATATTCTTCCCTTCCCAAATATATACATCTATTTTTCAAGAATGGCTGTAATATATCACATGATAAGACTTATGTCCCACAGAGAACATTGATAAGATAAAAGTCCCCACACACAGTATAATATTTTAGAAGCACTTTTTTGGCAACAATAAAGAACTGGAAACAAAGCAGATGTTCAATGGAATATTGTTGTGGTATAAGAAATGACAAATATGATGAATACAGAGATGCCTGGAATGATCAACAAGAAATGATGAAGGAAGGAGAGTCATGAAAACAACATATATAACAATGTAAATGTAAGGAACAACCACAAAACAATCAAAAGTGAATGTCCAAAAATTTCAAAAAACAATAAAACAAAATAAAAAAATTACATCTATAAACAAAAAAACAAATTATATGATTCCAGAATAAAATCCTGCTATTATTCTAAAAAATTCCAGAATATAATGAAATAGACTATACAGCCATAAAATAGGATGGAATGGAAATATAGAAAATAAGACTTCTAATAGCCCTTATAGACCATCTACTCAAACTGTCTTATTTTATTTTAAATCAATTCAACGAACATTTATTAACTTCCTACTATGTTATAGGCATTGTGCTAAGTTCTAGAATTTCAAATAAGCAAAAGAAAAAGCAGCCAATAAACAAAAGGAAACTGCAAATTGGAATGGAATCACCAGGGCTTATCATATTCTGCTGAGTCCAAACCAACTAGAGTTGCTGATAGAAGGTGGAGATTTGTGTGTAAAGTCCAAATTTTAGCTCTTTATAAAGGAAAATTCTGGGGAAAGGTCTGTGCTCTACCCAGCATCTTTCCAGTCAGAGAGACTTGAAAAGTATTGAGCATCTAAAGCCGAATTAAACAGCCTGCTTTTGGGATTTCAGGTGATCAATTATTTCTTGCTGGGGCATCATGTTCCCCAAAGATCCAAATCAAGCAGAGAAACAGAAATTTGCCTAGGGTTACATAACTAGTCAGTGGAAAAGTAAGAGCTTTAATAGGAATTACCTAATTTCTAATCCAGTGCTTTCTCCATGGCTTTGGGAATACCTCTATTCTAGAGTAACATTTATAGAATGAACAGTCATAGTCGTAAAAATCATCACTTAGAACTAATGAATTATTAGTGAAATATAGACTGAAAAGACAGAGAATCTAAAACAGTTCTGGGCGCTTTAAATGACAGAAGAATATAAGCTCCTTAACAGTTTTTTTTAATTATTAATAAAAATAATGTGACATTTTGCAAAGTACTTGATATCCATTTTGTTTTTGCATCACATCACTTTTTGGAAGTGATTGCACCTATCTGTCTCATTTCACAGATGAAATAATTGAAGTATAGGGGGTTTTAGTGATTTACTCAGAACTGTATTACTTTCAAGTTTCAGATTAGGGAATTAAACTCCAGTTTATACACACACATACACACACACACACATGCATATAGCTATACTTGAAGGGAGCTTTAGACTAGTGCCCTGAAGAAGACTGTCCAAGATCACACAATGATTAAATAGAGGAACAAGAATTTGAACTCAGGTCTTCTGACCCAGTGACATGGGACTAATGCCATTTTGTCTCCAATTCCTGGAATAATACCTTGCCCTTCTGATGGACATAAGACATTTTTATTCAATTGAGCAAGTGGGAAAAACTTTCGTTGAGAATATGGCTTACTTGAAGTATGAGTGGAATGGGATATCATTATGTATAGGACACTACAAGAGGGCATTTATGAGTTTTAGAAGTCACTTTTTTAGAAACATGGTGTTTGTTGGTGGTTAAGGCTCTGAATGTCCACCTCACCTAGGACTTCTTGCTCTATCTCTTGTTCAATCATTAGTTATCAAGTTTCCTGTTTTCAGAGCATATCTCTAGAATCCACGTGGCTTTATCCCTGTCATCTTTCTGATAGAATGTTTTGTCTCTGGGTTCAATGCTACTAAAAGTTACTAAGTTTCCTTAGTGAATTATGTTTTTTATTCCTCTGAAGGGATGGTATTTATCACATTAGGATGGACAGTTAAGGCTCTCAGTAAGTGTATACAGTTGTTAAATGAAGACATTCAAAACTGTGTCATTAGATTCCATTTCTTTGATGCTGTGATACTTTTCTCTTAACAGAGTATACTTAGCCATCTGTAGCCAAGAAATGTGCTAGTCAACAAGCATTTAAATGTTTACTGTGTACAAGTCATTGTGCTAAACACTGTGGAAGGCAAAAATACCATTCCTCCTTTTAAGAAGTTCCTGTTGTAACTGGGAAGATAACATGCACATTATTTTTAAATATATATACATATATATAATGTATTAATACATTATAAATATATATATATAATGTTGTGTGTCATCATAATATATTAATATAATATAAATATTATATATATATATATATATATATATATATATATATATATATGTATTTAATTTGAGGCAATCAGTATTAGGCGACTTTCCCTCCATCATGCAGCTACATTTTTCTTAAATATTGCCCAAATGTTTATCTTTACAATTAAGAAGAAAAAAAAGATCTTGGATTAAAACTTTGATGCAAAAATGCCATAGTTTAATTTCAGAGATGAGATTGAATTTCCATTTTAATCTCTACATTTCTCAAAACATGGAAGAAACTGAACTTGAGATTTCATTGCATAGGGGATTTCTTTGTGAAAAACAACAAAAAAAAATACAACTGCATTATATAGAATCATAATTTACATTTTAGAAATACTTTCTTATGTTATTAAAATTATTTTTATTTTAAAATAAAGTGGGTGCCTAGTGATTGAGGATTGGACTGAGTCTATGATTTCACAGGAACTCCTAATAAGGAAAGAGCCTCTATCAGTGCATATTATAATTTTTCTATGCAATTTGGAAAGCTAACTATATTATTGAAAGGTTGCGACTTGAATAGGGTCACACAACGAGGAGGCAATCAGAGGCAAGAATAGAACTTCTGAATTTGTAGTCTAATTTTCTATCAACTACAACACCCTACTTTCTCATGCCACATAAAATAACTAGGAAAAAATGGTACTTCAAGTAGTAGTTTTCCAGGTCTGGTTTTTTTTTTTTTTTTTTTTCTATGACATTCTTCTTTCTCTCTGTCTTTCCCACTTTTTTCATCCATATCCTCCTCCTTCCTCATTCTTACTTTGGAAAAAGTTAGTTAAATGGACTCAGTTATTTTTGAGTTATGAGATGGCAAAAAACACACTTTTCCTCCTCTTAAAAATGGTTTGAAGCTTTATTTGTGCTGGTTTAACTCAAAAGCAACTGATGATTTAAACTTCAAACTTGGCAGTGCTTTAAGAAGAATAATTTCCAGCCAAATTTGGGGGAAAACATAAAAATAAAATTTAAAACATTATACAATTTGAAAATGTGCATTTGTTATCTGCATTACATAGATATACTTTCTCTCATTCGTGTAGTGGCTTACAAAATTGCTGTGAAACTTCACTAATTAATTTAAAAATACATGGGTCTGCAACTGAACAATTTCAAATCAAAATGATTGGGATTATCCAGTAGTGAAGGACCCCTAAGTTATTATTGGGTCTGTAACTGTATTTATGGGAAATCAGAGAGGATGAGTGTATTAATGGAGATTTGTAGAATGATGACTGGGCTAATGTGTAAGCTGAATGGGTGGTAGAATAGTCAGGGTCACTGACAGCATGATTCTATTACAAATATTATTCTCTTACATTCTTGGTGCCTGATATTTCTGTTAGACATCTATTCCTAAAATTTAAAGGAGTGTAACAGATTATTGGGATTCTCAAAATATTCTTATAAAAGTCCTGATGATGAGGAAAAAGTAAATACCATCAATCAGTTAATAATTTAATGGACATCAAATGTATGGAAAGAAACATTGACTCTGGACATAGAATGTGACAGATCAAATTCTTTGACACTTATCTATATGACTTTTGTCAAACACCTTCAACTCCCTGGACCTCAATTTCCTCATCTATAAAATGGGAAGATTAGGTTAGATAACCTTTGAGTCTCCTTATACTTTTAAATTAGAGGGATCTAATTTCTTTGGTAGTATGTATCAAAGCCACAATTAAAACATGTCTTCTATCTCCAGAGCTAATTATTTCTGTTATACCACAAAAATTCCCCTAGCAAGAGCATGCTATAAATTCTATGATTCTATGACCATTGACAGCAGAAGAATGAAGAAAGATACCAGAAATAAGTGTATATGTATATGTGTGGCCAACAAAGGAAGTGTTATGGTTAAATGCTATTTACTTCAGTTTTTACCTGTAATCAATCCTACTCTCAAAATGCCTCATGTGATGTAACTGGGTAGGATGTCTTCCCCTTCCTTGATTAACTTTAGCCAAGATAGAGCTTCTGAACATCCTGTGAATCTGTCCCCTTTATATTTTCTAGTCTATCAATCTATTCCACACTACAACATTTTGCTTGGAATAAGAGCTTTAAGGAATATTTTGTCTAGTTACTGCCTGGAACTACATAACAGGGAACTGATAACACCTTGACTGATTGGCTGACATTCTATGATCACTAGGATGAGGTAGAAGGACGTTTTTATCTCTTCACAAATACATAATTATTCTGTCTCTAACACATAAGGGAGAACCTTGCTTTATCACATAAGGTCAAAAGAAGGTTATTTTCTTGATAATCTCCTTTCCTCTTCTCTTGTTTTACAACATTGGAGTTTAAGTTATCTCATCAGTTTAGTGAGGTGAAGCTCTTGGGACATGATTTCCTTTTTGAATTATATATTATTCAGACTGTTTTAAATAAACCTTTTTAATGGGAAAGTCTTATCTATTGGCTGGAGAATTGCAATCCCTTTGATTTACACAGAATACTATTTGAATTAGCTGATACTGGCTTAATAAGGTTTGCATTCTATAATGTTTACTCACTGTTGAATTACAATGCTGAACCAGGTCTATACATGGTTATTGGATTGCAGATTGAGTTTATTAAAAAAGTAAACTTTTATTATCCCTTGTTTTTCACTTGCATTTCCTAATACAAACTTCCCCTAAGTTCTTCCAGAAAGCCATTCTTTATACTAAAAATAAAAACAAGGGGAAAAATCTATGGGAAGGAAAGACATCTATGAAACTAACCAATATATGAAAATTATGACATTATATGCAACTTATGGTATTCAAGGTCCCTTCATCTCTGCAAAAAACAAAGGTTTGTTGAATTTTATTTTCTTTGGAAAAGAGATTAGTGATTTTAATTTTAAGTATTTAGTTTTGATAATTTTGTCATTTATTTTCTTTATTCCTCTTACATTGCTATAATTACTACATATATTGACTTTTCATTGTTTATTTAGATTTTCATTAGTTAACACAAACCTTACCATGCTTCTTTCCATTCATTATGTTTAATATGTTTATATTAGAGTTCTTTAATATTCATGTGCTACATACTTTAGCTATTTCCAAATCAGCAAGCAATGTTTTGTTTTGGATTTTTTGCCCATAAGAAAAATGCCTCTATAAATATTTTGCAATATGTAAAGTCTTTTTATCTTTGGCCCACCTAGAGTAGGAAATACTTTGAAGTAGACTCTCTAGGTGAAAGATGATGAACACTTTAATCATTTTTTAAGTATAATTCTTAAAGGCTTTTTAGAATAGTTGGACTAATTCATATCTCCAGCAACAATGCGTTAATGTAGAACTTATTCTCAAATAAGGGGAAAAAAAACCACTTATTTCACATTCTCAAATAAATGGAGGAAAGGAAGATTGAAAAATATGGTCAGATTAAATATATCCCTGAAGAATAGATAAGAAATTGTACTTTCTTAATATTATTTGTAGAGGTGGTAGATAATAGGTATAAAATATTGAAATACAATTAGCCTCAGTTAATTATTATTTATTTTTGCTGGACTGTTCCCTCCCCCCTTCCCACTCTCACACCTTTTTTTTTTTTTTTTTTTAAGTTTTATTTCTTTTTCCTTTGTAACATAGGATGGCTAATTGGGTAGGGAAGATATATACAGAAATTAAAAAAAATGATGTAAAAACAAAAAGTATCATTAAAATTGAAATCTGAAATATGATTTAGTGGCCAAAATTATAAAACCTTAAACATGAATACAGTTTGATTATTTTCAAGTGTTTGATATAGGTCAAACTGACTTTCCTAACTGAAGGTTCTTAGAGAACCTGCTTTAATGAGGAGTTATTCACATGAAAATAATATTAAAAAATTTTAAAGATACTTTCCTCACAACAACCCTATCAGACACATAGTGCAAACTCTCTATTCCCTACATATTCTAGAAAAGGACATTGCCCCAGTAGTCAATTTTTGATGACTCTGGAAGAGTGAGCCTGATGACTTTGAACAACTCTGTCTCACTTAAATCCAGGTCAATATATTATCACCCATCATACACTATTTTACCCCAACACTGTGATGTCATTAATCTTCAAACAACAACAATCACCTACAGAGTGTTATTCAGATAAATAATGTGCAGGAGAAATCCAGGTCTTTTACTTTAAGCTTTCATCCCCATGTTGCTTCTGCTAAAAAAGAGCTGTACTTTAGCACATAAGTCAGAGGATCTTCAGAGACACTTAAAAACAGTTGTTTCCTTAAGGAATTTAATCACTTTTTCAGTAATCTTGTTCTTAGTAATTATTGGCTTAATAGATTCTTTCTAAAGGATCTATTCCCTTATTCAAATTACTCCAAAATCCCAATGAATGGAATCAAAATTAATATGGTATACTGTATGTTTAATAAATATGGTTGACTCTATGTTTAATATCTTTGATTCTATGAAATAAAATAGTAAGCCAAGCGAGAGTTTGCATTGATAATAAGCAATAAAAGAGATGATTGTGAATATTATGTTTTGTTTTATCAGCACTAAAGCAAACTTGATGATGACTAATTCAACCCACACATGGAAATTAGTTTCATTCAAGCCAGGGGTAGATCTAACCTGATTCTCTTTCTGAAGATGTATTTAAGCCGAAGGAAATGGGCAATTTTAAGTACTAGGCAACTGGATTTTGTACATTTTCTCTAGAAAACAATAAAATTAATTTACTTTTCTGTAAAATATTATAGATAATAGAATGCAATCCCTTTGGCAGTGTGGTAGAATGATGACAGTGATGCCCTCAGAGCCAGGAAGAACTGCTTTGAAGTCCCAACTAAAGTATTTATTATAAAAATGGTTCTGGGCAAGAGTCATGTTGGTTTTCTGATCCTTGATTTTCTCACGTATAAAATGAAAACAGTGCAATGGGTTACATCAAATTTGTCTTCCAGTTATAAAATTATGATTCTTTTTTTAATCAGTCAACAAGCTCTAATTACGTTACTACTAGTTGCTAATCACTGCAATCCACTGTAGAGTCTTAGAACAGTTGTTGAATTTAGGAATGGAACTCCCTATATCTCTTTATCTCTGTCTCACTGTCTCTGTGTCTCTGTTTTTCAGTCTCTGTGTGTGTGTGTGTGTGTCTCTCTCTGTGAATTTGTGTCTTTCTCTCTGTCTCCATCTCTCTTTTTTCCTCTTCCTTTCTCAGAAGTAAATTTTCCAGTGGGACAATTATCTCTGTTCCCCTTTTTAATTGTTTTGGCCACAAAATACAAATGGTGAGATAAATGAAAGCCTCACTCTGGTAGAAAGAGTGGAAGTTGTGAAAAAGCCAGTGTGGAAATAGGGTCACTACTTATAACCTTCCTCAAGTCCAGGGGAAAGAAAAGTTTAAAAAGTGTTAAAGTTAACATTTTCCATCACAGGACAGAATCTTTCTATTTTTTCTGGCAGAGGTCTACTTTCCAGTAAATACTTTCAAGCTGAAAGACTTAGAAAGCAGTTGACTGATGTGAAGCAGACTCTTGCAACACCTCTGAGCTATGTTTTTTAAAGGCATGAACCATGGATCTTAGATAACATTCCAGTTGACTTTTTGAACAAGGACCCTACTGTTCTACATAAGTAAATGTTTTCCCAGCCTTTTTGTATCATTGAGGGTTTACTTAATCTGATGCTTATTAAGGCAACTGTGTGGTACAGGTCTAGAGTTAGAAAGGTCTGAGTTCAAATCCAGCCTCAGACATTTATCAACTGTTTAATCTTGGACAAATCATCTAAAATGTGCCTTCCTCATTTTTATCATTTTAAAAATATGAATAACATTATCTACTGCACAAAGTGTCTATGAGGACAATATGAGATATTTGTAAAGTGCTTTGCCAATTTTAAAGCACAATCCTCTTCCTCCTCCTCCTCATTATACTAATTTGAACAACCTGGATTTCTATCCTTCCCCTACATATGTTTGGCAACTAAGTGGACTACATATTTTGCTGCTGAGTTTCTGAGATTATAGGTGGCAAAGAGAGAAGGGACCTTTTCCTTTGTCAGAAAATAATATGTTCTTTCTTTTGTTTCTTCCTTAAGCAATGTGTAAGCAATGCTTTTTGAAACTCAGTCCAAAACAAAAAGTGCCTATTTTACTGCTTTTCAATTTTGATCTGCATTTGGTAACTCTTTACTTATGAATTTCCATCTTCAGGGCATAATGCTTCTGTTTATCTGAGAGAGCACCTGTATAGGGAAAGTTACCGAGGAACCATTTTGCACTTTTAAAAGTGAAAACTGATTGCCTTGAGTGACAAAAAAATCAGGCTCTTGCTATGCAAATTGCTTCCCTTGACATAACCACAGGCCTTTCCTTTTTTTCCAAAATTGTGGTACTGCCAGATTTTTCTTTCAATTATCCACAGGGGACTACACAGAGACTTAAAAACTTATTCCACTTGATTGGGATACATTTGAACCAAGCTCTGTGGAAGCAAGGCTAATCTATTGTCATCATGTCACTAAAGTCTGGGCTTACTATACTGTTAAGTGGGTACAGAATTGAACTAGTGGTGGATATTTCTGCATTACACTTTTTACCACAAGATTCAGCTGAATTATCTGTAAACTCCTTGGTTGGCAGCTGTACTAAAACAAAGAATGAGTTTTGCAATCAGTTGCCCAGATTTGATAAGAATGAGGCTCTTTATTAGTCATCAGTTTGATCTTTATAGATCAGCAGCAAAAATTGACCATGGTTCAAAAAATCTATCTGTGAACTGTCCAGATTCTAGGTCCAAGCTTCTTTGAAGCAGATTATCATCTAAGTGTCTCATTCCAACTTTCATTCTCTTAGATGTTTTTCATATCCCAGAACAAAGTAACACCTCCCTCTTGGGGTACTAGAACTCCTGAGTATATGTATGTATGTGAATAGATCTTTCTCCTTATTTCTATTTATATAGATATCTAGAAACATCATTATGTGTTTTATTAATTTATCATTTATTAGATTAATTGCTTTATTAATAATATATATATCATAGTATGTTATTATATTATATGTATTATATATTACTATATGTCATAAATCTATTATATATAATGTATTATATTTTATCTATAAAATATTATATAATATATGCATATAATAAATTTGTATTAATATATCATTATTGTTCTATGACAATTTTCTAACAAGAAACATATTGAGCAAAAAGATGATATGATCAAACTAATTATCTATTGTTTTCCTAAAAGCAGGGAGGGAGATAACTTTAGTGAAAAAAATTTAACATGGAAAGACTTGGGCAGTAAAAACAAAGTCTGATTTTGGTTCACTACTTCCTCTATTTAAAAAAAAAAAAACATTTATTAAACACTTACTATGTTCCAGGAACTGTGCTAAGCATTCTCAGCCTTATATTATATTCTAGCTTTCTTTGAGTAATACTAAAATGGGTAAATAAGAATGTTGGTAAATAAAACCCAAATATTTCTCAGCTCTTAGAAATGTTTAAGTACCAGACAGAAAAGAAAAGAAGAGTGGCAGAGGAGAGAACAGCATTCTGCAATATAGGGAATTATATTAAAAAGTAAGTTTTTGCTTTTTTTGCAAACTTGAAAATACTAAGAAGTTCTAGATTTTTGTGAAAAGTCTCTTGGGAAGGTGATAAGTAGAATACCTTTTATAAGAAAGTGGATAAAAATGATAACTAAACTTAATTTTTATTCATATTCCATAGAGAAAATATAAGCATAATAAATGCTTTAAAATTAGACAGAATAGTAGAGAAAAAAAATCAGACTTTTTAAAAAACTACCCAAGTCTTTTTGTGTTCAGTTTTTTGAAGTTATCTTCCTATGTGCTTCTTCATTTTGCTTTTCCCATCTAGAAATATATATATATATAAAAATATATATATATATATATGTATGTATGTATTCACTGAAAGTTTCACTGAAGAAGTGTCTTGCTAGTAGATCTAACAGGAGTTAGTTTGACTATGAAGAAAACAGATGCACAAATAATCTTGGTTTTGTTCTATGCTTGTTAGTTTCATAAGCAGTGAAATAGAATCATAAAAAGGGGATTCTTAGAAATACCATTATACACCCTCTTGTTGACCTAGATAACATTTGTTGTCTAGTTGGGGGTGTTGTTACTCAACTTTTTGCCATTTTCCTGAACTCAAAAGCTTTGATTTCATATGATAAGGAAAAGTAAATGTCCTTATGCTACTTTTAATTTTTCTTTATCCAAGATAGAATTCAATTAAAATTATAATTTATGTTAAATATTAATGCAATATTTTTTCTCCAGGATTGTGCTTTTCATATGTTTGTACACACATTTATATACACACATCTGAGCACATATGAACACACATACATGGGTATCAATCTGTGTACATATGTGTGAATATATGTATGTTTAGAGATTGATGCATATTTAAAATCAATAAGCCAACAAAAATATTAAATAAATTAAAAACACAAATCTATGCTGTAGAGAAGAAAAAAATATGCCTCTTTCCCTCAAGGAATCTGTAGTATAATTGGGAATAAAAGATTGACTAGATAAAGAGCTAATTTTAAAAATACAAGAGATTTTGCAAAAGACCTCACGAATGATTTATTAAAAATAAACATTATATTCAATAAAGGCTCTGGATTTTCTAGGAGAAATTTCCCTAGAGGCTGAAATAGTTTGAGAAGGTTTCATGGAAGATTTGAAACTTGAATTAGATCTTGAAGATAATTTGGAATTTAATTCAATAAATAGTTGGGGATGGAGATTAAAGTATGAATAAAAATAAGAATAATAATCACTATCAAATAACTATAAAATATTTATATAATGCTAATATTTGCCTAGTGTCTTATAGTTATTTAAATATATTTATAGATTGCTTTTTGTGTTAGGTAGGCTTCTGTAGCTAGCCAATGTCACAAATGGAATTCAAACCTATTTCTTTCTGACAGGAGATAATGTAGGGCAGAAAATCAAAATACATTTATTTTGAACTGAGAAACTGGTTTCAATAACCTTACTCTAAGATTTACTACCTTGTGATTTTGTAAAATGAATGTGGAGCATGGATTAGATGCTTATGAGATTTCTTTATATTCTAGTTCTATGATCCTATGATGTTATGACTTTATGAATGAGTTTAATGCCCTTTTTCCTTGATCTCCCTTTAGATCTCAAAGGCAGGAAAACTTGGGATACATTCTAGAGGCATAAGTCTATTGACTTGGCTGAGGTACATAGTTTGGAATGGGAAGTAAAGGAGAAAATGTCACATGCCTTAGAAATGAAAATTACAAGTTCTCATAAGAGATCAGTTGGATAGAATGTAATGGCCATGGAGCCAAGATCATAAATTAATCTCTGTTAAAAACAAAATATTTTACTAACTATAGTGACCACAGATGATTCTCTTATTCCAGCAGATGTCTCACAAATGTGTGCTATTGATCACAGAAAGTACTTTAAATTCCTGTTCTACAAATGCAGACATGCCATACTGCTGAGCTTTTGTGTTATTTAGTCATTTCAGTAATGTCCAACTCCTCATGACCCCATTTAGGGTTTTCTTGGTAAAGATGCTGGAATGGCTTACCATTTCCTTCTTCAGCTTATTTTTTTACAGATGAGGGAAAGAAGGTTGAGTGACTTCCCTATTAAGCTATTAAGTATCTGAGGCCAGATTTGAAACTGAAAAATGAGTTTTTCTGACACTAGGCCCAGCATTCTATTCACTATGCCATCTTTGTTCAGATAATAAAGGTTTAAAGGAGTCTACTGCTAAATGTTTAACAACTGACTCTCCAGAAAAACTATAAATTGTTTATAAGTTTAATCTGCAGTATTAAAATTTTCTCCATCACTTTCTTAAGTACAATAAAAAGGGGAGGTCAAGCCGTGATTTGTAATATTACCAACTTCTAATATATAAATGCTCTCCGTGATATTTTAACAAATGGACCTATTTCTAGTTTGCAGCACACAGCTCACAAAAAATTACTACATATACCTATAATCAATTCCCATTTTGTTGAGGGAAACATACCATAATATAGATAATTTCAAATTATGGTTCTTTTAGAAGTTATTAATATTTGACTTGGATAGACATACATATGTGCATGTATACATATATACATATATACATATATATATATATATACAAGTATATGCATATATTATATTGTATGCAGGCATGGGTATGTACACAATTTATATTTTATGTATATATATGTTATTATAACTGAATATGTGTATCTATTTATATATATGCACACAGAGTTATACAAGAATATGCTTGTGGATGATATATTCTATGATATATGACAGGATATGATGAAATATGATATGATACTATTCTGTTATACCATACAATATCACATCAAATAATATATTAATTGTACGTAATTTGTACTGTGTAATAAGTGCTATACATGTATAGAATGCATAAAGCATGCATGTATACACTTATGCATATTCATATTTGGCCATGTGCATACTCATACATGCATACATATGTTGTTTCATGCATGCACATGTATACATGTGTACAGGTATTTGTGTGGTGAAGCCATGTGAAACGGCAGTTTAAATTTCTTTATATATTCTCTAAAATTCTCTATTCTTAGAGTACATCTTCAGTTAGAAGATGCAAAAAGCATGTTCAATTTCAGGAAATAATACAACCTACATTTAGCTCTCTTTAACAGAAGAATGAGATACGTCAAAGGTAGTTAGGTAGCATATCCAGGAATAGAACTGAGACTTGAACCCAGATTCTCCCAAATACATTACTATCCCCCACCCAAATCCATTGCTGGAATTGTAGAAAAGTTGAAAAAGCTTACTTCATGCCTCAAACCTGACAGTCTACATTCTATTCCAGAGTTTGGGTTGAGGAAGTATCTGCCTTATGGGATTGATATATTGATCATGTTTAGAGAGGTGATAATTAAATCAAGAAATGCTATGGAAGAGGAGAGAGACAGAGAGACAGAGACAGAGAGAAAGACAGAGGCAGAGAGAGACAGAGAGAGACAGAGAGAGGCAGAGAGAGAGACAGAGAGACAGAGAGAAACAGAGAGAGAGAGAGAGAAGAGAGAGAGAGGGGAGAGAGAGAGAGAGAGAGAGAGAGAGAGAGAGAGAGAGAGAGAGAGAGAGAGAGAGAGAGAAGAGAGAGAGAGAGAGAGAGAGAAAGAGAGAGAGAGAGAGAGAGAGAGAGAGAGAGAGAGAGAGAGAGAGAGAGAGAGAGAGAGAAAGAGAGAGAGAGAGAGAGAGAGAGAGAGAGAGAGAGAGAGAGAGAGAGAGAGAGAGAGAGAGAGAGAGAGAGAGACTAACTATAGGATCCTGGGAAACATTTTTGCTTAGACAATTGAAAGAAGAAAAAGAAAAGTTCATAGAGATTGAAAGTTGAGTATCTATTGTATGGGAAACAGACCAAGTAGGGAAGATAAAGTGGGGAAGAGACCATGAAGAGCTGTTGAGCAGTTTGACATTTTCCACTACTTGATAGATACTTGCACCTTCATGTCCTCCCAGCCCTAAAACTAAAACTGTCTCTAAAGTTAACTATCTTACTATCTGCTTCTTTTTCTGCATATTTCTTTTCTGCCAATGGTACTGCTATCTTTCTAGTCATCTATATGTAAAATGTTGCTATCATTCTTGGCTCCTCCATTTCTTTTACAAGCCATCTCTGATACAACATTCCTATCACTTACAAAGTATTGTCAACTCTACCTTTGCAATATTTCTTATAAGTATTCTCCTCCTTTGCACTTTCATAATCATATAATAGAGGACTGATCATTTCAAAGTCCTCTATGCAATAAATGTAATAAAGGCAGCTAGATTGCACAGTGGAAAGAGTATTAGGTCTGGAAGACTCATTTTGTGAGGATATATTTGGCCTCAAATATTTATTAGTTATGTGACCTTGGGTAAGTTATTCATCCTATTTGCCTCAGTTTCTTTATTTAGAAATGAGCTAGAGAAGAAAATGGCAAACTACTCCAGTAGTATCTTTGCCAAGAAAACCCAACATGAGTTCGCAAAGAGTCGGACATAACCGAAAAAATGACTAAACAACAAAAATGATTATGAAGTCATTTACTGCACCATCTGAAAGCCCTCCATAATCTGCTGCCAATCCATATCTTCAGTATAATTTCAAATTGCTGTCAAGTAACATAGATTTAGAGATTAGGCCCATCTTATTCAGTTTACTACTTTTATCCACTCAGATAAAGTAAGTTAATAACTCACTCAAGAATGAAAAGTAAATACCCATATGTGTATGTTTATATAAATATGCATGTGTGGTTATAAACATATATACTTTCTTTGGTGATATAAGCTCCTTTGCTTGCTTTTTAACATTGTTGATTCATTGAGCTTATAGTCCACTAAAAACCACATTTTTAGCCTAACCACAGTTATTTGTCTCTTCTACATCTTATATATATGCAGTTGATTCTTTTTTATCCAAGTGTAAAATATTACTTATATCCTTTGTGCTAGGTTTCATCTACTATGAATCTTGGCTCTGCCATCCACCATGTTAACTATCCTTCTCAGGTTTGGGTCATCCACATATTTGATTTTTCATAATTTCTATGCCTTTATCCAAACTATTGATAAAAATGTCACACATCACAGAGCCAAGAATAGATTTCCCTGGGATTCTCTATTGGAGATCTCCTGCCCCATCAGCTTTGTTGTTCCTTTAGAGAATATCCAACAACTCTAAATCTACTTTATTATGTTACTGCCTAATCTATATCTGTCCATCTTAGCTATCTAAATAGTAGGTGCTACTTTGTCAAAAGCTTTTCTAAAACAGAGGTACCTATATTTATCCACAGTATTTCCTAAATCTATTCATCTGGTAATCCTGTCAAAAAAAAAAAAAAAGCAAATGAGTTTAGTACAACCTAATCTGCCCTTGACATACAACAACATAAAAACAACAACAAAAAAACTTTACAGTTTCCAAGAAGCCCTAAAACTACATGTTATCGAGGTCTCTTCTATCTCTCAAATATATGATTTTATAAGAACCAGATCCTACCTTCAAATAGTTTAAAATGGGGATGAAACATAAAAACAGGTAGGTGCTGCAATGGATGGAGCACTGGACCTAAAGTCAGAAAAACTTCCTTTTTTGAGTTCAAATCCAGTCTCAGATGTTTACTAGCTGTGTGACTCTGGACAAGTCATTTGATTCTGTTTCCCTCAGTTTCCACAGCTGCCAAATGAGCTGGAGAAGGAAATGACAAACTACTCTAACTTCTTTGTCAAGAAAACTCCAGATGTGATGACCAAGAATCAGCCATGACAGAAAAAGGAATAAACAACAAGAAATAGAAAAGAAAAATTGAAGAGGGAGTGGTCACCCACACCTCGAGATTACTAAGGGAAGTTTTTGCTTGCATACTGGTACCTGAGCTAAGGCTAATAAGAAGTAGAGGATTCTAAGGGACATGAAGGTGAGGAGGGAGTCATATGGGACATGGTCTGCTCAAAGATGCAGAGACAGGGGGATTGAAGGGTAAGTTTGAGAATATTGCTTCTGCCTGATAGAATAAAAAAAACAGTTTATATTATTTCTATTTAGGAGCAATTTTTTTTCTAGCTTTCAAAGCTATTTTCCATGCAGGATGTAAGTGTCTTAATCTGTCTTAACACATTACTTTGAGGGTTTTTTTCCCCTTTCTTTTGTTCCAGTTTCTTTAAAAGAAAGAATCTGCTGAAGAGTTTGGCCAAGTGTCAGCGCTGTATTCATAGGGATTAAGGATAAGCAGTGCTGCTGTTCAGCAGTTCAGAAATCAAGTACGTCCTGTGGATTGTCAGCCTGTAGCCATGCTATTGTATAGAGCGGGGTGTTCCAGTAAAAGCATGTTAAATTTAGCACCTGTCTTGCATTCATCATTGGGGGTGGCTGGCTCTAATGCAGATCAAGTTGAATTGAGAGTTTCAGGCAAAGAATGTTTTTGAAAGGAAAAGTACATAGTCCATAGAAATAATAGAATTTGAGCTTTATGGGATTTTAGAGGACAAATGATCCAGTCAACTCTTTTTATTTTTTTTTTCAGAATAGGAGACTGAGTCCTTAAGAGATTTAAGTGACTTGGCCCTGGCCATATGGGTAATAAATATCTCTGCTAGAATCCATTTGTTTCTATTTGCTATAAAATGGGGCACATTTTTTTTTGGAACTGAATATATTATTTCAGAAATAGGGAGAATTTTTGGTGCAGAAACTTCCTCTACCAATTCAGACACTTGTTCTGTACTTAAGAGCTCCCTAGAACACTCAGAAGTCAAGTAACTTGTCCCCACAGTAACTCTGTAGGTGGCAGAAGGCAGGATTCGAATCCATGTCTTCCTGAGGTGATTCATTTGCTAAGCTTTACTGCCTCCATATGTATGTATGTGTATGTATATACATGTAAATATATTGTATATGTATATGTACACATATATGTGAATGCATGTTTATATGTATATACATACATATTCACAATTCACATATATATATTTTCCTAAGGTCATCCATTTACTAAGCCCGACTGTTTCCATATGTATGTATGTAAATGAATATATGTTTGTATGTATGTATATATATGTATATTCACAATACACATATATGCCTTCCTATCTGAAGTCATCCATTTACTAAAACCTACTGCCTCCATATTAGTTGCATCTACAGTTATTTATACAGTAGCTGGAACATAGTAAGTGGTTCATATGTATTCATTGAGTGGCCCCTAGGTTATGCAGTACACAAGTTCCAAAGTCAGGAGGACCTGAGTTCAAATCCAGCCTGAGACATTAGCAGTGTGATTCCAAACAAGTCTATTATCCTAATTGCCTCAAAAATAATTTAATAAAACTAGAATTGTGAGTAACAATCCCTTCCTGGATTTTTCTTTTCTATCTGTAGTTGTCACTCCTTTTTTCTGTCATGATTTATTCTGTATGACCACATCTGGAGTTTTCTTGGCATAGAGTGGTTTGCCATTTCCTTCTCCAGCTCATATGGCAGCCAAGGAAACTGAGGCAGATGGGTAAAGTTTAAACTTCTGCTCCACATGGTGTCCCAGAAAAAATGAAGATCAATATCAGACCACCCCTCCACCATCTCTGCCAACATCTTTTCAGCTTCTTTTTAACATCCCTAGTTCCTTAAATGAGACTAATATTTATTAAAAAAAATAATTTTTCCACTAGCCTGTGACCCTTGGAAAGTCACTTAGCCCCAGTTGCCTCAGCAAAAATAGTAATAATAACCCATGCATACGTACTGTCTAAAATTATAATTATAAAATAAAAAATATTTTTAAAATAGTAGTAATACTAATAATAATAATAATAATTTCTCCAATGCCTAAAACTGTCGATCCTGTGTAAATAATTATTCACGTCTCAGAGCATCAGTGAGATTTTGGAATTTGCTACATAATGATTTGACAATTGTCATGTTATTGTTGATGCACAATTGGGTGCAACTCTTCATGACCCATTTGGAGTTTTTGGGGCAAAGATACTGGAGGAGTTGACCATTCCTTCTCCTGCTCATTTTACAGATGAGCAAACTGAGGCAAAGTTAAGTGACTCACTTAGGGTCACACAGCCAGTAATATCTGGAACCAGTTTGAACTCAGGAAGATGAGACTTCCAACTTCAGTCCCAGTGCTTTGTGCACGAGGATACCATGTAGTTGTCCCTGAGAATTGTCATAGCTAAGGAAATCGAACCCCTTAGAAGTGAACTGACTTACCCAATTTCACACTCATTATTGCGACCAAAGAAATAAGTCTTTCTAATGTCATTGCAGCTTTCCACTCTTTTAATCTTCTGTGAGTGTGAATCATGAGCCTGATGAGATCTATGGACCCCTTTCTAGAATCATGTTTTTAAATAATACTAGTAGGATTGCAAAGGAATTGCAGAGGTTAGTGCAAAAAAAAGTAATAATTTGCCCATTCACATTCAGGGAGCCCCTCAAATCTAGCCATGTAGCTTAAAAACAACAATATTAAATAAAACAAAATGCTAATATATGCACATATATAAACATACAATATATATATTTTTTCTTTTTCCCCTGAGACTGGGGTCACACAGCTAGGAAGTGTTAAGTGTCTGAGACCAAATTTGAACTCCGGTCCTCCTGAATTCAAGGCTGGTGCTCTATCCACTGTGCCACCTAGCTGCCCCCAATATACAATATATAATATTGTGTTGAGTAGAGTCTGTTTTCTATCATGGAACATACTTTTTTAGTTATGGATAAAATTAAGTCAAATCAATTATTCAATCAAACAACAAGTATTTATTATATTCTTATTAGTAATCAGGCAGACACTGTGCCCTCAAGATCCTTTCATCCTAACTATAGAGACAAGAAGTACATATTAGAAATATATATAGCCTGAATTAAACTATTACAAATATTTACAAATTGATTAAATACTAAGTAGTTTGTTAAGTGGGTAATAGAAGGTTTTGGGGAGGAAGGGATATAGGAAAGATTTCACCTAGGGGATGATGTCTGAGATCCGAAATAAGGAAGGAGTGAGTGGTTTCCAGGCATGGGGAAAGGAAATTCAAATTTTATTCTTTTTAGGTTCAATCCTGTGTTAGGACTGGGGAAAGGAGGAAATACAGAGCATAGATATGATGCAAAATCAATTCAATGTCCCCATCCCAGTCTCCTTAGGACTGTTCTGTTTCCAAATCTTAACCTTATCCATATATGCGCCTGAGGTTTTAAAGCTCAGTTTGAGCTCCTTTTCCCTAATTCCAACATTGAACATTTATCATTATTTCAAAACTTAAAATCCCATAAATACAGCTAAATTGGCGGCATTGCAATCTATACCCAATCTGCAACCTGGGTTTTTCAAATGGTCCTCCACACTTTCATGATGGTAGTGACGGTTATATTCCCATAGAACTCATCATAGTTAGCTCCACAGGGACAATAATGAAGAATAGACAAGAGATAATGGTAAAACTGTCTTTCCCCAATAAGTCTTGACACACATATTATACATTTTTTGTTAATTAGAGAATCCCTCAGAGGACTCTTTCTTGAAAAGTTAAACTACTTTCCAGGAAGCTTCAGCTTTTCAGACATTTTACACTTTTTTGGTGAATTACTTGAATAAACTTCAATTTAATTCCACAAGCAAATACAAAATGATTTTCTAAGTACAGAGGCAATGGTGCAGTCAAATTAAGGATCTGATATCCATGGAGATATTAAAAAAATGGAGAAGGTCCCCACCAGGTTGAATAAATACTTTTTGGAAGATTTATGGAGAGATATAGAAGAAAATCAACTCAGACTTGAATACAGAGTTAACCCAAGAATAAAAGAGAAATAACAAGTATTTATTAAGCATTTACTAAGTGCCAGACAACCAAAAAGTTTACAAAAACCTCATTTGATCCTCACAAGAGTACTGGTAGGCAATGTCAGTATTCCCATTTTATATTTAAGGGAACTGAAGCTGATTATCAGGAACATTATTTGCAGTAGGCGTTTGAGATGGGATTCAGACTTAAGGACCATTATTCCATGCATTGTGGCAGGTAGCTACTTCCATATAAGTAATTGTTACATGAGTACTATGTTAAGCATCTTTAAAAAATTATTAGGAGTCAGGAAGGACTGGGTTTAAGTCAACCAGGTAATATAGTGGAAAGAGCATTGGACTTAAAATTAGGAAAGGCTCAGTTTGATCTCAGATACTTTCTAGCAGTGTGAGTCTGGCCAATTATGTCTCAGTTTCTTATCTGAAAAACAGGGATAACAATTTCACCTACTACATAGGGTTATTGTAAAGATCCAATAAAACACCATATTAAGAACACTTTGAAAACCTTGAAGTGCTATACAAATTATGTCATGATCACCATCATCTTCATTGTTGAGTTCTCTAAGCCCTAGATGATTTCTAGAATTATAAACTTTGGAAAAGTTACTTTCTGACATTGGCATAAAGTATTTCCTAATCTGAGTTTCCTACAAAACCTCAAAGAACACATAAGTGCTCTGCATATTAGGTTCCAAACAAAATAATATGAAAGACTCCAGAAAGAGCCATTCTTCAACTATGTAAGAAACATTCCATCAAAATAACTTTGGTTTCACCTCACACTCAATTAATTGATGAATATAAATTATAAAACATAGGAATAGGCAATATTAGACATACTAACATAATACTGGTTGGACATGAATTGGTCCAATCATTTTAGTGGAATAAATTTGAAATTACACTTACAAAGTTATGTTTAGATCATTTTCAGGCACTAGGTTGCTCAGTAGATAGAGTACCAGGCCTGGAGTCAGGAAGACTCATTGTCCTGACTTCAGATCTGGCACTCTGATACTTGTACTAGTTGTGTGACCTGGAGCAAGTCATTTAACCCTGTTTGCCTCAGTTTTCTCATCTGTAAAATGAGCTGGGGAAGGAAATGGTACAAGGAAGGAAGGAAGGAAGGAAGGAAGGAAGGAAGGAAGGAAGGAAGGAAGGAAGGAAGGAAGAAAGGAAGGAAGGAAAAGGAAGGGAAGAGAAAGGAAGGAAGGAAGGAAGGAAGGAAGGAAGGAAGGAAGGAAGGAAGGAAGGAAGGAAGGAAGGATGAAAAGAAAGAAAGAAAGAAAGGAAGGAAGAAAGGAAGGAAGGAAGGAAGGAAGGAAGGAAGGAAGGAAGGAAGGAAGGAAGGAAGGAAGGAAGGAAGGAAGGAAAGAAGGAAGGAAGGAGGAAAGAAAGGAAGAAAGAAAGAAGGAAAGAAAGAAGGAAAGAAAGAAGGAAAGAAAGAAGGAAAAAGAAAGAAAGAAGGTTCCTGTGAAGACCATGTTATTATGACAGTAGGGGAATGTTATTTATGACCATTTGGGGAATGTGCTAAAAAAATTTTAATGTATGTATAAACTTCATGAAATAATACTACAGTATAAGCAACACTAAATAGAATAAGTAGGGAAACAGATTTATGAATTTATATAGAGTGAATTAAGAGGGGAAAAAAACAACATACACAATAACTACATAAAGTCAAAATCAAATGTTTATTTATAATAATAAAACTGTTCCTGACACATCAATAGCATAACAGCATAAACAGAAAAAGGAAGAGAAAAATGAACATTTTAAAGTAATTTAACATAAACAGAAATTTGTTTTGAAAATATGGTAGAATACGGATATAGTATATATAGTGGTCCTCAAACTTTTTAAATAGGGCCAGTTCACTGTCCCTCAGACTGTGGGAAAGCTGGACTATAGTAAAAAACAAAAGCTCACACTCTGTCTCTGCCCCTCAGCCCATTTGCCATAATCTGGTGGGCCGCATAAATGTCCTCAGCGGGGCCGTAGTTTGAGAACCTCTGGAATACATCCACAATTGTACTCTATTGATGTGCTGATTAGTTTTGTCAAATGTTTTTTCACCAATTCCATTTATTATTTATTTATTTTTGGTTCTAAAGATTGATTCTCTGGGGGAGATGGGGAAAAATGGTTTTTAAGATAATGTAAAACACAAAAGTATGTTTATAAGGAAAAAGAAGTAAGATCTCAAGAAGCAAATATTATTTTCACTTTGAGCTAGGAGAATCATGAATGACTTCAGAAATGAAGGTTGCATTTGCATTTGAACTGCCTCTTAAAGCAAGGGAAGCTTTTCAATTAAAAAAAAAAAAACAAAATAAAAAAATAAAAATAATAATAAAAAAATTAGATGAGGATAAGTTCTTTCTGGGTAAACAGAGAAATGCCTAACATGTAACTCAAGTCAACAGGCAGAGAGTCAGAAAGACAAACTGCCTACATTTCTCTACAATTCTTAGACCTCTTCCACAGACCCCAATTCAGTCATTGTAACAGTCAGTATCACATTCAGCCTGCAGAATGTTCAACATATATGCGAATTATCTATTAGGAAAGCTTTCTTGCTCTAAATAAGTTTTTCTTTAATTGTGTAGAAAACTAACAAGAAAGCCATACAAGCTTATGTATCCACCTATTTATTCATTTCTTTTTTATATCCATTCATCCATTCATGTTCTATCTATCTACCATTAATCCATTCATCTATCGCCCTATGTCTCTTCAATCATTCATCCATTTGCTTATTTATTGATTCATTCTTTCATTTATCTATTTTTGTTCATTCATTTGTTTATTCTTTCACTTATCTATGTTCACTTATTCATATATTCATATATATATATTTGATATTCACTTAAATATTTCTCATTACATTTTAATCTGATTTAGGTTGTATTTGGATTGTCCTAGGCTTTAAGCTGCTTATGTGCCATATGTTTGACATTCTGTGGGTAAAAGATAGTCTTGGATATGGAATTGGAAGATGTTTTAATTCTATCTAAGGCATTTATAAGCTGTGTGGCCCTGGAAAAAAGTCTTATCAGCATTATGCCTCAGTTTCCACATCTGTCAAATTAAGGACTTGGCAATGCATATTCTATGCATTTTATGCATTCTATGATGCAATGCATAAAACATCTCTGTGCCTAGAGATTAGCTATCATGACACAGCTATTTCTTTTTATTTATTATTTGTATTTATAATTTATTAGTTGTAGGATTATGAATCCAGATCCATGTGACTAGAGGTCCAGGACTTTATTCACTATGATGAATTTAACCAGCCACATAAGTCACTGTTGCTGGTATTCTCTATGTTGAGTGATGAATCTCATTTCACTCTCTATAGGGTTAGAAGTTCCATTAAAGAATATTTTAGGAATTAATCACAAGCCTGTATAATTGAATGAGCTTGGAAGAAAGAGGAGAAAATACATTTCTTTCTCTTCCTCCCTTTGCAGAAATAAGGAACTATGAATTTATTGCATAAACTCACAGACTCAGGATATATGTTGATTAATTTTGCAAATTGCCTTTTCTTTTCCTTTAAGCATATCTTTTGTTAAAAGGGATACTGCTTTGGAGAAAGGAGGAAGAAAGATTATTCGGAAATAAAAGTGTTATCAATAAAATTAATTGAACTATGTCTTATGAAAGAGTATATTAGTAATTTCTTTAAACTGAAGATTATAAAAGCATGTAAAGTTTGGCCCTACTTTTTAAGGGAAAAATGTGATAAATCCATAAATATTTGAAAACCAAAGGTCTTAACTGCAAAGACAAAATCTTAATTTTAGTCTTATGTTTGAGCAAAGCCATTCTAAAGCATTCCTGCAAATTTAATCCAATACTCTAATAAACATATTTATTTTCCAGACCTTATATTTGTTTCTAGAATTTCAACTTGGCATTCAACTTTACAGTTGAGGGAGAAAAATCTTGTAGTCATTTTGAAGGAGAAAGATGATGGGTGCCAAACACTCCTATAACAGTGACAGCCAGGATTCAAAGTTATTCTGCATGTGGTCTTGGCACTCATTGTAAGCTATCCCATCATTCCAACTTTCAACAGCTTCCCAACCCACCTTCCGTTAATGCTTCCCTAATCCCTAAGGCTCCCAGTTATTGACTGCAAAATAAATTGCAAAAACATATTTTATAACAGATGCTTTCCCTAGATGGCAGCACCAGATTGCAATATCCCAATTTGGGTTATCTATTCATAACTAGAGCTGATATTAGGATAAGCAGGGCAGACCATGACCTAGTCACATTCTGGTGTCATTAAAAATGCACAGCATTTGGAATCTCAAGATAAAACAGTTTCCCGTTCCTATATCCATCCTCACACAGAGAAACCTCATTGGTCAGAAAATGAGCCATTTATGAGATGTACGTCAAGGAGAGAGCAACAGTAAAGCATCAAATGGCAAATGAAAGGTGAGAAGCTTTGTGGCCTGCAGAGCTGGTAAATGGGAAAATTCAAAAGGAAATAACCTGATTAAGGTAAAATCAGAGAGACAAAATGGAAGAGTGGCTAAAAAGATAGTCTGTGCTTATGTCTTGGGATACAAAAAAAAAAAAAAAAAAACAACAACAACAACAACAAAATTTTTAAATAAAAAAATTATTTAAGTAGCTCAGAATTGAAAGTGCCTAGGCGATTTAAAAATTCCTCTCCCCATCCTCCTAAGTGAATTCACCAAACCATAGACAGTTTTAGCATTTACAAATGGAAACAATTCCCTATATGTATTTATTTCTTCTTGGGAAAATGCTTTGATTTGAAACTAGTGGTATACAGATAAATGTCTAACAACCAGTTTTTTTTTTAATATACAACACATTTTTAAGTTTAATTTGAATAATTAACATTTTCTCCATCATTTTATAAAACCAAAAAAATAATAAGAATAATAAAATGAAACCCTGATTTGTTGCTTTCTGTGAGCTACAAATGCTGACTTTCCTGAAGTCAGCTGGCTCCAGGACATGTTTGAAGTAGGCTGTATCATCCAGGCAGGGCTGCTAGGTGATATAGTGGAAAGACTGTTAATCTGGAAGGAACATCCAATTTCAAATTCAGTCCTAGATACGGCCTGAGTGACCCAGGTCAAGTAACAACCCTGTTTTTACTCCATTTCCTCAATTCTAAAATGAGCTGGAGGGGGAAAATGGCAAACCACTCTAATAACTTTGTCAAGAAAACCCCAGAAGGAGTCACAAAGAGTCAGATATGACTGAAATGATTGAACAGCAGCAACAACATAAAAACAACATATCTTCCAGATAGAATAGGGTAGGAGATAGAACATCTGATTTGGTGTTAGAAGATTCAAATCCAACTACAGATTGTGGACTTTAGGAAAGTCATTTAAATATATATTATTATTATTATTATTATTAAATATATATGCTTTTTAGTTTCCCCCAATTTCATTTTAGACTTTTTTACATTATTTAAACATTGAGATTCAGATTCTTTCCCTTATTCCCACTCCCAGCCTCTTTTAAGATGGCACATGTGAAGTTATTCTAAGCATTACCATAAAAGTCACATTGTGAAAGAAAATATATGTCTTTGCCCTTAAAGAAAAAGCCTAATGAAAAATAAAGTAAAATAAGAGACAGAGACAGACAGACAGATAGTGAGACAGACAGAGACAGAGATAGAGAAAGATGATTCAATCTGTATTGGGACCCAATCAGTTCTTTCTCTGGATATGGATAGAAATTTTTATCATCGGTCCTTCAGAGTTACGGATGATTTTAATGCTGAGAATAGAAGAATCATTCACAGCTGATTATCCCAGAACATTGCTATTATATTGTACACATTACATTTCATTTGCATGAGTTCATGAAGGTTTTTCTGAAAGCATCCTGTTCATCATTTCCCATAGAATAATAATATTCCATCATAATCACATACCATAACTGATTCTTTCATTCCCTAATTAATAGGCATTCCCTCAGTCTCCAATTTTTTGGCCTGTGAACAGAGCAGTTATAAATATTATAGGCAAGCCACTTGATCTCTGTCAGCCTCAGCTTCCTTATTTCTAAAATGGGGATAATTATAGCACCCCATAATCTCAGGATTGTTGAAAGGATAAGATGAGATAATATTTGTAAAATATTTTTAAAAGCCTTGAAGCAATATGTGTGTGTGTGTGTGTGTGTGTGTGTGTGTGTGTGTGTGTGTGTGTGTGGAGAGAGAGGAGAGAGAGAGAGAGAGAGAGAGAGAGAGAGAGAGAGAGAGAGAGAGAGACAGAGACAGAGACAGAGAGAGAGACAGAGAGACAGATGCTAGCTACAATTTATTTAAAACTAAAGTTAGTAGTTATGCATATCAAAAGGTGCTGGAAATCACTATATAGCAGAGAAATGCAAATTAAGACAATTCTGAGGTACCACTACACACCTGTCCGGATTGGCTAAAATGACAGGAAAAGATAATGATGAATGTTGGAGGGGATGTGAGAAAACTGGGACACTGATGCATTGTTGGTGGAGTTGTGAAAGAATCCAACCATTCTGGAGAGCAATCTGGAATTATGCCCCAAAAGTTATCAAAATGTGCATACCCTTTGATGCAGCAGTGCTACTACTGGGCTTATATCCCAAAGAGATCTTAAAGGAGGGAAAGGGACCTGCATGTGCCAAAATGTTTGTGGCAGTCCTCTTTGTAGTAACTGGAAATTGATAGATGCCCATCAATTGGAGAATGTCTGAAGAAGTTATGATTTATATATATATATATATATATATATATATATATGTATGTATATATATATATATATTATAGAATATTATTGTTCTCTAAGAAATGACCAGCAGGATGATTTCTGAAAGGCCTGGAGAGACTTACATGAACTGATGCTGAGTGAAATGAGCAGGACCAGGAGGGTCATTGTGCACAGCAACAGCAAGACTATGACTATCAATTTTGATGCATGTGGCTCTTTTCAACAATGAAAATATTCAAACTAGTTCCAATTGTTCAGTGAGGAAGAGAGTCATATACACCCAGAGAGAGGACTATGGGAACTGAGTATGGACCACAACATGGGATTTTTACTCTTTCTGTTGTTGTTTGCTTGCATTTTTGTTTTCCCTCTTGGGTTTTTTTCCTAGATCCAATTTTTCTTGTGCAGCAAGATAACTGTATAAATATGTATACATATATTGGATTTAACATATATATTTTAATATATTTAACTTGTATTGGACTAATTGCCAGCTTGGGGGGGGAATGGAGGGGGAAATTTGGAACAGAAGGTTTTGGAAGGGTTAATGTTGAAAAATTACCCATGCATATGTTTTGTAAATAAAAAGCTTTAATAAAAGAAAAAAAGGGGAAAAAAAGAGAATACATCATTTAAGGGAAAGAAACATCCAGATTGAAGAAATTAAAATGTAAACTTTTGAGGTGAGGCATTATTTCATTTATTTTTGATGTGAATACCCAACACAAAGCAAAGTGCCTAGAAGTAGAATAAATTAGTAATCTTAGCCTTTAGTAATAAATGCTTTTTGTTTGATTGATTAATTGATGAGATCACAGATCACCGATTACTTCAGGAACTGTAATTGGAATTCTAGATTTGTTGTTAGCCAACAAATGTATTCCACAGCCATTGATGCTTTTCCTGCCCCCATATTATTTTTCCTTTTTGATTGTATTAACTGATAGAAGTTGAGACTGAGAAATACTATTCAAATCTCCCTAATTTCTTCATATGCGAAATGCTATGTAAACAATATTGGGCCTAGAGAGTCTGCAATAGGATATTAAAAGCCAGGAGTTAGAAGAATTGGTATTTAAGGCAGTTTCATTTATTTGCATTTATTTTCAGCCAGAGCAAGGAATACACAATCCAATTAACCATGATAATGAATATTCATACTAGAGCACTTTTATCTACCAACAGAGAAACTCAGGGTATATTGTCATAAAGTGTTCAATTAACATATGTTTGTTTATATCATTTTTGTTCTGGGTTTGAATGAAATAAATAAGAAGAGACACTAAAAGTTATGAGAGATGGGAAAAGGGTAAATTAAACTTTGGGAAAATAAATTGAATATCAAAAGGACAAATTGAAATCCTTATGTAACATCTTTATATTCATGTAAGTTCTTTGCCAATATACCTAAATATGTATCTCTAGCACCTAGGACAGAGAGGTAATTAACTGGATGGTTTTAGGCATTGGGAAGGGTGTAAGACTCCTTCACATGGTGCTTACCTGAGTAAGGTAGGTGCTTACTTATGGCTGATGTTGTCATTTGTCCTTTTCTCCAGTTGCAATTTCCTTATTAATTTAAACACTCTAGATAACTGTAAGATTTAATTTAACTAAATTTGAGAAATAGTTATGAAATCTCTTATGTAATAGGCACTAAAAATAGTGAGAGAGAGAGAGAGAGACAGAAACAGAGAGAAAGAGAGAGAGAGAGAGAGAGAGAGAGAGAGAGAGAGAGAGAGAGAGAGAGAGAGAGAGAGAGAGAGAGAGAGAGAGAGAGAGAGAGAGAGAGAGAGAGAGAGAGAGAGGAAGAATAGGAAGAAGAAGAAGGAAGAAGAAGAAGGAGGAGGAGGAAGAGGAGGAGGAGGAGGAAGAGGAGGAAGAAGAGGAGGAGGAGGAGGAGGGAGGGGAGGGAGAGGAAGAGACAGACACAGAGAGACACAGAAACAGAGAGAGACAGAGGGAGAGGGTTCTGGGGATATAGGTTCAACTCTTGTCTCTGATGTTTTTTTTTTTTTTCATATTTAAGATGACAAAGTCACCTTTTAGATGTCTCTTAAACTCTATCATCTCAGATCCATTGAAATGTAATACAAGGTTAAGAATGATAGGAGCAAAGGAAAAGTCCAGACAGTCCTTAAGGAAATTTAATCAGGAAGCGATATCTTTCAGCTGGACAGAAACAGGTTAGCTTGAGGAGAGGAAACACCTGAGTTGAGCCTTGAAAGAAAGGGGTTTTGAGAAACAGAGATGAACAATGACTAAATTCTATTTAGGAGAGACAAGTTATTCATTCATGTACTTAGGAACATACAGGATGAAATCAGAGCCTCCCCTCTCCCCTCAGGAATTCAGTTTTATTGGAATAAATATGAGGGAGGACAGTTTGAAATAAGTTTGAAATTTTTACACAGGCTGGAATTAGATCGTGGAATGTTTTCAGTGTCAGGACAATGAGTTTATACTTTTTGAGAGGGAGAGTAATATGTCCATACCTGTGCATTAAGGACATATTTTGTACATCTATGTAAGGAATAGATGGGAGAAGGGAGACACTGAAATAAGGAAGATGTATTTGAATGATATTGCAACAGTCTAGCTGATAAGTAATGAGGGTTTACATTGGGCTGGTACCAAAGGAAGTGGGAAGAAGAGAATAATTGTAGGAAGGGTCAATAGAGAGAAAATAACTAGAACCCACTACCTAGTTGTGAAGAGAAATGAGAGAAACAAAAGTCCAAAGAAAAAAGTATCAAAGTGGAGTATGGGAAGAAATGATGATAAAATGTACACAAACAGGGAAGTTGGAAGATGATTTTTCTCCCATCACCTCAATTATATTCTGAACATATTAGATTTGAGATCATATAGAAAAATTCACGTGAAACTGTTTTTTCAGGTAGTTAAAACTAGAATTCAAGAGTGAACTTGCATAATAAAATTTTTAATCAAAATATCATCTCTATAGAATTGAGAATTAAAGCACAGAATCCTATATTAAAAGCTAAAAGGAACCTTAAAGGACATCCATCCAACTACCTTACTTTACAAATGAGAAATCTAGGAATCAAGTAAATTAAGTTACTTTTCTAAGTTCATACAAGATGCATAAGTCAGAGATGGAACTTGAAATAAGCTACCTAGACTCCATAAACTCTAGTAATATTCCTTCCACTACACTATGAATCATGGGTATAGTTGAGATTCCCAAAGGGAGAATTCAGAATGGAAAGAGGAATAGACACAGTATGGAATCTTACTGGGTAATGACACTTAGGGCATGGAAGCAGGTTGATATTTGGATATCAATATTTGGATATTTGGAAAATCAAAGGAGAGTGAGAAGGATCAATGAGTCAGATAGGAAGAGAGCCAGTTAGTATAGTTACATGCAGGGAAAGATGAATTGATTGATAATGTAAAAATAGAGCCTTTTATATATAGTTAAGTAGGGTCATGCATTTCAAAGAAATAGTCTCAGGTAGTTCAGATAGATAATGAATAGTAATGAATACTGTGTAAAAAATATTGAATACTCATCAAAAAAGATGAGAACTGAGTAATGATCATCCAATTTAGCAATTGGGAAGTCACTGATGATGATGATGATGATGATGATGATGATGATGATGATGATGATGATGATGAGAGACACAAAGACAGAGAGACACAGAATAATTGAGAAGTGTCCATAGAGGACTGAATCAGAAAACCCAATTCATTATACATGAGTATACAATAAGGGTAGGAAGAAATGGAAGTAGCATAGACATTTATTTCTATCAATTAAGCTGTCAACGAGATGCTAAATACAAGATGGTAGCATATTGAAGAGATAGGGCTAGAGAATTAACCTGCTAATTAATTAGTATAGAGAATTCTTGAATAAGGAGATCCTCAACCAATGCATGTGGATAGCTTGAAATGAGATAATTGGTTTTGATGAAATCAATGGTCTTTTTAATCTCAAAATCTAAAATCTTATAATCTTTCTCTGAAGCTGATAGTCTAAGAGAGACTGAGAAGTTAGCTGAGTTGCCCAAAATCACATCCAGTATATTTCACAGGTGGGCTTTGACCATCTTCTTGACTTCAAGGCCAGCTCTCTGTCCATCAGGTCAAATCGATTCAAATGAAGGATTATTAAGAATGGGGTGGGGAAACTTAGGCATTTGTGTAATCGTAGAAAAACAGCCAGTAGAGTTGAAAAGACTCAAGATGGAAGAAGCAATAAGTTATGAGACATGTTGAGTGGAGTTGGAATCAAAGGCTTTGTTGGAGATAAAAAAAGAGAGGGATTAAGATGCTTTGATTTTCCTCTGACCTTGGAATAAAGTAGGAGGGGATATATGAAGGCAATAGAGAAAATGAGAAGAGAAAGTTTATGAAGATGGATTGAATCTTCTTGGCCAAGTAGGAAGCAAAGTTCATGTAATCAACTAGTTAACTCTCCTTCCTAACAACTCATCCTCCTCATTCAGGAGACTGAGACCCATAGATGTTATGTAAATTGCTTTCTTGACCGTCACTGACTCCAAATCCACTGATTTTTATAATGGGACACTATCTCCTGATGAAGATAAAAACTATTAAATTTCATCAAAAATTTACCCATATCTAATGATAATCTTTTAAAGAAAAAAGATCATAATTTTCTTTAAAAATGAAATTATATTAATCATTTTAGAGCAAAAGAATTTTTAAAGTGTATATGTACACATGTGTATGTTGTGTTATATTTAAATGACTCATTTGATGCTGAGTAAAATTTAAAGTTAAAATTTAAAAACAGCATTGCCACCAAATTTCCTACATTTTTTCTGCCTTCATTCCTGAAAGTAATTAGAAATATTTTATAATAAGGTTAATATAAGAGAAGTGAATGTCTGATAGAATAGAGATGATTTTATTTTTAGACAGAATAATGGAATCTCACCTGGGGAAATTCAGAGGTCATTTAGTAGAACCAACTGCAACAGACTCACATGGTCATCCTAATTTTTGATTAAATATATTCATCAGAATCTATTAAAGGTAGGATGATGATATTCTAATTTTGTACCATTCCATTTCAGAGAGTCCTAATCTTGCTATCTTAGCTCTCTAACTCCCTGGATTTTGTTACTTAGCCTCTTCACCTCCTCCACATTTCCCCTCATTAGCAAATAAGCTCTGTAAAGGCAAGAAATATGACTAGCATGATATCTAGCATTTAATAAGTGTTTATTGCTTTCCTGCCTGTTTCTAATTATTACATCAAGCCTAAATGTACCTCTTTGATCTTCCAAAGAGGAGTCTCTCTGAAGTCAAGAAATACAGTTTTATCCATGTTCCACATAACATCCCTTTAGATATTTAATGCAGCTATCAATTCCTCCTTTAAACAATGTTGTGTCTCCCATGACAAGAATTCCCAATTTCATCAGTGTATACTTAATAGTATAATTTATACAGGTTTCCTATCCTGATCTTATTTTTTATATCTTCTGCCAATTCTCAGCAACTTTTATACAATGTGGAAATTGAAATTGAATATGTTCCAGATGTGGTCTGCACCTGTCAGAATATGACAGAATTTCATCTTCCTAATCCGTTTTTAACTAAGAATAATTTGCACTGGCTTTCTTTTTATCCCCCTTTTCTGGTCAGCCACATCCATTTGTTGACTTCTTTGAGTTTGCATTCCACTAAACCACCTTCCCCCATGTCTTTTTAAAATAAATATTAACTTTCCATGCTTTTCCTCTCTAGGCTTGTGAAATTAATTTCCTCAACCCATAAGTAAGATTTTATATTTTTCTCTCTGAAAATTAATTTTGTCATTTTTGGCCCAACTTTCTAATAATTTTGTGCATTTTACATTGGTTTTAATTTCTCAAATTGAAGTGTGTATTTATTTCACTGCCAAATTTGTTATGTTTGACAGATTTTCTACATCAATTACATGTTCTCCCTCCTTGCCCAATAGTAATAGACTACTTCATTTGTCAGGTATCTTCTTGTCCATCAGAACTTAATCATTGTGAACCTCTCCCCTGCACCACCCTGCACACAAGAGGAAAATGGAATAAGGAGTCCTAATCATTAGTAGAGTAAGGAAGTGCAAATAAGTCAAATAAATAAATTAATATTTTATATATATATATGTATGAATATTTTGTATATATGTATGTATATAGATATACACATTTATATAATACACACATATATCCCCACATAATATTAGCATTTATCTCCTCTGAATTGTTGTGAAGATAAAAATCAGTTACTACTTGTAAATCATTGAGTGAAATGAGCAGAATGTGGAGAACATCGTACACAGTAAGAGCAACATCATATAGATCATAAACTTTTATCAACTTTGTTTTTCTCAGCCATACAATGATCTAAGACAATTCCAAAAGACTCATGATGAAAAACGCCATCCCTCTCCAGAGAAAGAACAATAGTCTAAAATGTAGACTTTTCATCTTATTTGTTTTTTTTTCTTTCTTATTTCTCCCCTTTGTTCTGATTCTTCTTTCACAAAATGACGGTCATTTTGTTATTACAATCATTAATTGTAATTATGTATGACAATCATAATTGTAATCATATAATTGTAATACAAACATTAATATGATTATACATGTATAAAATATATCAGATTGTTTGCCATCTTGGGAAAGAAAAGGAAGGTAGAAGAAAAAATGGAAATCAAAATCTTATAAAAGTAAATGTTGAAAACTAAAAAAAAAATAAAATGAAATAGAATTTGAACCATAAAAATAATACTTGTAAAGCACTTTGTAAATATTAACATTCTTTAGAATTGCTTATTATTATCAATGACAATATTTTAAAATAGAAATCCACTTGGTACATAGGATGATACTTTCCATCTTATTTTCTTACATTATTTTTATTAAAATATTCTGCTTAAACCAAGAAAGATTTTAATTAATTAAGGATGAGGCTTAAGCTTGCTAGGAACTCTTATGTGAGGTAACTGCCTCTACCAATTCTAATCAATACCTTTTCTACAACTTTTATTCTTAGAGAGCTGCCTAGACCTCTGAAAAGTCATTTATCCAGAAGAAGTTAAATATATAAGATTTGATGACAGGCTTTCCTGACTTCAAAATTGGCTCTATACATCACACTACATGTCCTTTACTGTGATAATATTGTGCTAATGATAATGAATATGGAGAATTTAGAGAGATTTGGGAACTGTTACTGAGTAAAACACACAAGAACAACTATATATATGCATATATAGATATATCTAAGTACATATATACACTGTGATTACAGTAATGCAAATAAAATGATCCCTAATAAGAAAATACATTGGAAAAAGAAATGACAAACCACTCTCTTATCTTTGCCAAGAAAACTCCATGGACAGTATTGGCAAGCTATGGTCCATGGGATCACGTAAAGTCAGACACAACTCTACAACAAATAGGGAGGTAAACTTGGAATAAATGAAAAATCAATCCACAAACATTTATTAATCACCTAGCATATGCTAAGTAGACTTTTCTTCATCAGAAAATAGTACAGAATAAATAACAGAACACCAGCTACACCTTGTCCCTCCCAATAAACACATTAATTAATGTGTCCTAGAGAATAGAAAATAAAATAGTTTTTTTTTTCATACCAGTGGAGATGTGAGGGTTATTAAGGTAGAATTCTTCCATATATCTATGTCTATGACCTGAGACTTTTTCCAGACTTGTAGACAATGAGAGTGATTTAAGAAGGTATAGAACTGGGAAGGTATTGAAGTAGTAGCATTTGAACTTGGTCAAACATGATTCACACTTGGTTACTTGACTTGGGGATATCATTTCCATTTAAAATATGAGGCTAATTCATCTCTCATTCTCTAAGGCCCTTCAAAATTCATCTGAATCATGACTTAATAATAGTATGGACCTGATCTCCATATGATTTTATGGAATATTGAGAATTGCCATAATATCAGAGAATCCTGTTTCAAAGCTCAGTGTTAGAACACTAAAAATACTCTTAATTTTGTCCAATTAAAGAATGTAGCTAAACAAAGGAACAATAAAGATGAGCCAAGGGAAGGAAAACAGAAGTTTATAAAAATGGTTAATAAAAATAGGAACTTAAAAAAATCAAGGGCTGAGCTCACATGTAAGAATCAAAACTAGAGATGATTCCATAACTGTCTTCAAAAACTTTGCTCTAGTCAGATCATATTGAATTGATTTCAGTTGTGGGCATGACATTTTAGGGAAGACATTGATAAGTTACAAAATGCCTAGAGAAGAACCACTTGGATAGTGAAGGGACTTTAATTTATACCTCACAGGATTCATTTGTAGTATATGGAGTTTCTTAGCCTGAATAAGGGAAAATTAGAAAATGGGGGTTGAGGGACAGATTAGAGTATTATGTCTTCTTTCTAGTATTGAAATGTAGTCATGATTGTGATGTAAAATGACATCTACATCCAGAGAAAGAACACTGAAATCTGAATGCAGATTGAAACATAACATTTTCACTTTTTAAAATTTATTTTCTTTTTTTTTTTTTGTTTCTTCTGGTTTTCCCTTTTGTTCTGATTTTTCTTGCACAATATGACTAATGTGGAAATATCTTTAACATAATTATATATATATATGTATATATACATATATATATACATATATATATATACATATATATATATATATATATATATATATATATATATATATATATATATATATATATATATATATATATATATATAAAATTTATAGCAGATTGCTTGGTGCCTTGGGAAGAACGGGGAAGGAAAGAGAAAAATTTGCAACACAAAGTCTTACAAAAACAAGTTGAAAACTATTTTTATATATTATCAGGAAAACAAAATACTATTAAGTTGAAAAAATATTGTCATATTGAAAAGACATTAGACTTACAGTTGCCCACAAGAGTAATGTTGGAAAAGCAAAAGAAGCATATGTAGATTTGATATCAGAAAAGAAAATCCTAACAATTAGAGATGTCCCAAAATGAAATGACTGCGTTGGGAGATTTTATATTACTCCTCACTAAAGGTCTTTAAGCACAAGCTGGATGACCTATTATCAGTCATGTTATATGGAAGATTCCTTTTTGGATTTAAGTTGACTGAGATCTTGCTTAGATTCTCATTCTAACTCTGAAAATTCTATAATTCTTTGGCAATGTTGGCAGGAACCTTAGAGATCACATCATTTAACTTATTTTATTTTATGATTCAGAGTTTATAAAAGTTAAGTGACTTGCCCCAAATCATATAATTATTAAGTAGAAGAGTTGGGTGTCATTTTCATTTCCATTGACTCAAAATTTAGACACTGCTTTACTATAGGAAAATTCACTTTTCTTTTTTATTTATTTATTTTTTTGACAATTCACGTTTTTTATCCATGCCAGAGTCAATCATGAGGCTGGCTTAAGGAACTTTTCTGCCAAGAAGTTAATTAAGTATTCTTAAAATGCCTACACTATGTTATCCCCTTGAGTGTTTGGAATTTCAGACCTTTCTTTGTATCTACAACATCCTGCACAGTGTCTGGAAAATAGATGTAAAAAAGAAGGATGAAGATTTCAAGATTTTTGCATCCTCAATTTTATAAACCTGTTGTGAGAAGTGTAACCAAATATACAAGATTTAATTACCTTCATCAGTAAAATAATAACTCCCAAAAATGTTCTAGGAATTTTTACTTCAAATGAGCCTGGGATTATTGTCCATATTGGGGAAAACAGTGAACTCTGATAACAATACTGATAAACTCAGAAGTAGACGTGTCCTTGAAAATGCAGTTATTTTCAAATAGAAATAGAAAACGGAAACTTGAATTTCCATTTTACTACATGTCATGAAGTGTTAAGCCATTTATCCAAATAATTAAGATAAATATACCTTGATTATCTGGGGTTGAAAGTTATGAATAATAATCAAGGTTAGTCTTGGAAAATGATCATTTAATAATTTAATAAAATTGTGGTTCTATAGTGAAGAATTAAATAATATATCCAAACATTGTGAACTTAAAGCCAAATAATGTAAAATAAAGGATGCTAATTATGAGGATACTGAAAATAACAACAATAATAACAACTGGCATTTATACTGTTAGTCCCAGGTACTGTGCTAACAAATATCTCATTTCGTTCTCACAACAACTCTGGGAAGCAAGTGCTATTATGACCCCCATTTTTTTTTTACAATTTAAAAAATGTGGCAAACAGAGGTCAAATGATTAAGTAAGATTATACAGTTTATATATGTCTGGAATTAGACTTCAAATTTAGGTAAATGGTCGGATGGTGGTTCCTTCAACAGTGATAAAGAAAGTGGAAAAAAGGAAAACTTTTGGAGGAAAAAAAACAAGTTCCATTTTGGACATGTTGGCATTAGGATAGTATGGGACATCCAATTCAATAGGCAATTATAATTGTGATATTGGAGGTTAGGATTGAATGTATAGATTACTGAATCTTTAATCAGACATGATGAGTAAATCTATAGGAACTGATGAGATCACCAAGTGAAATAGTATAGAGGGAAAAGAAAAGAGAATCCAGAACAAAACCCTTAGAGACACTCAAGGTAAATGTCCTTGGATTAAAATCAGCAAAGGAGATTGAGGATTAATCATATAGGTAGGAGAATCAGAAGAAGTGTTGTCCTAAAACCTAGAGAGAAAAGTATCTGGGAGAAAAGTGTGATCTGCAGGCTGCTTAGAGAGAAAAAAAAAGGATGAGGATTCAGAAAAAGACCATTGGTCTTGGCAATGAATATATTATTAGTAACTTCAGAAAGAGTAATTTTGGTTGAATGATGAGATGAGGAGTCGGGCTCTAGAGAGCATTTAGCAACAAAGTGTTTAGAAACAAAAAGGGTTTAATAGAGATGCAACAAGAACTAGATTTTTGGAGGAGAGATATAAAGGTATGTTTGCAGTCAATGATTATCAAAACTATTCAAGAAAACAGACATATGGAGGTTAAAGTAATTATTCAATTTAGAATAATAATAAAAATGATAAATAATACAAGCTTAATAATCTTCCTTTAACTTAATCTACCATATATTTCAGATAAATATTACAAATGTTTGCTTGAATTATTCCTTTCATTTCTTCACAAAACAGCCATGCTTTTCTAGAAAACTTTTTAGAACAAGTTTTGCTCAATCTTGCAATGTTTTGTAAATCAGTAACTGTTTGGATCATTTGGCCAAACCAGATAAATTCACAATATTTTTTTCCAATGATAATAGTAAATGGTGTTTACCAGACACCAAAAGTTTTTCCCTTAAATTTAGGGGTTTGAGGAAGGAGATATAGATTATTTAGTTTTATTTGTATGCAAATATGTCCTTTTTTTAGGTTTTATGATTATCTCTTCAGAAAATTCAGGTATAAAATGCATTTGTGTTTTCAATTAGCATTTAATTTTTTCTTCTCTTTAAGCAAGAAATTAGCAATACATAACGTAAATGATAAAACACTGCATCCATTCCTCTTAGGTTTATCTCATTATGTATCTAGGAGAAGGAAAAACAAAAAACCCTCACATGTTTCTTATTCTTTTTTAATTTCTCAACATCGTAAGAAGGGACCACATCAAATTGCAGATTATTCTGAGATTGTTAAAGGAGCCAAGAAATTGAATATCAAGAAAAGAAAAATTGTTGCTAATCTCACACAATAGCTTGCAGGTGTTTGTTCTTAGAGATAAATCTCAAGAGCATTTTTGTGATCAACTTAATTACAGTAGGAGGTTGTGTATATATTTCTGAGTACAAAATGCAAAATGAATTGTACATGACAGATGTTTTTATTGTTGGTTTATCTGATTCCTATTTTTTAAACAAAATGAATATTATCTCCATTTTTCCCATTCCTTTAACAACCATTATATACAGATCTGAACCAGGAGGTTTCAAAAAGATTCAATTTTATGAGGAAGGGGAATGAGCAAAGGAGTCTTCGATAAATTAGATGAATTCCCCAGCAAATTTGGAGAGATTATAGGTGATGATCTTTGGTGATATCTCAACAGCACATCAGGAGCTTCCCTGCTCTATCTATTCCTTTATATATGATAGTAGCTAAGTTTCAGAGGAACAAAAAGTACCAAATTTCTCCATAATCTAAAATATATGCTAGTTCTACTTTTCTCTCCTCTCCTGGACTTAAAAACTGCAACATAAGAGTGAATCTTCTTTGGTGAGCTGTATTAGGGAAATTTATTTCTCTCTTTGCTGCTCTGTAGAAGTAGTCAATAGTGACTTTCAAGACAAGCACTTAACAAGGTGTGTGCATTTACCTAAATGGTCTGAGATTTCTACACCTCAATTTTCTTTTTAAAGTACAGGTCAGAGATTATACCAACCTGAGGATCAATTTCTCCTGTCCAACAACAAAAAAAGTTGTTAGGATTTCTGCAGAAACACATGAAACAGGGATACATGTGCTTAGTTTTACCAGGCCTGAGGGTAGACTTTGCATTTCATAAGTAATGTCAAGTTTAAGAGTTACAAAATTCAAGAATTTTAATCAGCCTCAAAAAGGGAGATAAAGTTAATAGCTTGCTTCTTAGAATAATAATTAATATTGCCAATATGGATAGCCTTTATGTTGGAGGACAGGAACCACATTTTGGGTCAAGGAGATGTTCTTGCTATTTAGAAAAATTGATAAGATAAAATGGAATGTTTGTTCAGCAACCCTTCCCCCAAATGTTTTCACTTTTTAGGGAAAAATCAAAGGGATGTTTGAATCATTTTGTTTTTCTACTATATCTGTCCCTAAGTTCCTCTGAATCTTTATTATTATTATTTCAATGGATAAGTGATATTCGGGTCACCACTGCTTGAAAGTGAGGCTGTTATATTTTGACTCTTCCTTTAGGGTCATCTGGTATTCTTAGGGGATTAAGGTGGGGGGCAAGGGAGACAACTCATCTCTCTATTGAATGTTCAAGCCCCCACCAGTGGTGTTCACTTTCATTTTAGGAGTTCAAGCACTTCCATTCCATTTAACTTAAAATCAGATTACCTTTTACAAAGGTACTTCAAAGATATAAGAAGAACACGTGCAAATATTTTCCACTCCTAACACCTTAGGGTATACTTTTTATGCTACCTTAGTCTCTGGATAATTGAGTTCTTGGCTAAATTCAGTTCCTACATATTATTAATTCCACTAAATTCCATTTGCAAAATACTGCCCTCATGGGTTTGCCTTCTAACAAACTGGCTTCTCAGGACTTTATTGCAGGGCTGGTAACAAGATTATCTCAGAATTCTAGTTCTATAGTGTCCATGATCCAATGTATAAGTCAGGGACTCCAGTCTTTATGCCACCATAATTATTTCTCCTTTCCTCTCTCTTACCTCCTGTCCTTCCTCCCTTATTTTCCTTCCTCTATCCCTCCCTCTTTTAATCTAAATGTGTGTAGATCCAGATACTGGAAAAAACAAAACAAAACATAAGCATAATGGATAGAAAGCTTCCTTAGAATCAGGGAGAACTAAGTTCAAGTCTCATTTCTTATGTATACTGTCTATGCTACTTAAACCCTTCAGTGTAACTAAGATTATAAGTGGAAAAGGAAGCACTGGTTTATATTGGTAGTTATTTCTTATCAATATTTATTTATACTAATGAAATCTTTGTTTTTCAGTCATTTCACTCATATCTGATTTATCATGATCCCATTTGGAGTTTCATTTGCAAAAATATCACAGTGTTTTATAATTTCCTTTTCTACCTTATTTTGCAAATGAGGAAACTGAGGCAGCAAGGTTAAGTAACTTGTCCAGGGTAACATAATTAGGAAGTGTCTGGAGGCCTAATATACTTTCCACTGCATCACCTAGCTGACCTGTAGCAATCTTAGGTCCCATTCGAAAACCAAAACAAAACAGGAACAAGAACTTAGCACAGTGTGGAATTTTTTTTTTGAGATGCATATATTTAGGGAGCTCAGGAGGGAATGGAAATTGAACTTTCATCACCTCCATCAGTGTCAAAATGTTTGGTCCACAAATGCTGATCATCAACTCTTCTGTTAACCATGCTCTTCAAGGACTGCCTGCTTCTGTAACATGCCCAAGGGCATATAACTAGTATTTATCAACAAGAGCAGGAATGAACCCAAAGCCAATTCTCTCTCCACTAGCCCTCCACTGCCATTTGGCAGACATGGGATAGACATTGAGAGAAGTAGCTTTTAATCCTGGACATCAGGAAGTCCTAGTCAAGGAGTTAGGGAGATCTGGATTCAGTGCCTTTGACACTTTCCGATCCTGACCATGGATAAGCTCACAGTATCATTGTTGTCATGGAGAATATCATCTTAGAGCTAGAGACATGGGAAGATTGTAGATCCCTAAATGAAGAGCTAAAAAGTTCTTCAGAAGCCCTCTAGTTCAATCCTCTTTATTCTATATAGCAAGAAAATGAGTCTCAGAGAGACTCAGATAGATCTCTAAAACCAAACTGAGTTATATAAAGAATTCTCTCTGTATTGGAGAAGTCACAAAATATGAACACTCCAGGTTTTGTCACATCAGTGATAACAGAGGAGAGCAAGGCATTTCATGGAAAGAGGATACTTACATGGGCTCAGTTCTTGTCCACTCACAGAATAGCAGATCTATAACAAAAAAGTGAAAAAATGCAATTTATAGTACAAATCAAAAAACATTCCTATATGTATTTTATTTTATTTTATTATTTTATTCAGGCTTGTTGGTATTATTTTATTTATTCAAGTTGGTTTCTACTTGCTGGTACTTCTAATATGAAATGAAGATTCAGGCAATCTATTTTGCTCTAAATCCTGGAGAATTTCAAGACAAATGACACTAGTATTTGTTTAAGCTATTCAAATATTAGAAAATTTAAGACTAAAACTCTAGAGAAGAATAAATCTCAAACATTTGAAATGTGGGCCTCCACTTAGAAAGAGCCAACAAAAGTCTCTCACATTCTTGTTAAAGTGGAGCACCAATTGAATGTGCTTATCATAGATGAAAACTAAATTTCACTCAATAAGACATAACAAATATGTTTTGGAAATCCTTTAAAATACTTCAATTACATTTTAAGGATGCAATATGTGATTCATTCTCAATAAAAATGGATTAAAAAAGTCATTTTTCTTAAAAATCAATTCTCTTGAACTACAGAGATAAATAACTGAATATTTTACTTTAACGATCCACAGAAAGTTTGAGATGAATAAAACCCTTAAGAGACTCAAGATCCAGTAAAATGGTCTTGAAATATGCACCAGAATACTAGATTTATAGAAGTTTCAGTACACATAATGCACAATTTTGGATATAACATTTTAATTTGTAATTTTCTATCTAAATATTATTTATCTAGATTTTTAACATTCTAAATTAACACAGTATTTGCCAAATAAACACAATTTCTTTCTTTTTCCAAATAAACACAATTTCTTTCTTACATATAATTTCTGATCTCAAAACATGGCACGTTTTGATTTGTAAAGAACTCAATAAAATTATTTTATTGAAAGGAATCTGTATATATGTGAATTTTCTTAGTTTCTTATGGTGTTGTCCATTTAAACTTTCAGTGTTCCACGTTTCTAATTCTATATTCCAAAGAATATTGCACTATAAGAAAACATTTTCAAAGTGAGTCATCTAGTGCAGGACTTTTTCAACTTTTTTTCCACATTTTGCCTGAAAATTTTTTACATTACTCTAAGTATAGAAGTATACAAATCAAACATTTATTTATAATAAATGATAATTTCACTCCCAGTTACAACATCCTATATGAGGGAGACCCACAGTTTAAGAAGCCGGGCCCTAATAGACCTTATTTATTTTATGTACATATGACATGAGCATCCATTGTCTTAAATCAATTGAACTTCATTAATAAATATTTATTAAAAATTATTATGGTCCAGGCACTGTGACAATAACTGGAAATACAAAAACAAAACTGGACTGTTTTTGACCTCAAGGAAAATATAGATACTGAAAAATACAAGGATTAAATAAATCCAATTTATTTTATTTTAATTTAATTAATTAATTGCTAATAACTATGGTATCAGCAATGGCCAAGAAAACTTCTTTTTAAAGTAGCACGGAAGATAGAGATCTGAGCTTGGAAATAGGAAATGCTGGCTTTAAATCCTGCCTTCCATATTTACTAGCTGTGTCACCCTAGTCACTTAGCCTATGTGTAGCTCAGACAATATCCAACTACTTAGTCACAGTCAAATTGTAATCTAAATTGGTGGAGGGCGTCCCTATCTCCAGGAGTTCTCTACACTGGTAGATTCATAAAACCTTCTCATAATATAAGTAATTTTTCCAGTTGGATGAGTATAAGTTTCAAGAAACAGGTGTTTATGTCACATACTATATGTTCATTTTCTGCATTCTCCCCTCTCCTCCCTCTCCATCATACATAGTTTTATTTTAGTGAAACTGATTTTAGGATAAATAACTCATTTGGCAGCTTCCCTTTCCATGCTAAGTGAAAGGCTATTCATTGCCTCTTACATCTAAATCCCTTGATAGTTACATTCATGCAGTAATCGCAACATGTTAGAAGTTCTTTTTTAAAAAAATCAAAACATTTGAATATCAATTATTTTAACTGTAAGTCTTTTGTGGCTTTCAATTTATCCTTCCAAGTTTAAATTTTCTAAAAATAATGTGCTTTTATTGAAATAGCATGCTTTCATAGACAAGTCACATTCTCATTCAGTGGGGATTTTTATGTTCTAAATGGTATTCATCACTTTCCAGGGTCAGAAATTATTCTTATTTTATGAAAAGTAGCAAAAACTTTAAAAAAATTGTGGAAATACACAGAAGTACATAGAAACCCACTAGAGTTAGGGATAGAGGGATGCCCTAATTGAAATGACAATGAATAAAAGATTGGAGGAACATTATTCATTAATCAGTGAAGATGAACACTTGGCACTAGCTGAGTTACTTTGAGATATTTGCCTCTTCTGATAGATGAGTGGTTGAAATATCAAGGAGACCTGCCAAAGATGAGAAGGATGGATTCCCTTCCCTTCCCCCTACCAATCATCATGAAAGAACTAGTTTACTAATGTGATCATAATTCTTCATTTTCTTTCCTCAAGCCCCCAGTCAACTTCAAAATGTCAAGACTTTGCAGAAATAAATCGAAAGAAGATGGATTTGGGGTGAGTCACTGAAGAAAGCTGAAAGCAGTCCCAGCTTGGCTCAACACAGCAGAGTTAATGACTGGACATGCTTTCTCTGAAAACAGCTAATGTTGTCAGAGCCAACAACATAGGAACTAATGGTGGCATTTGTTGTTTCTGACAACAGACTTGATGCTATATTCGTTCTGATGGAATTTTTTTCCACACCACTTGCTTAAATCATTGTCTTTACCTATACTGTGAAACCCTACCACCCAAATTTGTTGATCCCTCCTCATAACTCCCACATACTTTAGCAGCTGCAAGGGCCACCAGCTGCTGAAGGCGGAATTCCAAAAGCAATGATGTGGAAAAAGCAGCAGTCATGTAGACATATTGGATTGCCACTATACCTACTAGTGAAAAAAACTACCACAAAACAGTTAATGCTGGAAATATTGTAAATTGCTTTATCAAAGTAAGGAGTCAGAAAAATCATATTGATTTACTTTAACTTGGTTATATATTTCTATCTATGTGTGTGTGAGTGTATATATGTATATCTGTATATGTGTGTATATAGATGTACAGACATATATTATTTTACTGCCTATTTTCACTTGCAAAAGACAACAACAATAACAGAATTAAAAGTTTCACAATGAACAACCTTCAGATACCAATAAGTTTAAGGACCACTGTTCTTTTTTTCATTCAGAAGCTTGATTAAGTTCAAGCTAGAGAAAGAAGACTTTTCTACTGGGAATAATGAAGCAAATAAAAGCAGGAAAAATAGTTGAAATTTTGAGACTATAATCTGATTAGAAGAGAAGCAAAAAAAGTAGAAAAATCCTTATAATAAAAAGTTCTGATAAAGGCCGAATTTCTAAAATGCATAGAGAATTGAATCAAATTTATAAGAATACAAGCCATTCTCCAATTTTCTTCAGATTTTTTTTCATTTGAAGGGACTTTATATTTAGTATTGAAATGGCAAGTGGTTTTATTTTCCCAACAGTGCAATGAACTCATAATCCAAAACTCTTGAGTTTTAATACTACTGAAAAACTTTTCTAAAGCTATTCTGGAGTAGAGCACATAGGGGGGTGGTGGTACAGAACCAAGATGACAGAGAATAAATAGGTTTTCATCTGAATTCTTCTTGGCATCTCTCAGATCAATATGAGATCAAGCCTCTGAACTGTTTTTGGAGTTACAGAACACACAAATATTTGGAATGAAACAAATTACTAACAGAAGATACTTTGGAAGAGCTTCAGAAAAAATTTTGTTTCAATCAGACACAGACAGAGTAGTGTTGTATCCATTCACTTAGAGAATCTCCTGGATCAAAATTCAGCAGTGTTCCCTACTGTGGCCTGGTTGAGAAGCCAGTAGATCAGCAGATTACCTGTGAGACATCCAACACAACTACAAAGAAAGGCAAAGAGTGAACCCCTGAAACCCAGAATAATGAAAGACTTGATTGCATGGGAAAGAAACCAGCAGTACTGGCCCCAGGGAAGCATGAAACTGCTAGTTCCTAAAGAGAAAGCTTGGGACATTCCCTAAGAGTAGATCTTATTCTTTAATAAATGAGGAAAAAACAAAAAAGAGCTCTTACCATGTATAGCTTTTATGGAGACAGAGAAGAACAGACCTTAAATCCTGAGGACATTAAAGGCAAATTATCTCCAGAAGAAATCCCAAAGGGTGATATGAATTCATCCTCATATGACAAGGCTCTCTTGGAAGAATTCACAAAGGACCTTCAAGAGAGTTAGAAGCAAAATGGGTAAAGGAAACAAGAACTTTGCAGAAGAGTTTGAAAAAGAACTCCTTAAAACAGATTGTGTGAAATGGAAAAAATCATATAAGCCCTTTCAAAAGAGATTTGATGAAATGGAAGAATTGTGTCACTCTTTACAAAATATATTTGAAAAAGAAACCAATTCACTGAAAAACAGAATTTGTGAAATGAAAAAAACAATCTAGTAAACAAAAAAATTCATTTAAAAGTTAAATTGACCAAATGCAAAAGGATATAAAAAAGCTAATTGAAGAAAATAATTCACTAAAAATTAAAATTGAACTCAATATAACATCAAGAATCAGTCAATAAACCAAAGAATGAAAAAATAGAAGACAATGTAAAATACCTCAATAGAAAAACAACTGACCTGGAAAAGAGATGTAGGAGAGACAATTTAAGAATGATTAGACTACCTGAAAACCATGATGAAAAAAAGAGGTTGGACATTATCTTTCAGGAAATCATTAAGGAAAACTGCCCTAATGCCCTAAAACATGAGGACAAAATAGCCATTGGATTAACCAATCACCTCTTGAGACTCCAAAAAGAAAAACCCAAATAACATTGTAGTTAAGTTTCAGAATTATGAGATTAAGGAGAAAATATTGCAAGTAGTCAGAAAGAAAAAAAATCAAATATCAAGGAGCCACAATTAGTATTACACAGGACCTAGCAACTTCCACTTTAAAGCATTGAAGGGCCTGGAATCTGAAATTCCAAAAGACAAAAGAACTATCCAGCCAATAATCAACTATCCAGCAAAATTAAGCATTATCTTTCAGGGGGAAAGATATATATTCAACCAAATAGGAGAATTCTATTCATTTCTGATGATAAGATAAGAGCTGAATAAAAATTGGATCTTCAAATACAAAATTCAAGAGAAGCATAAAAAAGGTAAAAAGGAAAGAAAAAAAATGTTTTGTTTTTTTTTAAGTTAAAATGTTTACATCTCTATATGGAAAGATGATATGTTTAACTCTTGAGAACTGTTTTTCTGTTATGTATATACTTAGAGGGGGCAGGCATAATTTGATTTTATTGTGATGATATAAAAGCGAAACTAGAGATGGAAAGAAGGTTGTATTGGAAGAAGAAGATAATGGAGGAAAAATGGGCTAAATTACATCTCTTGAAGAGGCAAAAAAGACCTATCACAATTGAAAGGGAAAAGGGAGGGGGATGAGCATTGTGTCAATCTTACTTTCTCAAAGATAGAATATAAGACATATTTAGTGTCACAGAAAAACTTATCTCAACCTGTAGGGAAGTAGGAGGGAAAAGGGAAAAGGAAAAGGAGGGGCTAATAGAGAACAGAAGTAGATGGGAAAAGAGATAAGAAAGGGGAAGGGACTGTAAAAGCGAGGGGTTCTTGAGGAAAGAAGTGGTCAGAGGTGGAGATAAGGGAAATGGGGAAAGGAAAGAGAAAAGTATAAGTTAGGGGAAATAAGATGGTGGGAAATGCAGTTAGTAATTTTAACTGTGCATGTGAATGGTATTTAACTCTCCCATAAAATGGAAGTGGATAGCAGACTGGGTTAAAAGTCAGAATCCTACAATATATAGCTTATAAGAAATACATTGAAAGCAGAGTGACACATACAAATTAAGGGCAAAACTCTGGAGCAGAATCTATTATGCTACAAATGAAGTTAAAAAAAGAGCAGGGGTAGCTATCTTGATCTCAGATCAAGTAAAAGTAAAAATAGAAAAATAGAACTATTTAAAAAAACATAAGGAAGGAAACAATATCTTGTTTAAGAGTGCCAAAGATAATGAAATAATATCAATATTAAACATATGCACCGAGTGGTAAAGCATCCAAATTCCTAAACGAGAGTTGAAAGCTGCAAGAAGAATTATACACCAAAACTATACTACTAGGGGATATAGACCTTTGGAGACAATTGGATGGATAAAGAAAAATTGAACATGCCATAAAAACTTCAAAATCAAAGGCAGAAAGGCAGAAATAGTAAATGCATTTTCAGATCATGATGCAATAAACATTACATAAAATAAAAGGCCAGGGGAAAAATAGGCCAAATAATTGGAAATTAAACAATCTGATCTTAAAGTATGAGTGGGTAAAACAACAAATTACACATACAATTGATAATTTCATTCAAGAGAATGACAATAATGAGATAAAATACCAAAATTTATAGGATGAAGCCAAAGCAGGTCTCAGGAGATGTTGTATATATCTAGATATTTAGTTGCATTAAATAGAGAAAGAGAAGATCAGTGAATTTAGTTAACTAAAAAAGCTAGAAGAACAAATTTAAAAACCCCATTTAAATACCAAATTTGAAATTCTGAAAATAAAAGGGGATATTAATAAAATTTAAAATTAGAAAACTATTGAATTAATAAATAAAACTAAGAGTTGGTTTTATGAAAAGAAATAGATAAACCTTTAGTTAATTTGATTAGAAAAAAAAAAAGAAGAAAATTAGATTGTTAGTCTCAAAAATGAAAAGGGAGAACTTTTCAGCAATGAAGAGGAAATTAGAGCAATAATGAGGAGTTGCTTTGCCCAACTATATGCCAATGAATTTGATATTTTAAATTAAATGGAGGAATATTTCCAAAAAATATAGAATACTCAGGTTAACAGAAGAGGAAATAACTTATTTAAATAGTCCCATTTTAGGAAAAGAAATATGACATGCTATTAATCAAATCCCTAAGTAAAAATCTTCAGGGCCAGATGTATTTACATGTGAATTCTACCAAACATTCAAAGAATAATTAATTGCAATAATATATAAACTATTTGAACAAATAGGGAAAGATAGAGTCCTACCACCTACCTTTTATAACACAGATATGGTGCTGATAGCTAAACCAGGTAGGGTGAAAGCAGAGAAAAAAAAATTATAGACCAATTCCCCTAATGAATTTTGATGCAAAAGCTTAAATAAAATATACTCAGTGAGATTACAGACATTATCAGATTACAAATTATCCCCAGGATAATCGATTAAATCAATAACTAAACTAACAAAAATCATATGATTATTTCAATGGATACAGAAAAGGCATTTGATAAAATCCAACACCCATTCCTATTAAAAACACCAGAGAGTATAGGAATAAATGAGCTTTTCCTTAAAATAATCAATGTATCTATATAAACTATCAACAAATATCATGTGAACTATTCCCAATAAGATCAGGAGTGGAACAAGGCTGCCTACTATCACCATTACTATTCAAAATTGTATTAGAAATGTTAGCTTTGGCAATAAGGGAAGAAAAAGAGATTAAAGGAATTAGAATAGGCCATGAGAAAACCAAATTATCATTCTTTGCAGATGATATGATGGTATATTTAGAGAACCCTAGAGAATCAACTAAAAAACTACTAGAAACAAATTACAACTTTAGCAAAGTTGCAGAACATAAAATAAATCCACATAAATCAGCAACATCAAGAGATACTAAAAGAAATTCTATTCAAAATAATTGTAGATAGTATAAAATATTTGGGAATCCATCTGCCAAGAGAAAGTCAGGAACTATATGAAAACAACTATGAAACACTTTCCACACAAATAAAGTCAGATCTAATCAGTTGGAAAAAATATCAAGTGGTCATGCGTACACCAAGCAAATATCATAAAAATGACAATACTACTTAAATAATCTACTTATAGACTTATAAAAAATAACAAAATTCATCTGGAAGAACAAAAGTTCAAGAATTTAAAGGGAATTAATGGAAAATAATGCAAATGAAGATGGCTTAGCTGTGCCAGACCTAAAACTATATTATAAAGCAGTGGTCATCAAAATCATTTGGTTCTGGATAAGAAAGAGTAGTCAATCAGTGGAATAGGTTAGGATCACAAAATAAAATATTCAACAAATATAGCAATAATATTTGACAAACTCAAAGATTCCAGCTGTTGGGACAAGACCTCACTATTTGACAAAAACTACTAGAAAAATTGGAAACTTGTATGGAAGAAATTAGGGCTCAAACCACACCTAACACCTTTACATACCAAGATAAGGTCAAATGGATTCATGATTTAGATGTAAAAAGTGATATTATAAGCAAATTAGAAGAACATAGGATAGTTTGCTTCTCAGATCTGTGGAGAAATAAGCATTTTTGTCCAAAGAAGTGGAACTTATAATTTTATATCAAATAGATAATTTTGATTATATGAAGTTAAAACGTTTTTGTATAAACAAAGCTAATGTAGACAAAATCAGAAGAGAATCAATAAATTGGGAAATCATTTTTACATTTAAGGGTTCTGATAAAGGCCTCATTTCTAAAATATAGAGAGCATTGACTCAAATTTATAAGAATGCAAGCCATTCTCTAATTGATAAATGGTCAAAGGATATGAACAGACAGTTTTCAGATGAAGAAATTAAAACCATTTCTAATCATATGAAAAGGTGCTTTAAAACACTATTGATCAGAGAAATTCAAATTAAGACAACTCTGAGATCCTACTCCACATATCTCAGATTAGCTAAGATGACAAGGAGAGAGAATGACAAATGTTGGAGCGATGTGGGAAAACTGGGACACTAAAATATTGTAAGTGGAGTTGTGAATGGATCAAGCCATTCTGGAGAGCAATTTGGAAGTGTGTATCTTTTGATCCAGCAGTGTTTCTATTGGGCCTATATTCCAAAGAGATCTTAAAGGAAGAAAAGGGACCCGCATATTCAAAAATGATTGTGGCAGCCATTTTTGTAATGGTAAGAAACGGGAAACTGAGTGGATGCCCATCACTTAGAGAATGGCTGAATAAGTTATGATATATTAATGGTATGGAATACTATTTTTCTGTAAGAAATGATGAAGAGGATGATTTTATTCATTTTTTTTATTAATTTTTATAATTATAACATTTTCTTTGATAGTACATATGCATAGGTAATTTTTTTTACAACATTATCCCTTGTACTCCCTTCTGTTCCAAGTTTTTCCCCTCCTTCCCTCCACCCCTTCCCCTAGATGGCAGGCATTCCCATACGTATTAAATATCTTATAGTATATCCTAGGTACAATATATATGTGCAGAACTGAATTTTGTTGTTGTTGTTGCAAGGAAGGATTGTATTCGGAAGGTAAAAATAATCTGGGAAGAAAAACAAAAAAGCAAAAAAAATGTTCACAGTTTACACTCATTTCCCAGTGTTCCTTTACTGAATGTAGCTGATTCTGTCAATCATTGATCAATTGGAATTGGATTAGCTCTTCTCTATGTTGAAGATATCCACTTCCATCAGAATACATCCTCATACAGTATCATTGTTGAAGTGTATAATGATCCCCTAGTTCTGCTCGTTTCACTCAGCATCAGTTGATGTAAGTCTCTCCAAGCCTCACTGTATTCCTCCTGTTGATCATTTCTTACAGAACAATAGTATTTCATAACATTCATATTACCATAATTTACCCAACCATTCTCCAATTGATGGACATCCATTCATTTTCCAGTTTCTAGCCACTACAAAAAAGGCTGCCACAAACATTTTGGCACATACAGGTCCCTTTTCCTTTTTTAGTATTTCCTTGGGATATAAGCCCAGTAGTAGTACAGCTGGGTCAAAGGGTATGCACATTTTGATAAATTTTTGGGCATAATTCTAAATTGCGAAGAGGATGATTTTAGAGAGGCCTGAAGAGAATTATATGAACTGATGCTAAATGAAGTGAGTAGAACCAGAAAATTATTATACAACAAGATTATATGATAATCAATTCTTGTTTTCTTTTTCATTAATTTGTTTGTTTATTTTTCTCACACATTGCTTTATGAATCCTGTTGGGAGAGAAAAATCAGAGCTAAAGGAAAAATCATGGGAGAAATAAAACAAGTAGAACATAGTATGTGTTGATTTATATTCAGTCTCCTTAGTTCTTTTTCTGAATTCAGATGGCATTTTCTGTCCAAAAGTCTAGTGAGATTGCTTTGAACCACTGATCCACTGAGAAGAACCAAGTCTTTCATAGGTGTTCATATAGTGATCACTTGTGATTGACATGGTTCTTTTCAACAATGAGATGATTCATACCAGTTCCAATAGTCTGGTCAAGAAGAGAGTCATCTGAACCCAGCAAGAGGACTATGGGATGAGGTAGATCCAATACAATATTATCAAATTTTTGTTGTTTGAATGCATTTTGTTTTCTTTTTCACTTTTTTGCCTTTTTGATCTGATTTTCCTTGTGCACCATGACAATTGGGTAGGCATGTATAGAAGAATTGCAACTGTTTAACATATATTGGATTATTTATCACCTAAACGAGGAGGTGGGGGGAAGGGAGGGCAAAATTTTTGAAACACAAGGTTTTGCAAGAGGGGATGTTGCAAATTATCAATACATATGTTTTGAAAATATAAAAAAAAAACTTTAAAATAAAAAATATATATATCAACAATCATCAAAAACACTTAGTACAGGCTAAGAAGTACAGTTGTGGATCAGTGGGATAGTTTGATATTCATGACACAATAGAAGACTATAATAATCTAGCGTTTGATAAACCCCCAAACTCTAGCTTTTAGCATATCATTGTTTCATAAAAATTGCTGGGAAAAATAGAAAATACCATGTCTGAAGCTCAGCATAGATCTGTATCACACACCCCATATCAAAAAAGATCAAAAGAGGTAAAAGACATAACCATAAACAATAACACTATAAGCAAATTAGGAGAAAAGGAGACAATTTACTTATCAGATCTTTGGAGAAGGGAGAAATTAGTGGTGAAAGAAGAATTAGAGAACACAATAAAATGTTAAATAAATAACTTTGATTACATTAAATTAAAATTTTTTGAAGAAACAGAACTAACACAGCCAAGATTAGAAGGAAAACAGAAAACAGTGGAAACGATTCTTATAGTCAGTGTTTCTGATAAAGGCTCTTTTCCTTTTTTTTTTTTTATTAAAGCTTTTTATTTACAAAGCATATGCATGGGTAATTTTTCCAACAGTGATTCTTGCAAAACCTTTTGGTCCAAATTTCCCTCTCCTTCCCCCCATCCCTTCCCCTAGCTGGCAAGTAATCCAATACATGTTAAATATGTTAAAATACATATTAAATCTAATATATATATGCATATTTATACAGTTATTTTGCTGCATAAGAAAAATCAGATAAAGAAGGAAGAAAAAGAAAAACTGTTCTCAAAATGCAATCAAATAACAACAGAGGGAGTGAGAATGCTATGTTGTGGTCCACACTCTGTTGCTCTCTGGATGTAGATGGCTCTCTTCATCATTGAACAAGTGAAAATGGTTTAAATCATCTCATTGTTGAAGAGAGCCACATCCATCATTTCACTTAACATCAATTCATGTAGATCTCTCCAGGCCTCTCTGAAATCATCCTGCTGTTCATTTCTTACCGAACAATAATATTCCATCGCATTTATTTATTCATAATTTATTCAGCCATTATCCAATTGATGGACATTCACTCAGTGTCCAGTATCTTGCCACTACAAAGGGGGATGGCACAAACATTTTTGCACATCCAGGTCTCTTTCCCTTTTTTAATATCTCTTTGGGAGATAAACCCAGTAGTAACACTGCTGGACCAAAAGGTATGCAAAGTTTAATAACTTTTTTAGCATAGTTCCAAACTGCTCTCCAAACTAGTCCACCAACAATGCATCAGTGTCCCAGTTTTTCCACATCTCCTCCAACATTCATCATTATTTTTTCCTGTCATCTTAACCAATCTGACAGATTATAGTGATATCTCAGAGTTGTCTTAATTTGCATTTCTCTGATCAATAGTGATTTGGAGCACCTTTTCTTGTGACTACAAATAGTTTCACTTTCTTCATCTGAAAATCTTCTGTTCATAACCTTTAACCATTTATCAATTGGAGAATGGCTTGAACTATTATAAATTTGAGTCAATTCTCCATATATTTTAGAAATGAGGCATTTATCAGATCTTTTGGATGTAAAAATGTTTTCCCAGTTAATTGCTTCCCTTCTAATCTTGTCTGCATTAGTTTTGTTTGTACAAAAACTTTTTAACTTGATATAATGAAAATCATCAGTTTTGTGATAAATAATGATCTCTAATTCTTCTTTGTTCACAAATGCCTTCCTTCTCCACAAATATGATAGTTAAATTATCCTATGTTTTTCCAATTTGTTTATAATATCATTCTTTATGTCTACATCATGAACCCATTTCGACCTGATATTTTTATATGTTGTTAGGTGTGGGTCTATGCCTACTTTTTGCCATACTAGTTTCTAATTTTCCCAGCAGTTTCTGTCAAATAATGAATTCTTATTCCCAAAGCTGAGGTCTTTGGGTTTATTGAATACTAGCTTGTTATGGTCTTTGACTATTTCGTTGTATTCCACTGATCAATTTCTCTATTTCTTAGCCAGTACCAAATGACAGCTGCTTTGTAATATAGTTTTATATCTGGTACCGCTAAGCCACCTTCATTTGCTTTTCTCTTCATTCCTTTGAAATTCTTGCCCTTTTTTTCTTCCAGATAAATATTGTTGTTATTTTTTCTAGGCCAGTAAAATAATTTCTTGGGAATTTGATCGGTATAGCATTAAATAAATAGGTTAGTTTAGGTAGTGTTGTTATCTTTATTATATTCACTTGACCTATCCAAGAGCACTTGATATTTTTCCAATTATTTGTATGGAAAGTGTTTGGTATTTTGTTAGTGATGTATAAAAATGCTGATGATTTGTGTGCATTTATTTTGTATCCTGCAACTTTGCTAAAGTTATTTATTATTTCTAAGAGCTTTTTAGTTCATTTCTCTAAGTATATCATCATGTTATCTGCAAAGAGTGATAATTTGGTTTCCTCATTACCTACTTTAATTCCTTTATTTTCTTTTTCATCTTTTATTGCCAAAGCTAGCATTCTAATACAATATTGAATAGTAATGATGATAGTGGACAACCTTGTTCCACACTTGATCTTATTGGGAATGGTTCCAGTTTATTGCAATTACATATGATGCTTGCTGATGGTTTTAAATAGATGTTACTGGCTATTTTAAGGAAAAGTCCATTTATTCCTAAACTCTGTAGTGTTTTTAATAGGAATGGGTGTTGAATTTTATCAAATGCTTTTTCTGCATCTATTGAGATAATCATATATTTTTTTGTTAATTTGGATATTTATATAGTTAATTATGCTAACAGTTTTCCTAAAATTGAAACAGCCTTGCATTCCTAGTATAAATCCTACTTGGTTGTGGTGCATTATCCTGTGGATGATTTCTTGTTATCTCTTTGCTAATATTTTATTTAAGATTTTTGCATCAATATTCATTAGAGAAATTGGTCTATAATTTTATTTCTTTGCTTTTGTTCTACCATGTCATAAAAGGAATTTGGTAGGAGTCTAAAGGCTCATTTCTAAAATATATAAAGAACTGAGTCAAATTTACTCATTTCACAATTGATAAATGGTCAAATGATATGAATAGACAATTTTCAGATAAAGAAATTAAAGCCATCTAGAGTCATATGAAAAAATACTCTAAGTTAGTATTGATGAGGGAAAAATAAATTAAAGCAACTTTGTAGCACTATCTCACACATCAGATGATGATAGGAAAACATAATAAGTATTGGAAGGAATGTGGGAAAACAATCACTAAATGCATATTTGGTGGAGTTTTGAAATGATTCAAACATTTTGGAGAGCAATTTGGAACTATGCCCAAAGAGCTATGAAACTCTGCATGTCCTTTACTCAGCATTGCCATTATTGGGTTTGTATCCCAAAGAAATCATTTCTATATTCCACATGTAGAAAAAATGTTTATTCTAACTCTTTTTATGGTGGCAAAGTATTGGAAAATGAGTAGATGCTCATCAACTGGGGAGTGACTGAATAAGTTATGGTATATGAAAGTAATGGAATTTTATTTTTCTATGAAATGATGAACAGGATGATTTTAGAAAGGCTTGTAAACATTTCCTTGAACTGATGCTTAGTGAAATAAACAGAACCAGGAAAACATTGTACACAGTAATAGTAAGATTTTGTGATGATCAACAATGACTGCCTTGCTTCTTCTCAGGGATTCAGTGATGCAGTGCAATTCCAAAAACTGGGTGGAAAATGCCAGAAAGAGAAATATGAAGACTGAATATAAATCAACACATGCTATGCTAATTTTTTTCTTTTAATTCTGTTTTCTTTTTCTCTTGTGGATGTTCCCTTTTATTCTGACTTTCTCTCCCAACATGACGCATGAGGAAAGATGGAAAAGGCAGAGAATGTACATGTATAACAAAAACAGATTTTTTGTGTTACTGCATAAAATTAAAAAAAAAAGAAAAATAGGAGTTATGCCCCAACTAATAAATTATCAAATGATATGAAGTATGCCCCAAAGGTTATACATTCATCATATCATTTGACATAATATAACCACTAGGCATGAATACCAAAAGAATTTTTTTAAAAAGGGAAATTATCTATATGAATAAAAATATCATCCCTCTTCTCAGAGTAAAAAATATTGGAAATTTAGAAATGTCCATCAACTGAGGAATGGCTGAATAAATTGTGATATGTTATTATGATTGAATATTATTGTTCTATAGGAAATGATGCAGGATCTTCTCAAAAAAACAACAATCTGGAAGGTCCTCATTGAACTCAAGTAAAGTGAAATGTACTGTGTACAAAGTAATAGCAGTGATCAGCTGTAAGTTATTCTCAGCAGTACAATGATCCATGAGTATTCTGAAGGACTTAAGATGAAAAATACTATCCATATCCAGAGAAGGAACTGATTGTGTTTGAATACAGATTGAAGTATTCGTTATTTCTTATTCTCTCTCCCCTCCCCTTTTCCCTTTCCTTTTCCCTGTCCCTCTCTTCCCTCCTTCCCTTCCTCTCTCCCTCCCTCTCTAACTCCCTCTATCCCTTCCTCCCTCCCTCTTTCTTTCTCTTTCTCTCTATCCTTTCTATTTCTTTCTCTTTCTTGTTAAGGTTTTGTTATTTTTCTTGTTGTCATTAGGGTGGAAGATTTATGTTTTCTTTCACAACATGACTTTTATGGAAATATTTTGCATAACTTTACATGTGGTTTCTTAATATAGAATTACTCAACTATCATATTTCCTCTTCTGTTAATCTGGGAAATTTTAATTTTGTCTTTATATTCATCCATTTCACTTTGGTTGTCAGTTTTATTGGCATATAATTTGTTAAAATAGTATTTAATAATTGTTTTAATTTCATCTTCATTGGTGGTACATTCACATGTTTCATTTTGGGTACTGGTAATTTGATTTTCTACTTTCTTTTTTTAAATCAAATAAATCAAAGTGTTATTTTTCCATTAAAAAATAAATGAATAGAATGGTGAGAGTTGAGATTCTATGATTTTGAATAGGACCTCTTGGTTTTCTGTATAAGGAAGAGCCTTGGGGCATTGGGTTAGAAACTCTGAACCCAGTGTAACTGAGAAATCCCAGTAGTTGGATGGAGTTCCACTAGGCTGGAAATGTGAGGGAGAGTCCAAAAGGTTCAGTCTAGAAGTTTTGAACTAAGAGATGAGGCATCCTTTGCTATTGCTTTTTTGTTGTCACTTTTATTTGGGTTTTAGGTTTACTATCAAAACAGACAGAGGAGAATCAATATTATTTCCTCTCTGGGTTAGTATCCAAGGTCATATGAAAAAAATGCTTTCACCTAAGAATCAAAATTATAGATCATAGAAAGGATTGACTCATGAGTATAAAGGAAACTGTAGCATATGACCAATATTATTTTGCTTAGAAGCAGCATAAATTATTTCATACAAGAATATATTGTCAGAAGGGAGATCAGATATGTAGTGAGATATGGGACTACAGAAAAAACAGTGTATTAATATCTCTGAAATGCCAAAAGCATTTTGGGGAGATCACCTATGGATGATTCACATGAGAAATGTCTTGTATTATTTATGTAGGAAAGATTTTGTATATATACACTTGTGGCATATACATACCTATACTTATACATATATATGTATTTGCATCAGTATATATGCTTATATATTCATGCATATTGTATATTTGTATTTACAATACATACAATATAGAGATGCATGTATATGCATATAGTATATTATATATGTGTGCACTAAATGTATAGACTTATGTATTCATGTGTGCATTTGTGTATTGTCTCTTTCTTTTAGCTCCTTAGACTATTTCACTTATATTTTTATGTCCTGAATACCTGGCACAGTATCTAGCAAGTTGATAGATAAATTGAACGACTGAATCCACTAAGAGTTAGAGAGGAAAAGATGACATATCTGTTTATGATCTGTCCCCCTAGAAGGAGTATTTGTATTGATGAAATTCCAAATCCATTTAGGAAATGAATTAAACCTTGATTCTAATGCCTTAGATCTTTTTTCATTCTTGGTGACCAAATCTCCACCCCAACTTGTATGAAAGTTCAAGTAACTGCATCCTAATCTTATTTCCTGAGCTTAAAAAAATATGATTTCATATTTCTTGCTGTTCAATAAGTTTATGTCATATCTGAATCTTTAGGACTCCATTTGGCATTTTCTTGGCAAAGACACTAGAATGTTTGTCATTTCTTTTTCCAGCTTATTTTTCAGTTGTGGAAACTGAAGGAAATGCAGTGAAATGACTTGCTGGGGCTGAATTTGAACTCATGAAAATGAGTCTCTGTGACTCCAGACCTGGCACTGCACCACCTAGTTGCCCACATCATATCTTTATGGGACTTTAATAACAATTGATATTCATAACTCCAGGAAATTTAAAGCAGGGATAGGGAACCTTTTCCTTCTCAAGGGCCATTTGGATATTTATAACATCATTCATAAGCCATACAAAATTATCAACTCAAAGAACTCAAGCAGTGAGAAATTGTTGCCTGCAGTTGCCTTGGCAGGGACAGATCAAATGATTTTGTGGGCCTTATGCAGCTGGTGGAATGGATGTTTCCCCATCCCAGCTTTAAAGATTATAAAGTCGTTTTTTCTTCCATCTACCCTGTGTGGTGTGTAGACCAAGAATCATCACCCTTATTTTATACATAAGGAAATGGAGGTTAGAAGAAACTGTTGTGACTCACTAAAACTATACAATTAGTAAGTATCAAAGGAAAGTTTTAAACACAGTTTCCTGAATGTTAATATGAATATGTGTGTATGTGTACGTATAGCTATATATTATGCATGCATGTAAGTATGCATATAGTGTGTATGTATGTGTATGAACTTGTATATGTATATATGGGTGTATGCAATCATCTTTTTTGGTATTTATTTTTAAAAATTTCTTTTTTTTTTTTTTAGATTTTCTTTCTCCCTACTTATTTTACTTATAGTATTTAATGTAAAGTAAAATATAATAGATAGCATAATACTTATAGCATTTTGTTTTTTTTTCTAATTACATGTAAAGATAGTTTTCAATATTTGCTTTTATAAGATTTTAAATTACAATTTTTCTCCTGCCTTCCCTAAAATGGCAAGTAATCTAATGTGGATTATATATGTACAATGATATTTTCATATTAGTTATGTTGGGAAAGAAGAATCAGAACAAAAGGGAAGAAATAAAATATATTTAAGTATTTATATGATGTTGACACATAGAGGACATAAATTTTGAATTTTTATATACACATACAACATAATTATACCCATATATAATTTATAATACGTGTTTAAATATAAATGTATGTAATAAACACACTATTTGGTACATACACAAATGGTAGCATACACACGAACATGTGTATACAAACATTCTCGTGTATGTATATATATATATGTGTGTGTGTGTGTGTGTGTGTGTGTGTGTGTGTGTCTGTGTGTGTGTATGTGTGTGCGTGTGCGTGTATACATGAATATAAGGTTTCCATCTAAAAGTGACCTTATGGATCACTTTTTTATTTAGATCATATTAAAAGTGGGAAAACTGAAGCACAGATTATTTAAAAGATTTGTTCAAAATCTCATAGGTAAGAATAAGAACAATAGTCACTATTTAGGACTTAAAGTTTTAAAAATCGCTTTACATGTATTGTTTCATGTGATCTTCCTAAGAACCATGTGATATTGATGAGATTATTATCCCATTTTATAGATGAAGAAACTGAGACTATGAAAAGATATTTGGTTTTCTCTTAGGGCTATATAGTGACTGAATTAATTTTCAAAGTGAGGTTTCTCTAGCCATACACTAATATAAGATCCAGAGTGAAAAGTTGGCATTGAATCCACTTCTGCAGCTTTAATTCAGTTTTCTTTCTATTATGTCCAAATTTCTATTTTTCCAAATTTTTATTGTAGTAAGTTTATTTATTTTTAATATACATTTTTATTGATAAATGGTCAAAGCACGTGAACAATTTTCAGATGAAGAAATTGAAATCATTTCTAATCATATAAAAAGTTGCTCTAAATCACTATTGATTAAAGAAATGAAAATTAAGACAACTCTGAGGTAGCACTACACACCTCTCAGACTGGCTAGGATGACAGGAAAAGATAATGATAAATGTAGGAGGAGATGTGGGAAAACTGGGACACTGATACATTGTTGGTAGAATTGTAAACAGATCCAGCCCTTCTGAAGAACAATTTGGAACTATGCTCAAAAAGTTATCAAACTGTTGATCCAGCAATGTTTCAATTGGGCTTATATCCCAAAGAGATCTTAAAGAAGGGAAAGGGACCCTATGTGCAAAAATGTTTGTGGCAGCCTTCTTTGTAGTGGTCAGAAAATGGAAACTGAGTGGATGCCCTTCAGTTGGAGAACGGCTGAATAAGTTATGGTATATGAATGATATGGAATATCATTGTTCTGTGAGATAGGATCAACAGGGTGATTTCAGAAAGTCCTGGAGAGACTTAACACGAACTGATGCTGAGTGAAATGAGCGAAACTAGAAGATAATTGTACACTACAACAGCAAGATTCTACAATGATCAATTCTGATAGACATGTTCTTTTCAACAATGAGATGATTTAGACTTCCAATGATCTTATGATGAAGAGAGCCATCTACACCCAAAGAGAGGACTGTGGGAACTGAAGGTGATTCACAACATAGCATTTTCACTCTTTTTATTATTGTTTGTTTGCGTTTTGTTTTCTTTCTAATTTTCCCCTTTTTGATCTTATTTTTTTTGTGCAGCACTATAATTGTAGAAATAGGTATAGAAGAATTGCACATGTTTAATACATATTGGATTACTTGCCTTCTAGGAGAGGGATGGGGAGAAGAGGGGAAATATGGAACACAAAGTTTTGCAAGGGTTAATGTTTAAAAATTATCCATGCATATATTTTGAAAATAAAAAGTTTTAATAAAAAAGAATATAACTTAAAATGATACATTTCTTGATTCCCTCAGTTCTCGATGCTTATTCCATGGAATTATCTAGTCAATACTTTGTATTCACTTGTTTGTTAGCATGTTGAGTACCAATAAAATGTGAACTCTTTGATGACAGGGAAAAAATGTACTTTGCTTTATGAATCCTATTGGGGGAGAAAAATCAGAGCAAAAATAAAAAAAAAAAACATGGGAAAGATAAAAAAAGAAAAAAGAAAGAAATGAACATAGCATGTGTTTATTTATATTCAGTTTCCTTAGGTTTTTTTTTTGTTTGTTTGTTTTGTTTTTTCTGGGTGCAGATGGCATTTTCTGTCCAAAGTCTTTTGGGATTGCTTTGGATCACTGAACTACTGAGAAAAACCTATTTTTTCATAGTAGATTATCACACAATCTTGTCTTATGTACAATGTATTTCAGATTCTGCTTGTTTCATTCAGCATCAGTTCATATAAATCTTTCCAGGACTTTCTATAATCAGCTTATTGACTGCTTTTTATAGAATAATAATATCACATTACTTTCATGTACCACAACTTGTTAAACCATTCCCAAATTTATGGGCACCCACTCGTTGTCCAATTCTTTGCTACCACAAAAAAGCTGCTACAACCATTTTTGCACATGTAGGCCCTTCTCCCTCTTTTATGATTTCCTTGGAATACAGACCTAGTAATACCACTGCTGGGTCAAAAGGTATAACCCTTTGAGCACAGTTCCAGATTGCTTTCCAGAATAGTTGGATCATTGGATCATCCCACCACCATCTGCCACCATATTTATCTCAATGTAACCTTCAATATCCAATACAATTATTCTACTATGACTGTAAAATTTAATTTGATATCATGTGAGCATGATTTTTCTAGGACTGAAACCCTTATTTTTTTAGCATTCTTTTTCAGAAAACTTCCCTTGACTTAAACCATTGATCATTGAGTCTCTACCATATGCTTCCAAATTTTTCCAACTCTGTATGACTGGGTTCAACCATAACCTAGATTATTTTGATTTAATGTCCTCACTAGCTACTCATTAAATGCAACCATTTCTAGGCTTTTCTTCTCCCTGCTGTCAATTTTCTCCACTAGTTGTGAACCATCAAGTTTCCCCAGTCTTCCATATCACACCCAATATGTTTTTGACTTTTGGGATACTCACAAACTGTCTCTTGCTTTAATTTCCTATAAATTATTATTTATCTATTTTGGCCTTTCCCTATTATCTGACATAGCTAGGTGATCCCTAGATAAAGTGACTTGGAGTTATTTCTATCTCAGACACACTAAATATGTGACCAAGTTTTTATTTCTTGCAAAATCACTGGTTTTCTCATCTGTAAAATAGGAGTAATGATAGTACCTAACTTACAGGGATATTTTAAGAAGTGAATAAGATGGCATATGTGAAATGCTTTGCAAACTTTAAATTTTTTTCATAAATAATGGTTATTATCATTGTTTTTGTGGTTATTATCTGTTCTAAGAATCTCCTTGGTATCCCATCTCTACCTGCCTAGAGTTTCTCCTATTAGCCATATTTAAAGCCTTTCCCTATTATCTACCCCACTCAATTCTAACTTTTTCATATTCCTGGCTTTCTTTATTCTAGCCTATCCCATCAGTTGGGAAAAAAGAGAAGAGAGCAAAAAACAAAATCTGGGACAAAGCCTCAAAGGGAGAGAAAGACACGCAAGTCAGAAAAATAGGCAAAGAATCAGGATAGAGTAATATCATTTGACATTTGAGAAGAGAATTTCAAGAAAGAAGTTGGCCAGGGCGGAGCCAAGATGGCAGAGAAGATGCACACGAATCTGTAAGCTCCCTTCTTCCCTCATTACCAATTAGTTAAATCAGCCTCAAAAATAACGCTGGACTGATAGAAACCACAAGGACTGGAAGCACGACTTACCAGCTGAAGAGAATCTGAAGTCTCTACAGAAAAGGTTGGTTCCAAAGGGAGGAAGAAAAAAGGCCAGCACAGACAGTTAGGTGCTAGCACACCTAACTGTGCAGATCGAGCTGGGGAGAACTCTGGGATCAGAGAAGCCACTGAGATAGAGGAATCTGGCACAGGCTGTTAGCTCTTCTCTGCTTATAAAACAGCAGTTAAGAAGAGAAATCAAGCCACTTTAAAGCATAAAGCCAGATCCTAGAACCACCCCAATCCGTAAGTGACCTAACAGATCTCAGCACGGCTGAGCAGCCGCTTTCTGCTGTCCAGGCTTCACCTTGGGATAGTTAAGAGCCTGAACAGCGGGGACACAGCCTGAGGCAGGCTCTAATCCACATAGTGTGGGGCCCAGCCTGAGGCAGTGGAATTCTAGCAGCAGAGGAATTCCCAGAGAAGTGGAACCTTTGAAGTAGGGACAAGGTTTCCGGGCAGACACTTCCAGTTTGAGCGCAAGGGCTTTTCACATCAGCTGATGATATCCACGCCCCACTGACGCATTGGCTGGGCTTTGTGTCGCCTTTACTGTTCAGTCTTAAACCTCAGGGAAGTCACTAGGACAGACAGTGGGGTCCTTCACTGGGCACTCCTCACAGCGCAGCAGTGCTAAACACCTCTGAGGCATTACCGGGGAGGGGGAGGGGAACTCTCTCCCAGAGCTCTCTCTTAGCTCAGACGCAGGAGCCGCTGCATCCATCTGGTAAATAAATAAATAAATAAATTTCTTACCCCAAGGACAGACCCCAACAGATTTTTAACCATGAGTAAAAAGCTGAAGTGAACAATTGATTCCTTCTCCACAGAGAAAGAGCCGGTATCCAACCCCGAGGAAGTTAACAGCAGAGAGTCAGCAGATAACATTCTAAAGGGGAATGATACCTGCCCCCCATCACATAACTTAAGAGTTATGAGTTAAGAGAGTTTGAAGAAAAATGGGGAAAGGAAAAAGAAGCTATGATAGAGAAATTTGAGTTGGAAAAAATAACGAATTCATAGGAGATGCAGGGAAACAAAATTTGTGAATTAGAAAAGGTTAAAAAATCACAGGAAAGTAGGATTTCTGAATTGGAAAAGATAAAAAAATTCTCAAGAAAGTAGGATTTCTGAATTGGAAAAGATAAGAAAGTCTCAAAAAAGTTGGATTTCTGAATTGGAAAAGATAAAAAAGTCTCAAAAAAGTTGGATTTCTGAATTGGAAAAAGAAAATAACTCTCTAAAAATTTTAGGGAATTGGAAAAAATTCAATAGAGCAAAATAATTCATTTAAAAACTCAATTGGGCATATACAAAAAGAACTAAAAACTGTGAATGAAGAAAATAACTCCTTAAAAATCAGGAAATAGAAATGAATGATTCATTGAGAACCCAAGAATCAGTCAAACAAAACAAAAACAAAAGAAAAAAAATGAAAAGCTGGAGAATAATGTCAAATACTTACTGGGAAATTCTATAGACCTGGAAAATAGATCTAGGAGAGATAATGTGAGGATCATTGGACTTCCCAAAAACTAGGACCAAAAAAAGAGCCTAGATTCTATTTCACAGGAAATCATCAAAGAGAACTGTCCAGACATAATAGAAACAAAAGGGAAAATAGGCATTGAAAGAATTCAACGAACACCTTCTGAAAAAGGCCCTAAAAAAAGAACTCCACGGAACATTGTGGCTAAGCTGCAGAACTACCAAACAAAGGAAAAAATATTGCAAGCAGCTAGAAAAAAGCAATTCAAATATCAAGGTGCCACAAGAAGGGTCACTCAAGATCTGGCTGCCTCCATATTTAAAGATCGAAGGGCCTGGAACCTGATATTCCCAAAGGCAAAAGATCAAGGATTGCAACTAAGAATAAACTACCCAGCTAAGTTTAGCATTTTCTTCCATTGAAGAAGATGGTCATTTAATGAAACAGAGGAATTCCATTTGTTTCTAAGAAAAAACCCAGACTTAAACAAAAAATTTGATCTACATCCACAAGACTGAAGAGAAGCAGAAAAAGGTAAAAAGAACTCTTGAGAGCTGTATCTCTGTTGTGGATATACAGAAAGTCCGCATGGATAATTTGATTTTACTGATATAAAAAAGGGGAGTAATAAAGGGAAGGGGGTAGTATCAGAAAAAGGGGAAGGAGTGATAAAAAGAGGGAAACTACATCCCAGGAAGAGGCATAGAAAATCTACCACATCTGAGGGAATTTAGAGAGGGGGAGAAACATTGTGTGAATCTTATTCTCCTCAGAGTAGGCTCAAAAAGTAAATAATGGACATATTTGTTTTTCAGAGAATTCTCTTTCACTTCATTAAAAGGGGGAGAGGAAAAGGGAAAAGGAAAAGGGGAATAAGGGAAGGGTACAAGAAAAGGAAAGGGACTTGGAAGGAGGGGAGAGAGATACTAAAAAGGGAGGGCTGCGCGTCACAAGTGGGGTATATAAATTAAATATTGGGGAAGGGGTTCAGGGGGGTCAAGGGAAAAAAGCATAATCTGGGGATAATATGATGGCAGGAAATACAGAATTAGTAATTTTAACTGTAAATGTGAATGGGATGAACTCTCCCATCAAACGGAGACGGATAGCAGACTGGATCAAAAGTCAGAACCCTACAATATGTTGTTTACAGGAAACACACTTAAAGCAGGGAGATACATACAGAGTAAAGGTAAAAGGTTGGAGCAGAATCTATTATGCTTCAGGTAAAGCCAAAAAAGCAGGGGTAGCCATCCTTATCTCAGATCAAGCAAAAGCAGAAATTGATCTAATTAAAAGAGATAAGGAAGGAAACTATATCCTGCTAAAAGGTAACATAAACAATGAAGCCATATCAATACTAAACATATATGCACCAAGTGGTATAGCATTTAACTTTCTAAAGGAAAAGTTAAGAGAGTTGCAAGAAGAAATAGACAGTAAAACTATAATAGTGGGAGATCTCAATCTTGCATTCTCACATTTAGACAAATCAAACCACAAAACAAATAAGAAAGAAATTAAAAAAGTAAATAGAACATTAGAAAAACTAGGTATGATAGACCTTTGGAGAAAACTGAAAGGTGATTGAAAGGAATATACTTTCTTCTCAGCAGTTCATGGAACCTATACAAAAATTGACCATATATTAGGACATAAAGATCTCAAAATTAAATGCAGGAAGGCAGAAATAATAAATGCCTTCTTCTCAGATCACAATGCAATAAAATCTACATTCAATAAGAAGTTAGGGGTAAATAGACCAAAAAGTAATTGGAAACTGAATTATATCATCTTAAAGAATGACTGGGTGTAACAGCAAATTATAGAAATGATTAATAATTTCACCCAAGATAATGACAATGATGAGACATCATACCAAAATTTGTGGGATGCAGCTAAAGTGGTAATAAGGGGAAATTTTATATCTTTAGAGGCTTATTTGAACAAAATAGAGAAAGAGAAGATTAATGAATTGGGTCTGCACCTTAAAAAGCTAGAAAAAGACCAAATTAAAAACCCCCAAACAAAAATCAAACTTGAAATACTAAAATTAAAAGGAGAAATCAATAATATTGAAACTAAAAAAAATATTGAATTAATAAATAAAACCAAGATTTGATTTATGAAAAAGCCAATAAAATAGATAAACCTTTGGTAAATCTGATCAGAAAAAGGAAAGAGGAAAATCAAATTGTAAGTCTTACAAATGAAAGGGGGGATCTTTCCACCAATGAAGAGGAAATTAGAGAAATAATAAGGAGTTACTTTGCCCAACTTTATGCCAATAAATTTGATAACTTAAGTGAAATGGATGACTTCCTCCAAAAATATAGGCTTCCTATATTAATAGAGGAGGAGATAAATTGCTTAAATAGTCCCATTTCAGATAAAGAAATAGAACAGGCTATTAATCAACTACCCAGAAAAAAATCCCCAGGACCAGATGGATTTACATGTGAATTCTACCAAACATTTAAAGAACAATTAGCCCCAATGTTATATAAACTATTTGAAAAAATAGGGGATGAAGGAGTCCTACCAAACTCCTTTTATGACACAGACATGGTACGATACCTAAACCAGGTAGATCGAAAATTGAGAAAGAAAATTATAGACCAATTCCCTTAATGAATATTGATGCTAAAATCTTAAATAAAATATTAGCAAAAAGACTTCAGAAAATCATCCCCAGGATAATACACTATGATCAAGTAGGATTTATACCAGGAATGCAGGGCTGGTTTAATATTAGGAAAACTTTTAGTATAATTGACCATATTAATAATCAAATTAATAAAAACCATATGATCATCTCAATAGATGCAGAAAAATCATTTAATAAAATCCAACATCCATTCCTACTGAAAACGCTTGAGAGTATAGGAATAAGTGGACTATTCCTTAGAATAATCAGGAACATATATTTATTACTGTCAGTAAGCATAATATGTAATGGAGATAAACTGGAACCTTTCCCAGTAAGTTCAGGGGTGAAGCAAGGTTGTCCACTATCACCAATACTATTCAATATTGTATTAGAAATGTTAGCCTTGGCAATAAGAGTCGAGAAAGAGATTAAAGGAATAAGAGTAGGTAATGAGTAAATCAAACTGTCACTCTTTGCAGATGATATGATGGTATACTTAGAAAACCCCAGAGATTCTAATAAAAAGTTATTAGAAATAATTCACAACTTTAGCAAAGTTGCTAGATACAAAATAAATCCACATAAATCCTCAGCATTTTTATATATCACTAACAAAATGCAACAGCAAGAGATACAAAGAGAAATTCCATTCCAAACAAATGTTGAGAGTATAAAATATTTGGGAATCCATCTACCAAAGAAAAGTCAGGAATTATATGAGCAAAATTACAAAACACTTGTCACAAAAATAAAGTCAGATTTAAATAATTGGAAAGACATTCAGTGCTCTTGGATAGGCCGAGCAAATATAATAAAGATTATAATACTCCCTAAACTAATCTATTTATTTAGTGCTATACCAATCAGACTCCCAAGAAACTATTTTAATGACCTAGAAAAAATAACAACAAAATTCATATGGAAGAATAAAAGGTCGAGAATTGCAAGGGAATTAATGAAAAAAAAAATCAGATGAAGGTGTCTAGGTGTATCTGATCTAAAGCTATATTATAAAGCAGCAGTCACCAAAACCATTTGATATTGGCTAAGAAATAGACCAGTCGATCAGTGGAACAGATTAGGTACAAAGGACAAAAAAGGGTACATCTATAGCAGTCTAATCTTTGACAAACCCAAAGATACCAACATTTGGGATAAAAATTCATTATTTGAAAAAAAACTGTTGGGAAAACTGGAAATTTGTATGGCAGAAATTAGATATGGATCAATACTTAACACCATAGACCAAGGTAAGATCAAAATGGGCCCATGATTTAGGCATAAAGAATGAGATCATAAATAGATTAGAGGAACAGAGAATAGTCTACCTCTCAGACCTGTGGAGGAGGAAGGAATTTATGACCAGAAGAGAATTAGAGATCATTATCGATCACAAAATAGATTTTGATTACATCAAACTAAAAAGTTTCTGTACAAACAATACTAATGCAAACAAGATTAGAAGGGAAGTAACAAATTGGGAAAATATTTTTAAAAGTAAGGATTTTGACAAAGGTCTCATTTCCAAAATATATAGAGAACTGACCCTAATTTATAGGAAACCAAACCATTCTCCAATTGATAAATGGTCAAAGGATATAAACAGACAATTCTCAAATGATGAAATTGAAATTATATCTACTCATATGAAAGAGTGTTCCAAATCATTACTGATCAGAGAAATGCAAATTAAAACAACTCTGAGATACCACTACACACCTGTCAGATTGGCTAAGATGACAGGAACAAATAATGATGAATGTTGGAGAGGATGTGGGAAAACTGGGACACGAATACATTGCTGGTGGAGTTGTGAAAGAATCCAGCCATTCTGGAGAGCAATTTGGAACTATGCCCAAAAAATTATCAAACTGTGCATACCCTTTGACCCAACATTGCTGTTATTGGGCTTATATCCCAAAGAAATACTAAAGAGCGGAAAGGGACTGTATGTGCCAAAATGTTTGTGGCAGCCCTTTACATATTGGCTAGAAACTGGAAGATGAATGGATGTCCATCAATTGGAGAATGGTTGGGTAAATTATTGTATATGAAGATTATGGAATATTATTGTTCTGTAAGAAATGACCAGCAGGATGATTTCAGAAAGGTTTGGAGAGACTTACATCAACTGATGCTGAGTGAAATGAACAGAAACAGAAGATCGCTGTACACTTCAATGTTGTATGAAGATGTATTTTGATGGAAGTGGATATCTTCAACATAAAGAAGATCCAACTCACTTCCAGTTGATCAATGATGGACAGAAACAACTACACCCAGAGAAGGAATACTGGGAAATGAATGTAAATTGTTAGCACTTCTGTGTATCTACCCAGGTTACTTATACCTTTGGAATCCAATACTTAACATGCAACAAGAAAATGGTATTTACACACATTTATTGTATCTAGGTTATATTGTAACATATGTAAAATGTATGGAATTGCCTGTCATCTAGGGGAGGGATAGAGGGAAGGAGGGGAAAATTTGGAAAAATGAATACAAGGGATAATGTTATAAAAAATTACTCATACATATATACTGCCAAAAAATTTATAATTATAAAATTAAAAAAAAAAGATCAGGTCCATGACAGAAATTAGCTCTGATTAAAAACAATAAAAGAAAAACATTTCCCCCCCCAAAAAAAAAGTTGAGTCCAATGGTAGGTATGTCTCTTCATTCCTTCCTCTCTAAATTAGTGCATGCTGTACCCTACTTGTAAAGATTATTTTTACCCTTTTGCATTAAGAAGCTCTTATCCTCCATCTATTTCAGGAAGCATTTACTATGTGGAAGTAAAACATTTGTCTTTTCACCCTTCTGATACCACATCACTTTTGCAAATACATGAAAAACGTTATTTTTGCTTATTTTTCTTCTCCATAATTTTAAGTCAATGAGGATTTATTAAGCACATGAAAGTATTATAATTAAAGCTGTGCCATTTTTAAATGATTAAATGATCTTTAAATGATCTTTGGGAGTCAGTGTGTCATGAAGATTGAGAGCCAGTCTTCAAGTTAGAAGACCTAGGTAAAGTTTTGGCTCTGATGCATACTAGCTGTGTGACCCTGGACAAGTTACTTAACTTTATAATGATGTAGTTAGCCCCATTCTATGAAAAATTACAGAGAAAATGCTGCATGCATTAGTAGAGAGAATTTTCTTACCTGAGAACCATTGAAACCATAGTCCACTTCTTATTTGGAACTCATGAAAAGTTAGAGTAGTATAGAATTATTCATTATAGAAAAAAATAGGAGGTAGTCCTTGGCATGCATTGGTAAATAAGTGACCTTGGTATGTCACTTAATCTCAGCCTCAATTTCCACACTTTTAAAACGAGAATACTAATAGTTCCTACCTCACAAGTTGTGATGAAAGCAAATTATTTCAAGATGGAAAGAAACTCAGAATTCACATAGTCCAAAATTTGTCATTTTTCCAAATGATGAAGTGAGACCCTGAGAAAAGAAGTGGGTACCTACCCAAGTCACATGGCTAGTAAGTGGCAGAGTTAACTCACATCCAATAACTCCAGTGCTAATACTCTGCCCACTCTGCCCTACTTCTTTTTCTTATTTATCTTATTTCTTTCACAAACCACAAAAGGACAATATTATTGTCCTCATGAAGAATACTGAGTTCGTCCAGAATTGATGTAAAGAGAAGGCAAGAGGGAAAATTAGGATGAAAATTCAGTAACTCAAATCAGCTGGTGACATTTTATAGTGTAAATCCATCTGATAGCAGGAACAATGAATGTTTAGACTCTCAGATACCAGAAATTGACACATCCATTTCATTCCCAGAGGTGGTGGGAGGAAAAGGGTTGGTGGTAGTACAGAAGATGCTCACTAATTCAAAGACACTTGGAAATAAGACTTAGTATCTACTTATTTATTCCCACTGAGGTAGGCTTCCAACCCTTTGATATTTCAGTCAATAGTTATTTTACCAACCTCAAAGAGTACTTTCTCCAGAAATGCATTTTCCACTCTTCCTCAAACAGCAATCCAGAATGCTTCTATTTTCTAATAGTAAATGACACAGTTGAATCCTGGGAAGATTTCTGTTGGAAACTTTGGTTTTCCAGGTTTTGAGATTATTTTAGCCAACTTAAAAGCCACCCTAAAATTGTGGCCATGAAGCTTGGAATTGGATTAAAACCTTCTGCCCTCACATTTATTTCTGGATAACTACCATTTTCCCCTTAAAAAACAAAAGAGAAAATCAAAGAGCAAAAGATGGAAACATTTTCTTAAAACAGTTCAGGAATAAATAATTTCATTGTCAATCATTGAAATCATGAGGGTGAAACATTCCATGAATACAGAAATTAAAAAGAAAGATTTTGAAAGATCATGGTTTGTTGAGGGTAAAAGTATATAGTTGAGGATAAGATATAGTTTATGGCATTTGATGAATGGAAAACAGGTTTTGGGGCCCCATTTCATTAAAATGATTCTTTGCTTGCCACAAATGTACAATTCTGCTTTGAAATCATTTATAATGATGACAACTAGTCATTATAGATCATAAAGAAGCATTCCCTTCTCAAAGCAAAAAAATAGGAAAGAAAGGAAAAAAGAAAAAAAAGTTTCTCTCATCTCCTCTTGAATATAAATCTCATAAAATGAGAAAAGGAGTCAATATTTTCTTTTCTAAGTTCTATTTTCCTTTGAAGTTATTTATATGCCTGGAGGGTTTTTTCTGTATTTCTCAGATCATTTAACTTTCTGTAAGAGGCTGCAGGGTTAGAAAATGTGAAACTAATGTTATTTTCATAGAGATCCACGATGCTTTTTACCATTTCTTACGCCCACCCTCTGTTATGACTGATCCTGGGGAGCCTTTAAGTTTTGACTTGAAAGTCCACTTTGTATGCTACTGGACTTGGTTAAACGCAATGCAGTGTGGAAAACTAAACAAAGTTGACACTGAACAAAATAGGGAAATTTTTCAAAAGGGCAATTTAAATTTCCATGATGTAATTCAGTTTCATAGAATAGCTAGAAATAAATGGCTGTGTGACTTGGTACAATCATAAGAGGAGTTTTGAAAATAGTCATTAATTCAACCCAAGATTGTCCCACTTTTCAGTTCTTACCCTCCTGGGAATCTCACTTGGTGCAGCTTAGCCATAGACATAGAAACAAGGGCAAACAAAAGTTCTGGGAAGCATAAAAATGGCTTGTTACAAAGCCCATGCATTTTGTGTCATGGTGGATAAGAAGCCACCACTTATTGACTCCATATTCTAGATAAAGTTAAGCTTTCTGAATAAACACAATCTGCTATCTGTTTGTCTGACATTCATCCAAAGTTACAAAAGATAATGCAGGAGGAAGGTCTCAGGTGAATGCTTGTAACTGATGCACCAAAAATTCATGGCTTCTGTCATTGAGTTTATACACTAGAGTGGGATCCAAAATATGAATAAATAAGTATATACACAGTAACTTGAAGAAAGGGAAAGCATTGACAACTAAGGAGGTCAGGGAAGGTTTCCTGTAAGAGGTAGTGTATAGCTGATGCTTTCCCAAAAATTTGTTAAAATTTATCCTTACCATGCATTTTATGTACTACATGTAAAACAGAGTCAAAGCATTTACTAATTTTACATGAGTTGTTCATATTTTGGTGCTACTGTAACCCTCAACTGAGGATATATAGCTATCAAATGAAGATCTTTCTGAAACAAGTCTATCCATATCCATATTAATGTATACTCATTAAACATTCATGTGTCAGAAGTGCAATTCTGGTAGAAGGAGAAAAGAAAAGGTTCCCAGTAACATGAAGCCCCTTTCCTAAAAGAAGCCAGAGACCATGGCACAAATCATCCAAACCTGCTTTATATAAGGCAATATTATATTGATGCATGAACAAGGAATTTGATATATGACTGCTGTTGCTCTAGGGTCATATCTAGCTTAACCCTTGTTTTTTACATAGGGAGGAACTGAAAGAAAGAAAGGAAGGGAGGGAAAGAGGAAGGAAGAAAGGAAGGAAAGAAGGAAAGAAAAAACATTTCTAGTTATATGAAAAAAATGCTCTGAATCACTATTGATCAGAGAAATGCAAATTAAGACAACTCTGATGTACCTCTGATATACCTCTCAGAGATTGGCTAAAATGACAGGAAAAGATAATGCCAAATGTTGGAGAGGATGTGGAAAAACTGGGATACTAATACATTGTTGGTGGATTTGTGAACTGATCCAACCATTCTGGAGAGCAATATGGAACTATACCCAAAGGACTGTATACCTTTTAATCCAGCAGTGGGTCTGTTTCAAAGAAAACATAAAAAAGGGAAAAGGAACCACATGTATAAAAAATGTTTGTGGCAGCACTTTTGGTGGTGATAAGAAACTGGAAACTGAGTGGATACCCATCAGTTGGAGAATGGCTGAACAAGTCATGGTTTATGAATGTTATGGATTATTATTGTCCTATAAGAAATGATCAGCAAGAAGATTTTAGAAAGGTCTGGAGAGACTTTACATAAACTGATGCTAAGTGAAGGGAATAGAACAGGAGAATATTGTACACAGCAACAAGATTATGTGATGATTAATTCTGATGGACATGTCTCTTTTCAACAATGAGGTGATTCAGGCTAATTCCAATAGACTTTTGATGAAGAAAGCCATATGCATCCAGAGAGAGGGGATGGAATGTGGTTCACAACATAGTAATTTTCACTTTTTTTTGTTGTTTGCTTGCTTTTTGTTTTGTTTTTTTTTTTTCCTCATTGTTTTTTTTTTTTTCTTTTTGATCTGTTTTTCTTGTGCAGCATGATGATTGTGGAAATGTGTGTATGTTTGTGTGTGTGTGTGTGTGTGTGTGTGTGTGTGTGAATTGTACATGTTTAATCTATATTGGCTAACTTACTGTTTATGGGAAGGAATAGAGGTAGAAAATTTTGGAACAAAAGGTTTTGCAAGAGTATATGTTGAAAACTATCTGCATATGTTTTGATAATTTAAAAAAAAAACTATTATTTTTAAAACAGGAAAACTTAGAATCACAGAATGCTATAGGTGAAGGGAACCTTAGAGATCATTTGATCCAAAGTTTTGATGTGACAGATGAGTAAAGGAGGCAGAAGGCAATGATGGTTGTGGCCATCAACTCTAAAATCCAAGTTTTGCTGATTTTTGGTCCAGTATTTTATTTAACATAGGTACCACTGCATTATCCAGCCTCATAAATTTGGGGTGAGATAAGCAAAGTATTTCTTTTCTTACTATGTCATCATATCTTCATATGTGGAAGTTAGTAATAGTTCAAATGTTTTATACACAGATATAGATAAGTACAAACATGTATATATATATATATATATATATATATATATATATATATATATATATATATATATATACATGTATGTATATATACATTATATATAAAACATATAAATCAACTATTCTTTAAATATATATATATATATATATATATATATATATATATACAATTATATTATAATATACATATATAATACATACTATTACAGATTTTTAAAATATATATTCATATGTGTATGTATACACATATATACATATATAGAAAAACATGTTTACATATAGGTGTGTATATATACATATGCACATATTGTGGCCCTTAACAACTTCCACATGTACATATAAAATCAAACAGCATGATGTCATAACAAAAGGAGAAATATTGTTTGAGTCAACTGACAAATCAATTGACTGAAAATAAGCAAACCTGGGTTCTAGAACTGACTTGGCCACAAACATCATTTCATACCCAAACACACACATCCTATATATAAAATATTCTCTCTATTTCTATGTATCTGTATCTGTGTGACTATGTTAGTGGGCTCTACAGCTACAAAGATACTTAATCTCAAGGAGTTTATACTATACAAGGTTATATTCTATAGAATAGTTATGAGAAAGGAAGCATACATTACTGAAAAGTTTATATTACTTATGTATTATAATATAAAATTAACTTGAAAAAATGGTTTCTTTTTTCTGACTCAAATTTTTTCTTGCTATAATCATGTACACAAAGAAAAATCGTTCCTTCCTTCAACTATCATAGGGAAAACAACATATACATAAATAGGTACTTATGAGATCTATATAGAATAGAGAAGGTTATCTTTTTTTTTTCCCTGAAGCTGGGGTTATGTGACTTGCTCAGGGTCACACAGCTAGGTGTTAAGTGTCTGAGACCAGATTTGAACTCGGGTCCTCCTGAATTCAAAGCTGGTGCTCTATCCACTGTATCACCTAGCTGCCCCCAGAGAAGGTTATCTTAGTAGGGAAGGCATTAGCAGGTAAATGATATCAGGCAAGGTCGCTCTTAAGAGATGGAAAATAGGAGTACAATTTTAAAGGAAGGTAGTGAATCCATGAGACAAAAGTGAGCAATAAGAGCATTCCAAGTATGGCATAGAGCAAACCAAAAGCACAGAGAGGGGAGATGGATCATTGTATTTGAAAAATAGGTAATAGTTCAATATAACTGGACTGTTGAGTTCATAAAATAATTCATTAAGACTAAAAAGATAGAAAATGGCCAGATTGTGAAGAACTTTCAAAGATCAACTGAGGAATTTGTATTTGATCCTAAATAACAGGTAATAGTTGAATTTCATGGAGTTGGTCATGCCATTGCCAGATCTAAACTTTTGGTAATTATGTGGAAAATAAAGAAACTTGAGTCATGAAAACCAATTTAAAGGCTATTATTAATAATGCAGATGAGAGATAATGAGAGCCAGATCTGGACTGGCAATTGAATACAGAAAGTGGGATGTATATGAAAGATATTATAGGATCTGATAACTCATAAATATTTGGGATGAATGAAAGTTAGGAGTCAAAGATGACACTCAGATTGAAAATCTAATAGAAATTTAGTAGGGTTGTGATTCCCTTGACCACAAGAGAGATTTAAAAGATTTTTTTGTGGGTTTATTTGAGGGATAAGGGTAATAAGTGACATTTTAAGCATACTACATTTGAGATGCCTACATTATATCTAGTTCCAAATGATCAATAGATTGCTATAAACCTCAGAAAAGATTTGATCTGGATGTAAGGATCTAGAAATCAACTGCTTTGCATTGGTACTAGCACCCATGTAAGCTGATGGAATAACCAAGTAAGGGAGCATTAAAATATTGGAGTTCAAATATGATTGTTCCATTTTTAATATTGGTGACAATATTGCATTATAACAATAGAAGCAGATTTGTTTCACTTTTACAGTTTTATGATATCCTTCCAGTTTGATGCTTCTGGTGATCTGCTTAATAGTGTCACACTCTCTGCAAACTCATTTTTCAGAAGTATCTTGAGAAGAGTTCTGAATTTGGTGTTAAAAGAATTGACTTTGAGTAAGTTATTTCATGCTCTGGGCTTTAATTTCTTCATTTGCAAAAGGTGGGGTGGGAATGGATGAGATTGCTTTTAATCCCCTTCCCAGTTTTATTTTATGATTTTGTGATCTTCCACTGACTTTTAATGTATTTTTAGGCAGGATTGCCAGTAATCCTTTTCTGTGATGTTTTCGCAAATGAGCTTTGATGCTAAAAGTGGTATTGTCTTTGGCTCCCATATATTTCTCCTTGGCAAGGATAACAAATGTTTGCTGGCTAAGATGGTTTCCTGCCTATTTTGGCCTTTCATTGTGATATAGCTCTTTTTTCTTAAATGGTGGGTCTTAAGTGTCTTCTTCAGAGTACACTCCAACTTGTCAATATGAATGAATGGGTGAATGGAAGAAAAAGAAATTATTAGGTATAAATAGTAGAACACAGCTTCAGGATGGATATAATGGTCCAGTAGTCCTTTGGTGCATCAGCAGTAGGGATGCTAATGCTAAAAGGATGGAGTGTTGTCTATGGATGCTACAGCAGATGGCAAATCACAGTGGTCCTTTATCTTATCAAAAAACTTAGCTGAGATGGGGTCAAATAGAGTCCCAAATACACTGATGCTAATAATTTTTGACCTGGAAGGAATCTTAAAGATGATTCTGCCCAACTCTACATTTTACAGGGAGAAATAGAGGACTAGAATTAATGTTAAAGTAGAGACTTGGACTGGGATCCTCCTGCTCCTAGTCAAACATGTGCATATCCAACTAGAAGAAATTTGGCCTTTTGAGTAATGGTTTAGAATCAGTCAGGAGTATTGTCCCTCCCTAGGTACCAGATCTGGGCCTTCTGACTTAAGACAAAAAGCTAATCAGGTCCTCATTATTCCTCTGGACAATTCCATAAATGGCAATTCTTTGAGAGAAAGCAGGGATCTCAGTCTGCCCTCACTGACAACAGGGGGATAGAAGAGGGTATGGATGACAGATAGTCAGCTTACCTATGACTCATGCCCGTTTTCTATGTCTTATTGCTTAGGAGACTGAACTGCTATTCTTGGTATTTGAATGAAATAATAATTATGTAACATCATTTAACATTTATTTTAATTTATATCATTTTATTATATTACAACATATAATATAATAAGTTAATTAAAAATTTATTAATTTAGCTAATAAATAACATAATTATGTATAGTAAAATGTATATATTATATATGTAAATATAATATAACATTATATTCATATTACATGATATTGTTCATAAAATATTATTTATATAAATTTATATATTATTATGTTATACTATATTATTAATATTAATCATGTTTCTATAAATTTACATTATATTTGTATAAATTACATTATACACACATATATATGCATATATATATATATATTCATAAGTGTGTGCACACATGTAATATTAGGCTATGTACCCTATAGGGAAGTATCATATCTTAAGCTTCTTTCTGTCTGATCACAGTGTCTACCATGGTATTTTGCATCTAATAGCTCAGGAGATCTCAAATGGTGTGCTGAAAAATTGTGGATATTATGTCATTGCAAATAAATTAAAATTTTTAAAAAATTTAAGATGCTTTTCTCTTCCAGTGTATATTTTATGGCAAATATCATACTGCAAAATAAAACCAAATGTGTCTATTACAATATAGCATATCAGAATTTGAACTTTCAAAGAACTCATAGATGGCTGCTTTTTTTGAAGATAAACTGCACACCCATGGATCTCCTGCCTCTCAGGTATCATTGCCAGCTTCAACATTTGGCATTTTACAGTTCCTCAGCATCAAAGAATAGTGTGATGTGAGTGGGGAAAAAAAGTTTGAGAACCACTGAGCAAATACCCAATGAATAAGGGTTGAATGAACTATTTGTATTATGTTGTATTTGCATGGTAATTATCAAATTATCAAGCTAACACTGTACTAAGGTATTTATACGCCATTTAAAATTTTTATTAGCTTTGCTAATCATCATGGACTTGTTCAGCTCTTAGCTGCCAAAAGGTCAAGTCTAATGTGTGAAGCTCTGAATGAGGATTGCTAGTGTTGTTAGCTCCCTGCCAGAGAGGAAATTATCCTTCCAGTTACATTAGTTAGCAGAGTTAACCATTGTGGGAACATTATTATAGCAAAAATCACCTCTTCTATTCTGCTTCATTCTGATTTTATTAGTAGCATATCTACTTTAAAATGGAGTAAATGACAAATATAATAATTAGAAAAAAGAAGAGAAAGATGAGGAGGAACATGAAAAGATGTTAAGGCCTTAACAGAGCAAAGCAAAGTATGATATGATCTCTAGAATGACTTATGTAATAGCTTAGAAAATATTTCTTAACTTGAAATATGAATTTTTTTCAAACTGATTTTATGAAAGTTTATCAGCATAATTCATGCTGATGAATCACAGTGTCTATGATAATTTTGACTCAGTCTTGAAACAGCATTTCAAAAACAGATTCAAGGAGCATATATATATATATATATGTATATGTATACATATATACATATACATATATACATATATATGCATATGTATGTATGTATATTTATACTCCTGTTGTCAGAAAAATAGCATATATTTTTCATGATAGATGCATTAAGAAGGATGAATGGATAAATTCAGTTAAAATACAAACTTCTTCCAAGTTTGAGTGTTACTCCAACTACCAAATCATTTTATATTTATTTGCTTATAAGCATATAATTTCTCCCAGTAGGATTATAGGAAATTTTGCTTTGTCTTTTTATACACAAACCACAATGCTTAGAATGAACAGTTATCCCTTTTACATTATAGGTTTTCCCCTTGTAATTTTGATATATTATGGATCAGCATGAGAAATTAAATGGGAATTTCAGGGAATTTTACAGAAGATAGCATGCAAATTCCAGCACATGATACACAAAAAGTTTAAAAACTCAAAGTGCATAAAATATGTGTGATATGATATATATCATAATAGTTTATCTTTTAATACCATAATAATTTAGACTTCTCTAACACAAAAGGAGAGCCAATTTTTTAGAGGATTTTCCAGATCTCATCCCTAATCTCTTAGATGAGTAAGAGATTACTATAGTAAATATTTAATAAATACTTATAGGTTGATTGTTCAGATATTGAATTGTATTAAACTTGAGCTATTTTTGTAGATCAAAGCATGGGGAAAAGTTTCATTTGATGCAAAGGATTTTAATCTTCATCCCTGGAGTAATTGCCCTCATTCATTCTAGCTAACTAGAATTATACAGCACTTTTAAAGTTTGTAAAGTGCTTTACAAATATTATCTCATTTTATTATAATTCATTGAAGTAGTTAAGTGAGATAAGTAATTTTGAAACAATATGTTAATATCCTAATTAATATTTTAAGACTTGAATAAAGACATGAATAGAGATACAATGCTTTGTTATAAATAAATATTACATTTTAAGAGATTGTTTTTAATCATTGTGTCTTGGGAAAGCTATTATACATTTTACTAAAGAAATTATTTCAAAAATGTGAATTTTTTCCTTATTACTCTAGCCTACCCCTTATCTTTTACAGGAATGTCCATTTTAGAAATATTGGATTTGAATATATGGGTTCAAATTCTGATTCCACTACTTATTACTTGTCTAATCATGGGGAAATCACTGTAATTTCTTCATGTATAAAAAAAGAGGTGATTGAATTAGATTGTCTTTGAGAATCCTTCTGGAATTATATCTATGATCCTATGAACCTGATCAAAAAATGGAGAAACAAAAATTAAACTTATTTAATACCCCATAATTTCCATCTACAAAATTAGGGTTTTTAAATTTTATTTTAGCCATGATTTTTAATTAAACAGCACTATATTTCTATATAAACTGCGTTTAAATCTTCACCTCATATACTAATTATGTTAGCCAGGGCAATTCATCTGTATGCCTCAGTTTCCTGTTATGAAGGAAATGGCAAACCACTCCTGTATTTTTGGCAAGAAAATCCCAAATGTGGTCTTGAAAAATCAGATATGACTGAAAACTACTGAGCAACAATAATACAGCTATAGTAGGCCTGTTATTTAATTATGTAACCTTTGACAAGTTATTAGTCTGTGAATCTCAATTTTTTCAATAATAAAATTCTATCTTTCTGTCTATCTTCTAAAGCAAAAAAATGATAACATATAGAGAACATTTATAAATATTATATGATATATATATAAAACAAAATATTAATTTAATAAAGTATTTTTGTAAATATCAACATTAATATAGTTATTTTAGGGGGATAAATGAGATCCATGGTCCTGAATGAAAAAAAAAAAGATGATTCATCTCTGATACTTTAATGAGTCTTGAATCTCATTGATGTATTATTCTCCTGAAGGAAACATAAGCCACAAGATGGTACTATGAGTTCAAGGAGGCAATCTGTCAAAAGAGAAACTCATCACTATGTCAAAGGGTTTCCCTGATTGCAAAAACAAAATCAATTACCTTTCAAGCACAGCTCACAGACAAGATGAGTGCTTTGTGTGTTTTCTATTTCTTCACAAGATCTCCTGTAATTTCTTTTTATTTGCATTTTCTCTTATATGAAACAAAGGCTGTTCCATGTCAAATATGCGTGTTCTTTTTCTGCGTGCTTATACAAGTGCTGAGGGACCTTGAGAAATACAGAGAATAATTATTACTCACATCTTGTAGAAATGGAAATTGAAGCTCACAGAATTTATGTGACTTGTTCTTAATTAATCAATTAAAACAATGACAAATAATCCATTATTAGGTTTTTACTATGTACTAAGCTAAAGTAAGGGTTACAAACCAAGGTCAAAATAGGACATCAGTATAGCTGGATGGCTTGAAGGTGAGAATAAATTGTGAGAAGACTGGAAAGAAAGGAAGGGGTGACCTTAAAAAGGGCTGTAAGTGTGAAAAAGACAATTTTATGTTTGTTCTCAGAGATAATGATTCTCATGGCTAACAAACAATCAGATCTGCAGCTTGCGTTGAGGTCATTCATCTACAAGTCTCGTATTTTTTTTTTCCTCTCTTCATTTTTACAGGACTATTATAAGGGTGGAATTATAGGATATTCAGTGTGGTACAGTGGAAAAAAAAACAAAACGAAAAAAAATATTCCATTTGGATTCAGTCGAATTGAGTTCAAAACTAATAATGCCCTATATTAACTATGTGTCCCTGAGCAAATAATGTCATCTCTCTAGGCCTCCACTTTCCCCATCTGTAAATGAGGACTTTGGATTATTTCATCTCTTAGAAGTCATCTAGCTTTAAATCTATGTTCCTGGTGGAGCTGGGTTTTAATGATATTGTCTCATAATGGATTAAAGCAAATGAATACCTCATGATAGAAAAAATGTAAAGCATTAATTATGTCTCCATTCATCAGCCAACTTCTGAAAATAAAATAGTTCCCAAAAAGATGAATCAGCCTTCTTTTTCATTTTTTTCAATTAGCTTTAGCATTTGTCTCATTCATCCTTGTACTCTGCTTTTTGAAAAACAAGTGATGACTAGAGAGAAATCTTTCCCTCCCTCTCCTGCCCCCTCTCTTTTTCTCTGTCTCTGTCTCTCTTTCTCTGTATGTGTCTCTGTGTCTTTCTTTTCTCTCCCTCTCTCTTTTTTTGTCTTTGTTCCTATCTCTTTTCCTCTTCCCTTTCCCTTCCTCACCCTTCTTTCTTTTTCTTACTTTCTCTTTCTCTTCTTTCTTCCTCTCTGTCTCTGTCTGTGTGTCACTCTCTTCTCTCATTTCGCTATGTTTCTAAGTCCCTGTCTATCTCTCTCTCTCCTCCCTCCCTCTTTCTTTTCCTCTTTTTCCATTTCCCCCCTCCTTGTTCTGCCTTTCTTTCCTTCTCTCTTAGATAAAAGATAACTTCCTCCAAGACTGTCAAGCTTTATGACAGTGATACTTCACATGTACTAAAGAATAAATGGTCTGAGCAGATTTTCCCCCCTGAAGCTGTAAGAGCAGTCGTTGAATACTTGTTAAAAATATTTTTTTCCTTTTAAAGTTTTCTTTTACAAAATAAAATAACATAAAAAAAGTTAATCTAATTCTTTGTCTTTACTATTTGGCTTTTTCATAGGAAAAAGGTTATTTAAAGATAGCTTAGGGTGGAATATTGGTGAAAGTTTTGGATTTGGAAGCTGAAGACCTGGGTTAAAAGCTGGGAATCTGCCCCTCACTCATGGTGTAATTTTGGATATCATCACAGGTCTCTAGGTCTCAGATTCACATTAGTAAATTGAGGAAGTTGAACTTATTAATAATCCTTTGCACTTCATAGAAACTGAAGACAACATCCCTGTGATATTGATATTTTTAATCTGCCTTTTATATTTTATAATTCAAAAAATAATATGGCTCAATCATTTAAGTAACTTGTCTAGAACTGCAGACATCTCTGGACCTCATTTTCCTCATATACAAAATGAGGTAGTTGGATTAACTGGGAAGTATCTGGAATAAAATAGAAATACTAGTCTTCCTGATTCCAGATCAATTACTTTACGCATTACATCCTGGACACTAAGTGACCCAGTGGATAGAGCACTGGGTCTGAATTCAAGAAGACTTGAAATCAAATGCAACCTCAGGTTCTTAATAGTTATATACCCCTGGCCAAGTGACAACTCCAAGTGACTTAATTGATGCCCTGTTTCACCATCTGAAAAATGGGATAATAATAGCTCCTAACTCGGACAGTTGTTGTGAGGATCAGCTCAGATATTGCAAAGCACATTTCAAAACTTAAAGCATTTATTAGCTATTTTTACTACTATGAATTACTTATTAACAAATAAAAATCTTTGAGTTTTTGTGCAACTTTAAATCTATGCTTCTGATAGTCTAAGAACTTGTTTTCACTCTTTTCTGTTTACTACAAGAAATGAAGCAAATACCAGTAAAACATATGTTGAGAGGAAATTATAGTATAACTATAATGAGATCCAATGATATAACAAAGCACTATAGAAATGCTAGCTATTATAATTCTAATGTATTGTTTAATAATGAAATTTTTTTTAAAAAAATTGGTATAATTGACAGAGTATTAGACTTGGAAGAGGGAAACCTATTTCACCACAAATCTTACCTTTGATTCATATAAGGTATAACCCTAAATAAGTCACTTAAGTCTCCAAGTTAGTTTCCTCCTCGGGAAAATAAGATATTGGACCATATGGCCAATAAGGTTTTTTCCTGGCATCAAAAACTGTGCTCCTATAAAGTAAGACATTTTGCTTAGATCCAATGTTTATATCCCTAATGATCTTCCTTTAAATCCTACTTCAATGCTTCATTGTGGTATGAAGGTGACCCTGGTTTTTTTTCCAAGGCTATGCCAACTAAATATGAGCCTTGGCAGATCCTGCTCCATTGGAAAGGCTTCAAGGCATAGGGCTGCCAATGTACTGTGCATCTGTTACCCAAGGACCAGTCTAGTTGAGCACAAAGAGACTCATCAACAGATGGTCAGACATTAGGTAAAAGAGTCTTCCAGCAATCCATGAAACAAGTTCTAAAGTCACAAAGACCTGTGTTAATAGTAGAAGACCAGACCAATAAAAGTGTGTATGTTTTTAAACATCAAAGTTTTATTATTAGTATTTTTTTAAAAATACATCTCAGTATCCAAATCTTTTCTTAAGACCATCAGTATTCTGGTTTCAGGTCCTGTAACATTGTTTTTGAAGAGCTCACATTGAAAATCATTCAAAGATCAATGCAGAAGCAGAGAACATGGTAAGCATAAGCCAGCTGCAACACATCATAAATGAAAAATATAAAGAAGTGTTGCAAATATGGCAGTGAAGAAAAGGATGAGCTAAAAAGAAGATGGGGTGATCAAGTGGCAAGAATGAGAGATGACTGTAGATACCCCTTATCCTCCATGGGTATCTACATTAGGTTAAGAGGAGGTGAGCCAAGACCCTGCTACATTATGGGAAAATGGGTTATTTCTGAAAGGACGTGATCTACAGATACACAATAGAGGCTGACAAGATGGGATGAAATCTGCATCATTGGAGAGAACCTCCAAGTCAAAGAAATCCCAGATCCACTAGAATACTAGTTACTATTGTTATTATTATTATTATCCATATTATTTATCAAAAGTAAAAACAATAAAATAGAATATTATTTTCTAAGAAAGGAGGAAAATGACTCTTGAATTTCTTTTTTTCATCTCCAGTAAGCCATTGAACTTGGATTGACAATTGAAGTATCTTTAGTGTATGCTTGGCCATCAGCCCAGGATGCATCTCTGACAATATCAAGCATGTAATTACACTTTATATAGAGACCCCATCTGGGGCTTTCTGTAGAGAAAAAAATTGCTAAAAGAATTGACTAAGTATTTATTAACAGTTTCTTTGGGTATTTCTGTTTGCTCTGTGGGGTTATTTCACAGCAAACCACTGGGATATTTACCAAACATTTCTGGGAAGTGATAAATGAGTGCAAATCCTGGGAAATGTGGTGCAAATTATGGGAACCCAGCACATTAAAAACATAAGATAGTTAATGTGCTTCTAAAAGGAAGGGGGCGAAGAAACCCTGTAATTTGTGGCACTGCAAATTATTTTGCTGTATTGATGTCTTTTTAATCCCTTGTTCCTCCATTTTTATATTTATCCAAGAATATATTTCCCCCGTGGTTAGTCCAAGTTTCATTACCATCACACAGATGTAGCTTGTTCACTTTTGAATATTTCTTTAGATCTCTAATGTGAATTTCATATTCTTCTCCATTTGATAGGAATGTATTCCCATAAAGTTATGCTTTCCCAAGTTATTCAAAACTGCCTTTATTAGAATAGGATCAGAGACAGAGCTGAAAGGGAATTTTAAAGTATATATTCCAAGTTGCTTATTTTAAAAACAAAGAAACTGAATCACAGAGAATAATTTGTCCAAGGTCACATAAATAGTAAACGACATGATTTTATAGAGTAATATCATATACTATGTCATCTAATATAGTATTAATATAGTTGAATCATATGAGAAAAAGCAATATTATTTTTCATAATATGAGTTCACTGTGCAAGATTGCTTTTACTTTTTTTAATCCACAACAAAATATTAAACCTAATGTTATTGTCGGCAATCTGTGTTTCCACGCTGATTCCATACAGTCCAATTCATATGCCTTAAGTCCCAGACATAATGTACTATTCTTCAGATCTGCTCCTTTCTTTTCCCATTTCATGTTTCTACTCAGAAATTTCTCTCCTTTTCCAACTATCTCATAACCAAAGGTAATTTCTTTCCCACTAGTTCACACCTCCCAGTTCTTCTACATCAGTCCTTAAAGACATGATCTGGGGAGACAATTCCTACAGAGAAGCGGATGGCATTTTCACCAGCTGGCAACCAACTATCACTCAAAGGGCAGAAAATCCAGGCTAGCAGGATCTCCACTAGGAACTAGATAGGAGAAAACATGTATAAAGCAGCTCAGAACAATCTCATAATGGCAACGATTCTATTGCTTTCTTTGGTAAAGATTTTGGGTTTGCCATTTTCTTCTCCAGTTTATTTTATATAAGATGTGACTGAGACACAGTCCTTCTAGGAGTTTGCTAGCCAATAGGGCTAGATACATAAAAGTAACTGAAAAGCAATGTGGGAGTTGAGAGACCAGAAAAGCAGTGAGCTGATTGAGCTGAGCTATCTCTCTCCTTAAATTGTACTATTTATAAAGCATCTGGCACATAGTAGTTCCGTCTATTGAAGACTCAGAAAAAAAAAAAAAAGTTCTCCATCAAAGTCCTTGGCACAGTTCAATTATATCAGAACCTGATATAATTTTATCAGAGTAAATGATATTAAAGATAAATCATCACCCTCTATTTTACACCTGTCCCCCTCACTCCAGGATCCTGAGAACTTTGCATCTAACTAGGAAGTGAAATTTATATATACTATATTTCTCATTAGAACGAGAGCTTCCTAAGATAAGGTCTATTTATTTTTATTTGTATTCCCAGCAATTAGCATTGTGCTTTGTACATAATAAGAATTCAATAAATACACCATCCATCCATCCATTCATTCATTTATCCTGCCGGCCAGCTAGCTAGTTAGCTAACCATCTGGCTATTCATTTATTCTTCATTCATCTCTAACTGCTGTTAGCTCCATTTTGGCCATCACCTTTACACTTACCCTCCTAATCTTCTCAACTCCAACTTTCCTAGAATTTGATGGGCTACCTTTTTTATCTTTTTAAGTCTACAACACTCCTGAAAATCTACAGGGATAGAATTTCACCTTCTGCCTACCCCCTCCATACCCCATTTCAGATCTCTTTTATTACTATCCTCCCTTTAGAATATAAATTACTTAAAGGCATCTAATGTGATTTTGTGATGGTTGGTGTAGATCTCCAGTCTATATTCAAGTACCTGATACACATTTGACATTTAACAAGCTATCAATCCATCCATCCACCAATCTATCACCTATCTCTCTATCTGTATCATTTATCATAATCTCTACCTATCTTTGTCATCAATCTCTATCTGTCTATCCTCATATCAGTCTGTATCTATTTATCCTCTGTATCAGTATCTATCTGTCTTTATCCAGCTATCTACTCTATCTTCTTACCTACCTATGTATCTATCTTTCTAACTAGCTAGCTATGTATCTGTCTGTTTACCTACCTTTTTCTCTATCAATCTATCATCCTATCTATCTATCTCTATCTCCTATCTCTCTATCATAACCTCTATCACCTATCATAATCTCTTCCTATGCTTGTAATCTTTGTCTTCTATCTCCTCTGTTATTGATCTATCTATCCATCATCTATATGCCTTTCTATCTACCCATCTCATCTATCTATCTATCTATCTATCTATCTATCTATCTATCTATCTATCTATCTCTATTTATCTCCTCTCAATCATTAAAGGCCTAATTTAAATACCATTTCCTCCATAAAGTTTATTTCTAATTTATCCATGGAAACAAGGTATTTTTTCTTTGATATCTTCAATAGTTTTTTGTAGACTTCTCCTGCTACATTTGCCCAATTGTATTTCATTTTATAGTCATCTATTTCTTAGGATTGCTAATTTTTAAGAAAAGGAACTGTATTATATATACCTTTGTATTTTCCCCATTGGGTACCCTAATAGATACTCAGGAAATGTTTATATGTATTTTTTTAATTATTCAGTTGTTTCAGTTGTCTTCAACTCTATGGAACCCCATTTGGGATTTTCACCAATGAGGAAACTGAGACAAATTGGGTTATATGACTTGTCCAGAGTGGATATCTTCAACATAAAGAAGATCCAACTCACTTCCAGCTGATCAATGATGGACAGAAATAACTACACCCAGAGAAGGAACACTGGGAAGTGAATGTGAACTGTTAGCACTACTGTCTATCTACCCAGGTTACTTATACTTAGGAATATAATACTTAATGTGCAACAAGAAAATTGGATTTACACACATATATTGTATCTAGGTTATACTGTAACACATGTAAAATGTATGAGATTGCCTGTCATTTAGGGGAGGGAATTGAGGGAGGGAGGGGAAAATTTGGAAAAATGAATACAAGGAATAATGTTATATAAAAAATTACTCATGCATATGTACTGTCAAAATTTTTTTTATAATTATAAAATTAATAAAAAAAAATTGACTTGTCCAGGGTCACACAGCTGGTAAGTATCTGAGGCCAAATTTGAACTCAGGAAGATGAATCTTCATGACTTCAGTCTTGGTGCTCTCTATCCATTGCACCACTTAGCTGCCCAACTTTAAGTTATGGTATATGAATGGAATGGACTTTAAGAAGTGTAAGAAATGACCAGCAAGATGATTTCATAAAAGCTTGGAGAGACTTACATGAACTGATGCTAAATGGAGTAAAAACCAACAGAACATTGTATACAGCAACAAGAAGATCATGTGATGATCAATTCTGATAAACTTGGCTCTTTTCAACAACAAGGTGATTCAGGCCAATTCCAATAGACTTGTAATGGAAAGAGCCATCTGTATCCAGAGAGAGAACTATGGAGACTGAATGTGGATCAGAACACAGTATTTTCATTTTTTTTGTTTGCTTGCTTTTTTTCTCATTTTTTCCCGTTTTGGTCTGATTTTTCTTTACAGCATAACAAATGTGGAAATATGTTTAGAAGAATTGTACATGTTTAACTTATATTGGATTACTTGCAATCTAGGGAAGCAGGTAGGGAAAAGGGAGGGGACAAAATATGGAACACAATTTTGTAAAAGTGAATGTTGAAAACTTTATTTGTATATAATTTGAAAACAAAAAGCCATTATTAAGAAGTTTTGCCCAGAGGATTTTTATCATAACTCATGTGAAAAGAGTCATTATCATTTGGAAATATTATATGCATTCTTGCTGTATTTCAATGATTTTGTTGGTGTTGATGGTGATAGTTATGATGGTTTTCATAGGGGACTGGGATTATTCTTAGCAGCATTTTACTGATCTAAGGCCTTCTCCAATGTCTTTCTACAATTCACACAACTATTGCAGATAACTTCCTTAAGATCATATTTGTCAAGAGACATAATATTATTCCTGTATTCACAGTGAATTTCATGAGTAGATGCTAAAGAGAAGATTCTAAATAAAGCAAATACAGAAATGTATGTATTAACTTGGTTACAGATGTTTTTGAATCCTTCCTTTTTCTTAAAGATACATTGTACCTGTTAATGATTAGGGAAAATCACCAGTCCTCAGCCTTAATCAAATTAATCAAAAATATTAATTTTTATTTAACAATACTAGCTCAATGAAGAGAGAAGAATTTTAAACTGAGAGGTCATTGTAAAAATCCCATGATTCCTGCTTTTTTTACACTTATTTTCAATTACTGATGGCATTAGACCTTGAGGATCGTCATCTTACTCAGACACAATAAGAATTGAAAGGATACATTTGGATCCCCTATGTTGTCACAGTTAAGCCAGAAAAGTTTACAGCATTAAACTTGGATGATATGAGAAGGGGATGGTGATAGTGAGAGTTCACAGTGGAGGAAAGTGAACCAAAGCTCAAATTCCATACTCCAAGGACCTCAGAGGCAGCTTGGAAACATGAATTGAGGAGAGTTTGATTTTTCACGTAAAAATGAAAAAGTGACTTTCAGATCATGTCAATTTCTTTTTTATTATTTTTTTAATTTTCAAAATATATGCATAGATAATTTTCAACATTCACCTTTGCAAAACTTTGTGTTTCATTTTTTTTCTCCTTCTCCCCTAGATTGCAAGTAATACAATGTGTTAAAACATGTGCAATTCTTCCATATATGTTTCCATAATTATCATGCTGTATAAGAAAAGCAGATCAAAAGAGGAAAAAAGAGGAAGAAAACCAAATGCAAACAAACAACAATTTAAAAAGATGAAAATACTATGTTGTGATCCACACTCAATCCCCACAGTCCTCTCTCTGGTTGAAGATGATTTTTTTTTATCATAAGACAATTGGAACTGCCTCCCAATTTCCTTATCCATGCTGAAACTACTTCATGTTTTCTGAGAGGACCTTTGACAGTCGTAAGACCTATGAAACCTTGCTAATAAATTTTTAAATTCATAAATGAAAGGCATGTTAAAGGCTAGTGAAACTGAATGTATGACTTTTCTCATCCAAGTTAACAATCCTCTGAAATCTATCCATATGCCCCTTGGGGAACATTAAATCCCAGTTGAATACTTCTTGCTTTATGTTTACCCATGTTTCCTTATGAGATTAGAAGCTGATTTTTTTTATTTTTTTCTTTATTTCTTTTGTGTTGAGGAAGTTCATTTTCAGTAACAAGACAATCCTTCATTAGTAAGCTAAGTATTAATCTCTGATCTTTAAAAGAAAAACTCTTCTGGCCAATAGAATCTATATAACTATGTATTTGGGAACATTTGTGAATTTCGCCTTCATCTTTGGTACTGTGTAAGTCACTTTAAATATTTTGAGATTCTGCTTTGTATGAATTAAGCCCTGCAGAACCCAGAGGAATGATATGGATTAAATACAAGAATAAAGTGTCAAAAATGCACCTTGTCTAATTTTCCAAAGGTTGGAACATTTTTAGTAGAGAGTATCATAATAGGAAGGAAAACTGGCCAGTGGAAGTCTTATCGCCAGAACAAGCATACCATGTTCTACCTTTTGCCAGACTGTGTGAAAAAGAAAAAAAAAATCAGTGAGCTTTTCCCAAAAAGCTATTAGATGCACAATCAAAGGATTATACTTCCAAGGGGTAGAGAATGAAGTACCAAAGTACTCTCAATTTCTTCCTTTATCTAATAGGAAATGGATTTTCAGCTCACTCCACTTTTCTGCTTTCTTGCAAAATATTCAATAGTTTCTAGTAGTAGATTTAATAGTAAAGGAAAGGTTTTTATTTTAAATGGACTGCTAAATCAGACATAAGGCCAACAAAACAATTCTGATGGGATCAGTCTTGATCTTGTTTCTATCTGACTAGTTCAAAGTAAGAAAAAGATGCTGTAAGATTCTGGAAGAAGAAAGCATCAAAATACCACCTAGATTGATATATCACTTGTAGATTGATCCTCTGTTCTTTAACTCTTTGGAGTTCATTCTTTTTTTTTTTTTTTTTTTTTTTTTTTTTTTGCTTAGTTAAGGGAATATTACAGATGTGATAGTCTAGTCTGTGACTTTGTGATATTCAAACATATGCAGGTCCAGTGCAAATGAGACTTTGAAAAATGGCCTATAGTACCCATACAACAACAAGGTATTGAAAATAGACTCAGGATCAATCCAGAATGGAATTAGATTCAGCAGTCAAGATATTGTTTTGGAATAATTTTTCTCTCCATTAACTATGTTGTATTTGAAAGTAAATTTAATGGAAATAAATTTAAATTTGAGGTCTCTCTCCATAAGAACTGAGACTAATACTTCTGTTTTTTCCTAAACATCTACAGTAAATACTCTTTGTAAAAAGATAATTGATATTAAATAAGGAACTAATCATTGGTCAACAAATGATACAGAGGGATGCTAATTCTAATTGGTGGTTGATATTGGGAAGAATATGTTGGAATGAAGAAATTGAGCCAACAGCATTAGCAAAAGATATATCCAACCCTTTTGGGTCTATTTGTTTAGTCTGGAACAGTGTTGTGATCATTCTTTCTCTGGGAAGCAACTTGTTATTTTGTGTGTGGTTTGAGAGAGTAAAACCAGAGTTTTGCTACATATAGGCCTTTTTTCCAGGATTAAAGTAATCCCCTTGAATTTGGGAGGATTCATGAAAGGTTATCACTGATATAAAGAAGAAACAAATTATAACTAGCAATTGATATATTGTGGAAAATAAATTAAAATGAAAACTTTTCATTTCACTTTTTGTCTGATGATCTATTTGATTTCAACTCCAGGGAATAAAGCATCCTTCCTAGGATACTCTCATCACTTCTAATGTTACCTCCATGCTGATCATTCCATTTTTGATAGGTATACTTCACCTCCTTCTTCCCCCATCTTATTAGAGGGCTGGAGAATGGAGTACCAAAGTGTACCCAATCCCTTCCTTTATAGAAATCAAAAAATGGACTCTCAACTCACTCCACTTTTCTGCCGTCCCTGATTTCTACTTTAGGAACAATATACCTAGTGTTCCCTGCTCCACTCGCCTCTCCTTGCTCTACTTTTCAACCTCCTTTGATGTGTTGTGTTATAATATTATATAGTGATATTTTTAAGGGTAAGTACTACCTTTTTCTTACTTCTATCCCCAAAAGTTAACACATATTCATGTACATGGCAAATGTTAATAAATGTTTATTGGATTTATTAGATTGACTTAAGCCAAAGGTATTCAGAAAACATCATTACTCCTTAGGGATATGTACCTATAAAATCATAAAGTGAAACTCACCAGTTGTTTGTTTGTTTTTTTTAGCTCATCACTGTGAGTTGGATTTGGTATTAAGGCTTTACTATCTATAAAAGCTGCAAATGTAATTGCAAAATGTTCTTGTACAAATTAAGAACATCTTAAATATGTGGAGAATATTCTTGCTTAGAGTTGGTCCATGCCAATATAATAAATTTGATAACATTATCTAATTTAATTTGTCAATTTAGAGCTGTGCCAATAAACGTATCAAAATATTGGTTGCTTCATTAAACTAGAGAAAAATAATAGTTGAATTCATTTAGAGAAAATAAAAGGATTAGCATCTCAAGGGTAAAATGAACAAAAAACAGGAATGTAAAAGGAATAGTGCTTTCAGAATTCAGACTTTATTATTTTAGAATATTCATCAAAGTTATTTAGAATTGATTTAAAAATATAAATTAGGTGAATGGAACTGACTAAAAAAATAAGAGCTGGAAACAACCAAATTAAATCTATTGTACATTAATATAAGAACCTCACTTTCATGAAGGAGAGAGTTCCTTATTTAACAAGAATTGTTAAGAAATGTAAAAAGTTTGTAAGAAAATAGGCTTAGACAAACAACTTATATCTGTGCTATAATACAGTCCAAATACATTTCTAATATAAAAAATCTACATCTAAAAAGTAATGAAATAGGAAGTATTTTTCCACTGTTAGGGCTATAGAAATAATTCTTATGAAAACAAAGAATAGAGACAATTCTAAGAGAAAAAATAATAGATGATGCATAATACATAAAATTAGAAATGTTTTGTAGAATTGAAATAAATGCACTTAGGACAAAATGGGAAATTATCAATTGGAGAAAGAAAGATTTTTTAAAAAATATCAAATATAAATCTTAGAGTCATTGGTTAAAAGTTAACCCAGAAGTTTAAAGGCCAGAGGATATGAGCAGTTTTTAAAAGAAAAAAAATAAAATTACCAAGAAACCACATGAAAGATTGTTTTCCTAATCATTAATAATAAAAAAGATAAAATAACTGTAAGTTTTCATGGTAAATTCAGAAAATGACAGAGATGACAAAAGATGAAAAGTGTCCAAGCTTCTGTGAAGATTATGGTCAGATGAAGAATATGAGAAGGTTTCTTTCCTGCCCTACATCCTTCTTACTGTCTTCTTAGATCCTGCATGTCTTATAGAGTTGGAGAACACAGCTACAAATTCTGCTGGGCTATTTATTTCATGTAGTACTAACATGTAGTACTAACAGCTGCATTTTCACTCATCAAAAATGCCTGAGTCCTATACTGTCCAGATAAGGTCTCATCCAATGTGACCTATTCCCTTACTGTGCTACAGGGGTTAAGGTTCAGCCTGGGGCTTTATGCAAAGTTCTCTGGAATGATCTCTCCAAGAATACCCTAGACATTTTTAACAAATGGAGTTTCTGCTAAACCCAGTGGTTTTGGGAAATTGTGCTCATTCCCTTTCCCTAAAATGTCCCTTTATTCTCAGTCCAGATAAGTGGTCTAAGTCCAATTCTAGGTGACTGGCTTTTAGCTAAAAGGGATGCTACACCTTTTATTAAACATTTTGCCTCATCAAATCCCTAATTTAGTATTTTGATCTAAAGGGTTAGATTTGGATTCATATGTAAATATCCCCAAACAAGGGAGTAAGGATCTATTCAGTGTACAATATAAATTAGTTATAAGATAGTTTTTTTTTTTTCCTTATACATAAAGTAAAAGATAAACAGGGAATAATTGTAACACATTCTTAGAATGACTTAAAACAGAATTTGGTAACTTAAATTAAATTTATAGTTAAAGTCCGTTGGAAGGCTGACAGTAAAACCTAAAAGCACATAAAACAGTTAGCAGGAATGTGGATACTGTTATAGTCCAGACAAGGACTATAGGGAAGCATTCCTGTTCACTCAAAGGATTTGGGATCTCTAGACCTCTTTAATTTCCAAACCTGAGCTTAATGCTTGATCAGAAATTAAGTCAGTAGAGTAGCTCAGTGCTACTCAGAAAAGGAAAGACACAAAAAACAAAGGAAAAAAAACCCAAAACACCCAAGGTGCAGTTTTGGACAGTGACCGGTCCACTCCTGTCACATAAGATCCATCACCATGATGCCATTATGGTCAAAGAACAGCTTATCTTCTACCCATTGTCTGAAAGTTCAGTTACAAAATTCTAATAGGAAGGTTAATGGAAGAAAAATAAGAACAATCATAATCTGGAAGGTCAAAAATAATAAGCATATATATGAAGATGAATTTCCTACACAATATAATCTTGAGGATTTAGCTTATATCTGCCTAATAAAAGTACCTTGAAGCCATAGATGGTATTTCATCTTTTATCTTTGTATCCCCAGTACCTTTCATCCAGAAAATACATAATAAATTTAGTTGGAGGGGACTGGATAGAAGCTAAGTTCCTAATTTTTTGGATGAGGACTAGGTAAGTCAAATAACTTGACAAAGATTACACAAGTAGGTGGGAAATAGTGGAACCAGGATTTTTAGCCCAGTTCCTCTGGCCGAAAATGCAGCACTTAATATTCTGGTTAACATAGAACAAAAAAAGAGATTTAGCTATTTTATAAGAAACTGAGTTATAAAACTAGCAGGAGATATTGTAGGCTGGTTAATGCTTAATGAATAAATTTGTCTGTCCAAAGTCAATTGAATTCCTCATGGGAGGGAGGAAGTTCTCCTTTGGTAGGAGCAAATTGTGTCCCTCTTAATTATTATTATTATTTTTTCTTTCTGAAGCTGGGGTTAAGTGACTTGCCCAGGGTCACACAGCTAGGAAGTATTAAGTGTCTGAGACCGGATTTGAACTCGGGTCCTCCTGAATTCAGGGCTAGTGCTCTCCACTGTACCACCTACCTGCTCCATCTCCCTTAATTAGACATAGATTCTCAATGTGATTCAAGGTGCTGTTGTGTGGGCCTTCTGCATAGATACAATGCTTTCTCTGTTCTGGATTTTGTTAAGCTAAATAGATGAGAAAATAAGCTCTGAAGAGAAGTTTAAAATACTCAAAGGATGACTTCTATAGCTAGAAGAAGTCAAGGTTGAGATAGCACAGTTGCTGTTGTGAAGGAATCAATAGGGATTTTAATTCCAAAGCCAGAAAACTGTGAACAAGCCCAGGAGGCTTTTGATATCAAAGTAAATAAATGGAAGAAGTCAATGGTTTTAAAGGATAGAAACGAAATGTGGGATATAGAATGAGAAAAAGAGAATAAAGGTAGCTTTAGATTTAAGAAACTCACAGATCATTGAATAAGACTACCTTGTTTTATCTAGGTATTTGTATTTCTTTAAATCATGTCCTAAATCATATGTTATGTATTAATAGAATTGTTAAGCAAATTTTACATTATAGTCAGCCTCAGCTTTTTTAAATATAAAATTCCAATTTTCATAGAAAAAAAATGTACTTAATTAGAAACAGTAGCAACAATAAGAACATCCTGTTCACTTGTGTTCACTTCATTATGCCCATAGGAATTCTAGTTGATCAGGACATCAGGATGTACTTATCTTGACACCATCATTCACTTGGAATCAACTTATTCTTTCAGAGAATTATAGTATATTTAAACAGATCTTGGAGAGTTAGTTTTACAAAAATAAATTTATAAAGTAATGCCATTTAGATGTGCCTATAATGATTTAATAAGTGCACATCTAGTATAGAAGGAGTTTATGACTAAATACTAAAAATTAAAAGTCAAATGAGCTAGTAGAATGCCAAGGTCAAGTGTGACCTAAGTTTAATGAGATATGCATGATTGAATGGGCCGTGATGATACGAATAAATGGAATATCTCAAATATTCCAAAGAATATTCCCAAGAAGATGTAATGAGAAAATCATATTTTAGCATTAAAATGAATTGAGGTCTGTCAAGAGGTCTTAAACCTTTGTTAAGTCTGAAATGAAGAAGTCAGAAGGGCTGAATAGGCCTGGGCAATCCATTTAATTCCTTGCTATCTTAGATAATGTGTAGTTACTAGGACTGATTCTGTACATCTCACCCTTAGTACATGCCTTGTTCTATTCCTTCTCACAACCATATAACTTGAAGGTTTGAGTGATTATTTCTGTCTTTATGACATTAATTCCACATGCATAAGTCTAGTTGAATGGATAATTTATTGATGTCATGAAATCAATTTTAAAAGGACTAAATTAGGAGTATTCCTTTTCCATTTAAAAGAAATGTCCTCCTTTGCAAATTTCAAACTTCATAATATAAGTAGCACCTTGATTCAATCAGAGTGAAGAAAAGGTGAGAAAAATGATCTATGAAATGATTATAAACTAGATAGCATGAAATAGCAGTAAAGGATGGGTCCCAATCTTTGTCTTTAGAGGAACTTTCAAATCAATGAGAACATAGATCCATATAAATATTTGAGAGACTACAGCTATAGAATCATAAGAACAGTGACAAAATCAGAGAAAAATACACATACAAAAGTATTTAGGAAGGAGACAAAAGAGGAAAAGTAATTCAAGTGGAAATGATTTATTAGCAAAAAATTATAGAGAATGTGTAGTGTTTATTACATAGGTTTTCTTGAAATAGAAATCTATTGTGTTGAATCTTCTCTTGTATTCTGCTGTGTACATAGTAATGTTTTTTGTATTTTTTTCTCATTTGGTATTTAAGTTTAAAATGAATAAAATTATCAAAAAGAAGTATAAATTATGGAAGTTTGCCTTTCCTTGAACATACGAGAAACAGCTTTCCAAAAGAGAGCTGCATTTGAAGGCTAAGAAGAATAGAGACTCAATTCCATTTTCTTTGATGAAGGGAATTGGAATAAGGAAACTCCTTTAGTGACTTACTCAAGTTCCTAAATGCCAAACTATATCAGAGGAAGGGAATGAAGTCAGATCTTTCTGGTTCTGAGTCCATCTCTCCATTAACTATGTCACACTTTCAGAGATTATTGCTTTAATTTTTGAATCTGGGAAGTCACTAACCCTCTTCGGGCCTCAATTTCCTGATCTGTAAAAATGAGGGAGAAAGACAAAAACCCTATGATTTCCCTTCTAGCTTTAGTTCTACAATTCTTTAATGATTTTGTTAACTCTTAGTTGTTAGTTTGCATTTATTTACCTCTGAAAATGTTCTATTTCCCAGTAGATTATAAAATGCTTGATTTTTTTTTTACTTTTATCCTTAGAATATGGCATGATCTCTTAAACTTAGCAAAACTAAATAAATGCTTGATGAAATTCTTATTTAGACAAACCGAATTAAAGAGCTAGCTGGTCAAAGTAGAGAATATTCAAGAAATCCAAATGGTATACATTGAAATATTTATAAACTAAAAGCAAAGACAGAAGGGGAAACCAAATGATGACTCAAACTCATTGTGTTGGGGGAAAGTTGAAGTGGTTAAGTAGTTAAAGCCGTCTTATCAACTAGGAAACATGTATTTCTCAGTGAAGTTAAAAGTGTTTATAACATTTTTCTAAACCTATTAATTGGTTCACATTAAAAACGTTTATGATGACTTTTTAAAAATCCCCATGATGATATTTGGTTTCAATTGGCTTATTGGAGTGATTATCTCTGTCTATTCAATTAAATAACTCATGTATGAAAGCCTTAAGACACTTTTCACGATTTCTAAATTTATGGAAACATCTTTCCTGTTATTTGGCAGATGTTAGAAGATAGGTTTAGAAGACATTTTTTTAGACTTGTGTTTATAAATTATATTGTGCCATGTGTTCAATAAAGGGTAGAAGCTCACTTCTTCAGAAATGCAGATGCTCTGTCATACATGTTGCTTATATTTACAATTAGCTAAACAATCTCCAATAGCCTATGTAGCCTGATGCCTTGCTTTTCTCTGAAAGAAAGCCTTACTCATTTCTAAAAATCATACAAAATGAAGTCAGACATGTTGGTGATCCTTAAGCTGTCATTAATGATAGGGCATTTTACTTTCAAAAAAATAAATTAACAGATACCTTGTAGTAAAATCATTTAAATAATCACTGCTTTGTTTGAAAAACTCTTTGCAATTTTACAAGAATTATGGAACAGTTCTCTTTTAAACTTGATAACACTGAAGTCTCTACGTAATAGCTTCACTGGTAGAAAACTCAAAGTGGAAAATAAAATCACTGAATTAATTTTTGTTCCCTGCTTGAGATTTAATACTCAAGTCAGATCTTACATTCTCAAAGTTTTGTTTTTACCTTTTCATTTATTATTGATATTTTTTAATAAGAAGGAATTGAATGTTTAGTTTGGACTTTTGTTTTCATGTAGGGAATTCCTTTTATATAAATTCCTTCCAATAATGTAGATCATCAATTCATCTAGAATTTAAAACCTTAAGAGTTCTTTAAAGTACTGAGATTATTTGGCTTGCTTATTATCATACAAGTAAAAGTTTCCCCAGGTAGTTTTTCTGGAATTTGACAGCAGTTCTAAATTCATTATACCATGCTGTCTTTCTCCAAAGTATATTAGCTTCTTGTAAAGTACATAACTGTTTATGTCATTCTTTTCCATCTCACTTTAATGAACTCCAGTGGAATCCTAATGAGTCCTCAGTGGAATCCTATTGCGTCCTTTTGATATCCTAAATTCTCTAGGTGCCTTAATAATGGGTTATTATCAATGAAGTATTTGTAGTGGAAACTGTGGTAGAGATAGACTGAGAGAAAGCAAGTGACCTGAGAGGAGAAGGACCCCACTTAATGTTGAAGCAACTGTACCCAAATGAGATGAAATGTCAATGGTACGTGCTTCCCTATTGCAAATGCTCTAGGACAGTTTCTTTATTAGCCTATCAGGTAATTGTAGTCATTCCCTCATTCTATACTACTTAACATCCCTTTTCTATGGGGAACAAAACTGCCTATTGAATACCAGATTCATATAAGTATTCTCTGTATCTTTCTTAAAAATGTCCTCCTCCCTGCTGTAGAAAGTCCTTTAGACTAGAGCCAAAAATAAATTGTTCCTTAGTAATATCAGGCAATGATAGAAATAAAGTGATAAGATCCATTTTCTCTTTTTAAGGAGACAGGCAACCACAAAACAATTAAGCCAAGGCTTGCCTCAAGGGCAAGTAAAAGACAATTATTTGACTAAACTTTAGCCCACACTAGCATTTAAAGATAATGTCATTGGCCCTTAGTTTACAATCTTCACATTCTTCTCTTTTTGAAAATTTGAGACAAGACTTGAATTCCTTCAATTGTACAGGAACTTTTAAATGCTCCGTGAGACTTGACAGTGGCTAAGTCATCATAGCTGCTATTTTTTTCAATATCTTCAGGTGAAGATCTTCTGGGTACAGTCAATTAGATTCATTCAAGGTAGCTCAGTGCTTTCTCATTATTTCTCCATTTATCATTGTCTCAACTCACTATTTATCAATTTTGTTTTGTCCTTTTTGGTCCAAATTTCATTCAAAATCTAGCCCAGTTTCATCAAAGTAGGTATTCCTTTTTAAAGGGCAAATTATGAACCATTCCTACCACTTAATCTTATATAATTCTTATCCATGTTTCTATAAAGCCCTAAAGAGAAGAACTGCCCACCATGTCAAAACATTTCTCTTATTTTAGTGTGTGATGGATCCATAACACTTGGGCAGTCCGTCTGTTACTTGACTTCTGGATCTTAATTTTCTTTACACTGATGTGGAGAACTTCAACTTGGGTGGGAGTCTGATCAGAGATAAATATTTTACTGTGGTTTTCTGTGCTAAAGTCAACTCCGTGATTCATTTTCTTGATGATATAAACTTATACAAGTTCATCTTAAATCTTGTATTGGAAAGGGGAAAACTAAACTTCACCATAAAAATAATGTTTTTTATATACTAGGTATTAAGTGTTTTATGGGAAAAAGAAAGAAAGCTTATTTTTTTTTGTTTTTATACAAGAAAAATTTGCAAATCTCCAGGAATGCTTTTCTATGCTTTTTTTTTTTCTAAGCAGGCAAAACAAAGAGGAGATATTTATCTGTAGCTAATAAAACTCATCTATCTACACCAATCTACACCAAGCTAAAAATGGAATCATGTTTGTCCAGAAACATTTTTTATAGGAAAATCTGCATCATATGTACCATGGCACTTTGATGGAAAGAACATGATGTAGTAAAAAAGGGAAAAATAACAGAATTTAGGGCCATAGGATCTGAGTTCAAGCCCAACTTTGATATTACATGATATTGCTAGAACTTGGACACTTTCTCAAGCTCCACTTTTCTCATCTTTAAAATGAAAGAATTTCACAAACTGGACCTTTCAGGCTCACAAGCTACAATCTTGTGATCCCATCTGGTTCAAAGTAGAGCTTTTTTAGGAGTGGAAACTAACATTGGCAGCTTAGAATTTAGAGCCGAAAAGGACCAAATAACATTTGGTCTAACTCTTCATTTTTTTACAGCTGAGGAAAATGACTCTTAGAGAGAAAGGACATGCCCAAGCTTATATAAAGCTAGGATATGACATCAGATTTCCCTGACAGTCAGAGCCAGCGCTCCCCCCAACACATGGATAGACTATTTCAGCTTTCTATATTGTGATGCAGAGAACTTGATAACCTATATGGCAGAATGAAAGAAGCTCCAGAAAAGTTCCCTTGTCCTAAATTGTTTTTTTCAAATTAGGATCCTATGGAGTCTGAATTATCTCATGAGATATGAAATATATTTAAAAGTTCAATGCAGTTATCATAGTGTAAAATCATCAAAGAGCATGGTTATAGGTATATATATATCTATATCAATTTACCTATTTATCTATCAATCTATCTATCTATCTAATGGCTCTAAACAAAAGTAAAGTATAGATGGTAAGAGATGGGGAGAAGAATGCTTGTTGTTATGGTTGTTTTTTAATAGACATTTGGGAGACAATGCAATATGTAAAGGACTCATTTTTTTAAGTACTCATGAGATCTAGCTTCACTTTGTGAGTACAGGAACATAAAATGCATTATGTACAATTATGGTTTGCTTGTAAAATTATCATGTTTAGTATATTAAATTTAAAAAGCATAGCCTGTACAGATAATGATTACACATTTTTAAAATTGAATTTAGTTTTAAATGTTTTCAAGTTTGGGTACAAAGGAAGCTTCAGGCTGCTCGACTTTCAGAAATTGACTGCTTCTCATTTCCTGCCAGTTTACAAAAGGAGACAAACACTTGAGAACAGAAGAAACCATCAACATTATACTAAAGCAAAGAAAATCATTATGTTTTCTGGACTGAGCATCTTTCACTGTGGCAAGCAGATACTGAAAACATTCATTATCAAAAAAGGAGCTCCCCCTCACTCATCATCCAACTTATTTAAATATATGACTTTTGCCTAATCTGTCTCAATTGAAAAATTCATATTTCATTTAGGGATTATTTGTAAATTACTAACTTACTAGGGATCATAGGACCTAGAATTGGGATACACTGGAGAAGTTAGTTGGTGGGTTCTGTTTGATTTTTTAAGGAAAATGATTTTGAGATTGAGAGCATAAAATGTGTACAATTGGCAGGGACCTACGAGGTCACTGGGACTTGTCTTATAGATGAGGAAAATGAAGTCCAGAGAAATTAAATGACTAAACCGAGGTCATGCAGATAATAAGTAAGCAGAGATTGAGTTTGGATTTAGCTCTTCTTCAAATTTGCTTGAGGTATGGAAGTATTTCCAAAATTAGTAAATATGTCTATATAGCTATCTATCCATCTATCTTTCTTTCTTTCTTTTTCTTTCTTCCTTCCTTCCTTCCTTCCTTCCTTCCTTTCTTCTTTCCTTCCTTCCTTCCTTCCTTTCTTTCTTTCTTTCTTTCTTTCTTTCTTTCTTTCTTTCTTTCTTTCTTTCTTTCTTTCTTTCTTTCTTTCTACCCATACATTAATCCACACATATATTAGTTATCTCTCTGTGTCTCTCTATTTACTTAGATGTTTAATCATTCACTTATCTATAAATAGTCTAATTTGTGTCATACATGATTTAACAATAGCATTTCCTCAGGATTCTTTATTAACCTCTTGTCTGCAAGGCAGGTCCCACATCAGAACTCTGTAGGTCATTTATCATGAAGGCATAAGATTTGCAGGATAAATTGTATTTGCAGTCAGAAGAGCTGGATTCAAATCCTGGGTTTTCCATTTACTAAAGTATCTATGTCAACTAGGGCAAGTCATCTTAGATCCTGGGTTTTATCTTCCTAACCTGTAAAATAAAAGGGTTGGATTCAATGATTTCTGAGTTTCTTTCCATATCCTAATAGACGATTCTTAGTGTGATCCAAAGTTATAATTATTATTTTTGTTTTAAATGAAGAGAAGTTACATTGTACAAAAAGTATCATAAACAACAAAATAACATCAAAAAAACTTACAGCAAGTTTCTAATAAAGCCCTTTTTTCTTAAATATATACTAAATATATATATATATATTATATATAAATATTTTATTCAACATTATAAAAATAAGAGCCATTCCTTAATTACTAGATGATCAAGATAAGAATAGACAGTTTTCAGAAAAATAAATCAAAACTATCTATAGTCATTTGAAAAAATGCCCTAAATCATATTGATTAGAGAAATGCAGATTTCAACAACTCTATCTCATATTTGTCATAAATAATGCTACCAGGAGTGGAAGGGAAATAGGTACTCTAATGAACTGCTAGTAGACTATTGAACTGGTATCCAGTTATTCTAGAGAAGAATTTGGAATTGGGTTCAAAGGTGTATAAAATTTTGCATACCATTATGGTATGCAATATCACTCCTAGGTTTGTATCTCAAAGATCTAGGAAAAGGAGGGGAAAAACCAGTGTAAAAATATCTATAGCAACTCCTTTTTGTTATGGTAAAGAGTTAGAATCAAGGGGATGCTCATCAATTGGAGAATGGCTGAACAAGTTGCGAATATTACTCTAATGATATGAGAAGTGACAAGAATGGGGTGGTTTGAGAAAAACAAACAAAGAAGCAAACCAAGACCTAGACAAACTGATGAAAAGTGAAATGAGAAGAACTGGGAGTTAATTGTGCACAGATTTGGCTGTTTTAGTCAATACAATGTCCAAGACAGTTTCAAAGTACTCACAAGAAAAAATGTCTATCCATCTCCAGAAAGAACTGAATTTTTGTTGCTTTAAAAATAACAATATGCCTAAGACAGAAATAAATTTTGCATGATTCAGTATGTATAACTGATCAGGAAGTGAGGAAGGATTAGGAGAGGGAGAAAACTTGAATTTTAAAAAAGAAAAGAAAGTTTAAAATAAATAATAAATCAAACTGTATTTTTTAAATCCTCAAACTTGAGCACATTTTTTTTTTACTCTGAAATGTTCACCATTTACTTCCACTTGCCTTATGCCTTTTCCTAAGTTTCCCTCCCTCTCTAGCACTACGTTCATCCAAAGCCCTCACATCCCAATACATATGGTAAAGCAATTTTCTTTCCACTTTGTAATCTCTTAGGCATTCCTGCATCAGCCATTTCAAATCAGCATACATATTCAGTCCTGCTCTGGTTTAAAAACCACATTCCCTTTGAACTCTGTTCACCTGAAGAAATGTAAGTAATACCAGATTGTACATCACATAAATAATGGATAGAATGTAGTTAACTTTTCTAATTTAGTCTGAGAACAGAGAGCTGTCAAGCAGGATTTATCATGCAAATAAGAAATGAAGGAGAATAACTACCTGTACGGAGCAATCGTTTGACAGATGTGTTCTGTGTTGCAAAAGCGTTCTTCTTTTTATGTTTAGTACACAGGAGACAAATTAGAGGCTTTCTCTGATGCTGCTGTCTATTCAATATCTGTGTGAGTGATACAACCTAAATAAAAATGAGGCAGAGCCATTTTGTTTCCTATGTTTGCACACTTCCATTTAAAAATATCAATGATGGTAAGGAAGATTTGAAATATCTCCAAAAATATGTAGGAGATGCTAACAGGTAATTTTCCTTTCTTTTTTGTAAATAGTATTTTACTATTTTTCTAATTACACGAAACTATTCTTTTTAACATTTATTTTTTATAAGATTTTGAATTCCAACGTTGTTTCTCTATCCCTCTCTACCCTCTCTACTCTATCCTCTACTTCTTTCTGCTCCTATTTTTGTAAATAGTATTTTACTTTTTTTCCTAATTATATGAAACTTATTTTTAACATTTATTTTTATAAGATTTTAAGTTCCAGTGTTTTTTCTCTATCTCTCTCTATCCTCTCTTCTCCTCAAGATGGCTTATATGTATACAGTCATGGAAACATATTTCCACATTAGTCATGTTGTGAAAGAAGAAACAGAACTAAAAGGGAGCACAAACACACACATAGAGTGAAAATAATATTGTTTGATCTGCTTTCAGATTCCATAGTTCTTTCTCGGTTGTACATCGTATTTTTCTTGATGAATTTTTTGGAATTGTCTTGAATCATTGATCATAGTATACAGTATTTTCTAAGTAGTTTCTTTATTAATATTGATAGCATTTTGTATCATAATGTATATACTTTTTATTTTTATCTATCTAAATGTAATAATTTTTAAAATGTGTTTTTAAAATTTTGAAATCTGAATTCTCTCCCTGTCTGCCTTTCCCCCACTGAAAAGGCAAGTAATTTGATACAAGCTGCATGTGAAGTCATGCAAAACATTTCCATAACAGTCATGTTGAGAAAGAAAACAGACCAAAAAAAAAAAAAAAAAAAAAAAAAAAACAAACCCAACAACAACAAAAACCCTCAAGAAGAGTAAAGAAAGTTCTTTCTCTAGGCACAAATAGCATTTTTATAATAACTCCTTTTTGAGTTATCTTGGATTATTGCTTTGCTGAGAAGAGCGAATTATTTACAATTTATCATTTTATGATACACATTATGTATTTCACTTTGCCTCAGCTCATGAATGTCTTTCTAGATTCTTCTGAGAGTATCCTGCTCATCATTTCTTGTAGCACAATAGTACTCTAGAATAAACACATATCACAATTTTTAGCCATTCCTGAATTAATGTGCATCACCACATTTGCCACCAGAAAAAAAAGTTGTCATAATAATTTTTGTATATATTATCCTTTTTCCTTTAAAAAAATTTCTTTTGGGATACAGACCTAGTAGTGGTTTTCCTATTGATAGGTCAAAGCAAAGGTATGGTTTTATGGTACTTTACATATAGTTCCAAATTGTGCTTCCTCTCTATATACTTAACTGCCCTAATAATGAGAAAGTTCTTGTATGTAAAATCTTTGCAGGTAGGAATGTAAACAGTTTACTCTTTCCAACTCCTGTTTACCTTTTTATGCTTCTCTGGACTCTTTTATTTGTTACTGTTTTCTGTTTGGGAGGTATGTTTTATTTTGTTTTCTTCAATAGTGTTTTATTTTTCTAATTCCGCATAAGAAGAGTTTTCCACATTCATTTTCATAAGACTTTGTGTTCCTAAATTTCCTCCTTTCCTCCTTTCCCTCATTCCCAAGATACCAATCTAAAAATTTTAAACTTTAAAAACTTTAAACTTTAAAAAAAAACTTTAAACTTTAAAAAAGTTAAACAATTTCCATATTTATCATATTGTGTAAGAAAAATAAGATCAAAAGGGAAAAAAACATAAGAAAGAAAAAGCAAACAAACCAACAAACCAACAAACCAAGAGAGAGAGAGAGAGAGAGAGAGAGAGAGAGAGAGAGAGAGAGAGAGAGAGAGAGATTAAAATAATATGGTTTAATCGATACTCAGTCTCCACAATTTTCTCTCTGGATACAGAGATGACTTTTTCCAACCCCAAGTGATTTATCTGAAAATCTTTTTTTTTTTTTTCAGCTCTGGTCTTTTCATCAAGAATGCCTGAAAGTTTTCTATTTCACTAAATAACTATTTTTCTCTTATAGGTTTATACTTGGTTTTGTTGGGTACATAATTCTTGGTTATAATCCTAAACGTTTTGCCCTCTGGAGTATCATATTGCAAGCCTCCTGATCTTTTAATGTAGAAGCTGTTAAATTCAGTGCTATTTTGATTGTGGTTCCACAATATTTAAATTGTTTATTTCTGGTTATTTATAATATTTTATTTTTGATCTGAGGGCTCTAGAATTTGGCTACAGTATTCCTGTGAATTTTTAACTTTAGAATCTCTTTCAAAAGGTGATTCTGTTTTAATTTCTATTTTACCCACTGATTTTAGAATAGCAGGGCAGTTTTCCTGCATAATTTTTGAAAGATGATATCTAGGCTCTTTCTTTGGACATGACTTTCAGAGAGTCCAATAATTTTAAAAATTATCATTTCTGAATCAATTTTCCAAGTCCATATTTTTTCCAGTGAGATATTTCACATTTTTAAAAATTATTTATTGTGAAAATTTTAAGATCCATTTGCTTAGTTCTAATTATTTTCCCTGAGGCAACTGGAGTTAAGTCACTTGCCCAGGGTCACACAACTAGGAAGTGATAAGTGTCTGAATCCAGATTTGAACTCAAGTCCTCCTGACTTTTGGGCTTGTGCTCTATCCATTGCACCACCTAGATGTCCCTTCAGTTCTAATTACTCTCAAATGCCAAAGACTGCAGTGTTACTATTACCATATACAAAGTTCTTCTAACTTCACACAATATCTATTCACATAAACTTTTCTAGTTATTTTAGGAAATCCACTTGTTTATCATTCCCTGTAGCACAATAGTATTTTATTATTTTCATATTTGGTTTCTTCAGCCATTCACCAACTTATAGGCATTCTCTCTATTACTAATTCTTTGCCACTACAAAAAAAAATCTGCTATAAATATTTTTGTACATGTGAATCCTTTCTCCTTAAAGAGGATCTCTTTGGGATCCAGATCTAGTAGTGGTATTGTTGGATCAAAGTTCATGCAGCTTGATATCCCTTTGGGAATAGTTCCAATTAGTTCTCTAGAAGGGTTGGATCAATTCCTGTCTCTATCAACATTGGAACAGATGTTTTTTGTTTTTTTTTTTTTTTCAATTTGCCTGTATCTTTCCAACATTTATCATTTTTCTTTTCTTTCATATTGGCTAATCTGATAGATGTCACATGGTACATGAAAGTTGTTTTAATTTGCATTTCTCTAATCAATAGTATATGTTTTTTCACATCAATAGAGATAGCTTTAATTTCTTCATCTGAACACTACCTGTTCATATTTTTGATCATTTATCATTTGGGGAATGACTTGTGTTCTTAATTTGGTTCAGTTATCTATATATTTGAGAAGTTAAACCCTTATCAGAAAAAAATGACTGTAAAATTTGTTTCCCAGTTTTTTGCTTTCCTTCTAATCTTGATTACACTGATTTTATTTGTGCAATAACTTTCAAATTTGATGCGATCAAAATTATCTATTTGTATTTTATAATGTTATCTCTTTCTTGCTCATTCAAATATTCTTCCCTTTTCTGTAGATCTGACAGGTAAGCTATTTTTTGCTCTCCCAATTCTTATGTTTAATTCATGTAACCATGTGTCTTGGTATGTGGTGTTAGATGTTGGTAAATTCCTCATTTGTGCCATACTATGTTCCAGTTTTCCTTGCAGTTTTTTGTCAAATAGCAAGTTATTATGCCCAAAGCTGAGTCTTTGGATTTATCAAACACCAGATTATTTTTGTCATTGATTACTGTTGTCTTGCTATTCTATCTCACTGATCCATCACTTTATTTCTTAGCCAGTATCAAGCAATTTTGATGATTATTGATTTTTGAAAATTTTGAAAACTGACACCACCTTCCTTAGCATTTTTCCACTAATTCCCTTGAAGCTCTTGATCTTTTGTCTAGATGAAATTTGCTATTATTATTTTAACTCACTCAAAATAGTTTTTGATATTTTGACTGGTATGATAAATAGATATCATACTTTTGCTATCTCTTTGTTCCTGTAATTTACTTAACATCCTCTAAGAATTTTGATGCTATGATATTACTTTATTGTCTATGTTAACTTTTAGTAAAATTCCTTCCTTGTCTTTTTTATTAGTTCTATTTTTTTTTCTTTTTGGTTTGTCTAAGATCAGAATTGCTGCAGTTTGTTTTTTGCTTTTTTGTTTTCATTTTTTTACTTCACCTGAAGCATAGTATACTCTGCTCTAGCCTTTTATCTTTCCTGTGTGTGTGTGTGTTTATTTCAAATTTGCTTCTTGCAAACAACATAATGTAAGTTTTTGGTTTTAAATTCACTCTGCTAGGGGACAGCTAGGTGGCACAGTGGATAGAGCACCAGCCCTGAATTCAGGAGGACCCGAGTTCAAATCTGGTCTCAGACACTTAACACTTCCTAGCTGTGTGACCCTGGGCAAGTCACTTAACCCCAGCCTCAATAAATAAATAAACAAACAAACAAACAAACGAATGAATAAATGAATAAATGAATAAATGAATGAATGAATGAATAAATAAATAAATAAATAAATGAATAGGTAAATAAATAAATAAATAAATGAAATTCAACTCTGCTACCTACTTCTGATTAATGGGAGAATTCATTTCCATTCATATTCACAATTATGATTTCTAACTGTGTTTTCCCTCCATCCTACTTCCACCCCCATGTGTATTTTTCTTTTTCTTGCCTTTTACCCTTTCTTCCATCTCTCTCAATCTATCTTACTTTCTATCATTCTGTTCCTTTTATTTTTTCCTTCTCCTCTTATAGTATAAGATAGATTTCTTTACCCAACTGAGTGTATGTGTTATTTCTTTTTTGATCATATCCAGTGAAAGTAAGTTTGAAACAATGCTCACCTCCTCTCTTCTTAACCTCTACTTTAATGGCTCTTTCAGACTCCTTAATGTGATATAATGTACCCCATTCTATTTCTTCCTTTCCTCTTCTCCCAAAATTTTTTAAACCCCTTAATTATTTTTTATCATCACATCAAAGTCAACTTATAACCACAACCTAAGTATATTCCATCCAACTGTCCTAATAGAGATAGAGATCTCTATCCTAAAATAGAGATAAGAGTTGCAGATATTATCATCTCATGTAGGGATATAAATAGTTTTACCTTATTGGATGTCATGTTTTGTTTTGTTTTCTTTCCCTGTGTTTTTTCCCCTCCATTAGTCAGTGAGCTTTTTGAGAGTTGGAATTGTCTTTTCCTTTGTTCTGTATTTCTTAAAGAAATGACATTTTTTGTAATCTATTATAAATACAACAATGATTTTTTTAATTCCATATAAGCCCAAGTTTTATATACCAACAACCATACAGGACATCAGGGGGAAGAGTAGACATATACATAAAGTGAACTACAAGGAAGTGCATGACTGATGGGGTTAATGCCTCTTAAGATGAAGATCAGAAATACTCTTTCTTTTTTTGTGTGGTTTCCTTTTCCTTACTCTCCTTCCCTTTGGGTGTGCCATATTTGCTTGGTTTATCATTCAGAATGTGTTAGTCCTGGGCCCCATTGGAGATCTTGCTCTGCTGTAAAATACCTGGACCAATGATGGGGAAAGGAGGAGAAAGAAAAATTTTCTTCTTCAAGAAGCAAGGAGTAATTATTCTCATCTATTGAATTCTTTTTTTGATTACCTGGTTTCTTTCTTGACTTCTTGACTCACATTCATCAGAGCTGTCCTCTGTTTTGAGTCACTAGAACAAAGATTCTTGATCTTAATTCTGTGAACCTTTATTATACAATATGTATAAGAATAGATAGATAAATAGATTACAAATATAGATAAATGCATGCATATGTGTTTATATATGCACAGAACATGTGTGTTGTGTACCCACATATGCAAACAATATGAACACATTATATACTTTATAATACATGTGTATTGCATTTAATGTGTGTGTACGTGTATACATATGTATATAATACCTAAGGCAGCTAGGTGATGCAGTAGAACACTGGGTTTTGAGTCAGGAAGTCTTCTCTTTCTGAATTCAAATCCAGTTTCTGACACTTAATAACTAGGTGGCTCTGGGCAAGTTGCTTAACTCTGTGTGTCATAGTTTCCTCACCTGTGAAATGAGCTGGAGAAGGAAATGGCAAATCATTCTAGTATCTTTGAGAAATGGGGTCACAAAAAGTTGCACATAACTGAAATATATCTGAACATTTGATATCTGTATTTCAATAAGATTGGTTTCATATGAAATATTACATATTTTAAATGATTATTCTGAGAAAGATCCCATAGGCTTCATCAGACCCTGTCCAAAGATGTATGTTGGAGTTTTTTTAGAAACATTCATGATTCTTTGCATTTAAAGGCTAGCCACACTTTAATTTTATTGAGGATGACCCCTTAATACCTCAGAAGTATTAACAAAGCATAGACTTTTCTTTTTGGTATTATCCTTAATTTTACTTATAACTTGTTCCCTGTCTTCTATATTTTCATTAACTGGGCTGGGGGGGGAAATCATTGAATTAGGAGAGTACTGATTATATTCCCCCTTTCCAACCAATGAGATATAATAGGTATTATGAGTGATATATAGAAATAGATTCAGGAGAGTAATAAATTGTTTGAAAATATTATATAAATATTTCTTAATAAAGATTCAGTTCACAACATGGGACAAACATGACAAGACATCCATCACAGATTACAAAGTTTTGTTATTTTGTATGGGAATTAACGGGAGAAAAGATGAGTTCCCTAGCAGAACTCATAATTAACCAGGAAGAAGGTGCCATCAGAGGGAAAATACTATGAGGTTGCCAGCTTAGTCATGGAAAGGATTCAGTAAAAATCTTCATCATGAGCATATCTTTTATAGGGGAAATATAACCTTGGGTTTTTTGCACCATCTCAGGGGAGAAAGAGAAATAAAGATGGGAATAAAAAGGAGCAGATGGAATCCACCTAGATGATCAGATCTTAGACCTATCTAAAATCGTGTTAAGCAAGACACTCGCAGAGAGTATTGAGACAAAGAGACAATGGAGAATTTTACCTTTTACCGTTCTATACATATATAGCTCCCATATCTGGGAAAACTAGCTTACTTGATTATAATAGCTGAATAAGTTCCTCTATGATAAGGGAAGAAAATAAGCTGGTTTCAAAGTCCACATCACAGTTATATAAACTTTTTATTCTATTATTATTTTATTGATGTTATATTTATTCTAGTCTTATTTTAAAATACCTTACTGGATTAAAATTTGTTTATTTTTTTCAAAAATTATGAATGAACATTATTCAAAAGAAAGCTCATCCTATTTCCATATTATAATATGACCATACAGATAAAGACATGGTACAAGAATTATATTTGAGTAATGTATTCTTTTTTAATGCTTAATTTTTATCAATAACTTTTACTTTTATATTAGATTCATTTCCAAATACACCATAATTTATTCAACCACTCTCCAATTGATGGGCATCCATTCAGTTTCCAGTTTCTAGCCACTATGAAAAATTTTTTTACACATTTTACACATTTTTAAAACATTAAAAACATTTTTACACATATAGGTCCCTTTCCCTCCTTTAAGATCTCTTTGGAATATAATAAGTCCAGTAGTAACACTGCTGGATCAAAGGGTATACACAGTTTGATAACTTTTTGAGCATAGTTCAAAGTTGCTCTCCAGAATGGTTGGATCCATTCACAACTCCACCAACAATACATCAGTTTCCCAGTTTTCCCGCATCCCCTCCAACATTCATCATTATCTTTTCTTGTCATCCTAGCCAGTCTGAGAGATGTGTAGTGGTATCTCAGAGTTGTCTTAATGTGCATTTCTTTGATCAATAATGATTTGGAACACCTCTTCATATGAATAGAAATAGTTTCAATTTCATCATCTGAAACTTGTCTGTTCATATTCTTTGACCAAAAAATGTTATTTATTAAATCCAACTTTGATGCTCATATGAAATGTCTTTAACTCCTCCCAAATACAATATTGCATTAATTGCTTGCTATCTCTTTGTGGGTTTTCTTTAAAACAAAGCTCAGAAATGACCATCCAAGACCAGGTGTTTCCTGATTCTCCAGGTTTTAGCACCTCCTCACCTTTCCCCAGATATCATATTTCCATGTTTATTTTGTGTATATTTATATATGTACAGGGTATCTTCAAGAGAGAGTTTTCTTTGAAAACAGAACTTGTTTTATTTTTTTTTTTCTTTGAGTCCATGGAACCTATCAAAATGCCTGGATTGAAGCAGGTGCTTAATTCATGTTTGCTGCTTAATATATTGACCAGAGAGAGAAATCATCATTTTCACTTGTATTTTCTATAACTCCTGAAGACTTTCAACAAACCATAAAAGAAGAAATGTATGAGGAAGGGAGGAAATAAAGATATATTAAGTGCCTCAAACATATCATGCAATGTGTTAAAGAATGTACGAATGCCATCTCAATATATTTTTAAAGCAGGCTTTTTAAATCATTTTAAACAGGCCACACTGATGAGGTCCTGTATGGCTGGGTGAAGTTGGCAGAGAGAAACTGGAGCATTGATGGAGGAGGCAGGAAAAAAGCTCTGATAAAGATAAGTTTAGCTCCATGGTCCCACTTTCTGTGGAGCTCATCCCTCCTCATAGTACTTTCCCTTTAATGGGGTCTTTCTCCTTACTCTAACTCTAAACTCCTCTATGTATCTAAGCTGTTAGTTAATGGCATATTTAGGTCTCTTGACATATTTCTTTAATGAATTCTTATAAATACCTTGCCTTGCTAATGATAATCCTATTGGTCCCCCATATTTATTTCATATTTTCTACTTCTGGTGCTTATTTTACCTCTCCATTTTGTCTGTAACCTTTTCTCTTAAATAAACCCACTTTTTGACAAAGAGAATGGACATTATGAATTTGTCACATGTTTATTTTATACTAGAAAGTGCCTATGACGTCACTATGATCACAGAACTGGTATATATTTGAGGAAGGATTTGAACCCAGTCCTCTTGCACTCAAATCCAATAATTTATTGTCTGTGATACATTACTTTTCTCATTACTTAAAATCATAGTCTGGAATTTTCATTATTCCACAAATAGACTTTATAGAATTAAGCTCTAAGCCAAAGAGTTGACACTATCTGCAAAGTCATCTAAAGTTTTTATATTTTACAGCACTTTGCTTCCTCATGTGCCCTTTTTAAACAAATGTCTTGCTTTTAAAACCCAATTCATGAATGCTTCTATTTTAGTTCCCCTTCGACAATACCATGGGAATAGGATGTAATGGACCCTTCAGAAAGCCCTCTTAGGGTGACATATAGAGCAATGGGGAAAGCTGATTACCAGTGATTTCAGGGCAGTTTCCATTCTGGCTTCTCAATTCACTTGGGTAAGCATCTCTTTGCAGAGGAGGCCTAAGGGCCTAAAGCATTTGTTTCCACATTGGGTTATTATTCCCAGAATAATGGATTAGAGAATCAAGGAATATGTGGTGACTCACTCTGACCTCACCTCATTGCTTCCCTCCCTTTTAAAAGTAAAAAGGATCATTGGCAAGGTGATATATTGAAGAGTGTTAGTTTGATTTTCCTTTAAACATTAATCAATAAGACTTTATTAAGCACCAAATACAGTGATAAACTAGTGATTAGAGCATTGGGCTTTGACTCTAGAATGCTTAAATTTAAATATTGCTTTAGAAGCAACCTGGGGCAAGTCACTAAAGAGCTGTTTGTCCCTCCCAGTTTTATAATCTGTAAATGCAAGCATCTACCTCACGGGATCATTAAACTGATCAAGTGAAATAAGGTATATAAAGGGCTTTGCCCAGCTTCAAATGCCATACAAATGTTGGCTATTATTCTTACTGTGTACTATGTGCTGGTGATTCAAAGTGAGGAGTATACAGTTAGAGTTACCTGGATGGCTCTGGGGATTGGACTTGAAGTCAGAAAGATCTCTCAGTTCAAATCTCAACACTGGAACGTATACAAGCAATATTTCTCGGCAAGTTACTTTCCCGTCTGCCTGCCTTAGTTTTCTCTTCTGTAAAATAGAGACAATAAAAAACACTTTCTTCACAGGATTGTTGTGAGGAAACAAAATAGAAGTTAAGTGACTTAAGAAGTTAAGTCTTCAAGGTCATACAGCAAAGAATTGTCTGAGACTAGATTTGAACTCAAGTATTCTTGATTTTAAACTTATAATTTTATCCACTGAACCACTGACTATGCCTGTCATTTTCCTAGTTCTCTAACATAAAATAAGAAGGAAGTTTTAGAAATGTTTCCTATTTAATTTGAAGGAAATTCATACTAAAAAAAATACTCCATTTTTGCAATATTGTAATTCAATATTACAGTATTGTAATGCAAAAGTAAATAGGCAAAGAACAAAGATATTAAATAAAGGAGACTTACAAATGAAGTATATTTTTAAATAAGTGTTTGATGACTTGGGGGAATGAAAGAGTTTTTCATTCACAAAATTATTGAGTCCAGTTTTGAACTTTTGACATTAATCATGGATAATTATTCCACATTTGAAATGTGTATTTCTCAGCTATTTAATACCCAAACATTTCAAGGAAAGATTCATCAGTTTTATAAGTTTCTCCTCTTTAAACCAGATTGACCTCTTTTGACAGTGACTCACCACCAATGAATAGCCATAGGCCTTGTTCAGAGAACCTCAATAATACCAGAGAGCTGAAGAGGATATGAAAAAGAAATTAAATCTGGATGAAGCATGATGTAAAAAAAAATAATAATTTAAGACTTTACCTCTGAGGGTTTCTTCCAGGAAAGTAATAATAGTTGGGCACCTTCTTTTTGGAATTGGCCTTAAGCTGTCCATGAAATACTTCAAAAATGGAGAGGGAGGAGGGTTTTCTCCAAGAAGTTTAACTACTCTAACCTTTAAAACAAATGTGAGTGTAAAATTAGAAAGGTGTAATACAGAGGGAAGACTTGAAACTCAGAAGATCTGACAGTCTCACTTATCAACCACGTTACTCATAACCAGTTAGCTAAATTTTGGCAAGTCACTTGTCTCCTTATTCTTTGATTTTCTCTTCTATACAGTGAAGGGACTGACCTAGATGATGTGGAAAAATGTCTTTGAGAGCCTGATTTTAAGTTCTCGTGATGAATTGACAACCTGAATTATTGGCTGTTCCCATTTTCTAGTTTATACCTTCCCACATTTGTAGGATATGCTTCCTCTTTACCCCTGCCAGATAGTATCCTCCTATTTCTTTTCAAATTTAAATGAATTTTTAAAAAATTATCAAGTATTTATTTTCTTCTCTCCAAAATCCCAACAAATAGGAAAAACAAAAGTCAATTAGAAAACAAAACAAATAAAAGCAATCCTTGTAACAATGCAGACAAGCAAATATCTATATTGGCTCTATCCCTATATATCTTGGCCTATTGATTCTATACACGCCTGTTAAAAGATGGGTAGTATTTCTCATAACTAGTCATCTGTGATCAGCCATTTCATTGATCAGATTTTGTCTTTCATTTTTATTGTCTTCATAATATTGTTGTTATCATATAATTGTTTTTCTGGTCCTGATCATCATTTTCTATCAATCCTCTATGAATTTTCTCAATTACAACCTATGTTGGATTTTATCTCTCTGTATATAGACTTATGTTATCACATCCTGTACATGTTTTATACATACTTGGTATTTCTCCCATTAATATATGTCTCTTGTGAGTAGGGAATTTTTTAATTGTTTGTATCTGAAGGTATAAAGAGTGGATAGTATTGGTGATGGGGAGATGTCATTCTAACCTAGCACATGAGTGCATGATGGTGAGGGGAATAAATGATTCTGGACAAAATTAAGGCAAAAATCATCTACTGGGGTAGGGGTTGGGGATGATTCTGGGGGCAGAGACAAGTTTCCAATGGAGACAAGGGGATAAAGGCTTGAGGGACAGTGACAGAATTTCGAACTGGTGATTAGAGTAACAGAGCAACCTATAGGGTGAGAGAACATGGATGAATTGTAATGTGAGTTGTTACCAAAAAAACAAACAAACAAACAAAAACATTCAAGGGGCTCATAGGTTAACCTGCATAGTGGAGTTTAGCTTATACTAATTTGGGCAGCTAGGTTGCACAGTGTCAGGCCTAAAGTCAGGAAGATTCAAGAAAATGACAAATCACTCCAGTTTCTTTGCCAAGAAAACCCAAATGGGGTCACATAGAGTCACCCTACTAAAAAAAATGACATATCTATACATGTAGATGCATGTGTGTATGTTTATAACACATATTTTATATGTATGTGTGTATATTGTGTATAATATTACATATACACACCCCTATATGGATCTATTTTGAGTTCAATAGGTAATTGGAGAAATGAGAATGTGGAATGGATAAGAAGATTTGGGAATTATCAGTTCAGAGATGATAATTGAATCCATGGGATATGATAAAATCATGAGGCATATTTATAGAGTCCTTTGTATGTTCTTTATGTATTTTATCTTTACAGCTCTGGGGAATCCTGTTTTGTACTTATGCATTATAATTTGTTGTTTGTCTTTGATATTCCAGGAGGAATAATGGCTTTGTAGGTGATGTCTTGACTCATGTGTGAATTGGGTTTAAGAAAGAGTTTAGTGAGCCTCACTCTCTATTCCAGTCATCACAGTCCAGTGGCAAAATAAAAGTCAAGACCACTGGCACTGTGGGATGCAGTGGATGACCTCAGTGTCTTCAGTCTGCTTCAGTTGCCTTCATGGTCATTAGGGGAAAAAAAAAAAGTTCTCATCTGCCTATTTCGCAAAGGGAATTATTCATATGCTTACAATACATCCCTCCCCAAGTCACCAATGTGTTTGATTCCCCTCAGTTACCCACAACCTCATTAGTTGTAAGTTTACCGGTCTCTATACACAGTTTGTTTGAGCCACAGGTAAGAATCGAATGTCATGTAAATACCAAAGTTGGATGAACGGTCCTGAGAAGGGTTCAGTGAGCCCTGAGACCAGAAGTGCTATATTCTTCCTTAAAGACCCCATATTACCTAATTTACATATTATAGATGAACAAACAGAGGTTAAGTCATGTGACCAAAGCAGCACAATTAGTGTCAGAGGGAGGATTCAAATTTAGGTTTTCTTCTCCTCAAGTTCAGATCACTAGCAACTATGCGCTTAGATGCGTCCACCTTCCACTGTTATTAACTTTTGGACATTTGAAGTTGGATGTCCTTGAGATATCTCAAATCTATCATTTCCAAAACAACAAATTCTTTTTAAAAGTAGATTAAGCCTTATTACAAACCTATTCGTCTTCCAATTTTCCTATTCTTGTTAAAGGCCATCACTTTTTCAAGTTTCTCATTCTCATACCCTTGGAATTTTTTCTTGCCCACTCTTTCTCATTTACCCTTCATATTCAATCATTTCCCAAATTTAGCTATTTCTTTTTGTCTGATATCTTTCACATATAATTCAATCTCTTTCCTGTACTTATGTATCTTGCCACCTTAATTCAGACCCTTATTGCCTTTTGCATAGATTATTGCAACAACTTTCTAATTGCCTTCCTTCCCTCAAAACTTTTGCATCCGCTTCCAAAGAGATTTACCCTAACCACAGATGTGATGATGTAACTCCCATACTAAATGGACTCTGGTAGATGTCTTTTGCTTCTCAGAACTAATATCAATTCATCAGTTCTCTGTCTTAGTTCAGTCCCCCATGCAATACTCCTCTTCACAATGTTCTAATCCAGCTAAATTGTCATCTCCATTTGTTTACACATAGCAGTCCATCACCTACATCCTATTTCCAAACCTTGAATGTGCTCACACCTTTCTCTTGAATTCCTCTTTTCAAGCCAGTCACTTTCACTCCTTCATTGTTTTTTTCTGGACTCTGCTCCTAACTTTATAAACTTCTTTCTTCATCTTTTCCAACATCATCTCCATATAATTTTTGGGTTATCCCCCCCCCCCCTCTTTAGCATAGAAGCTTCTTAAAGGCAGGGGAGATTTTTATTTTATTATTTTTGGCTTGTATTTGTATCCTTGGGGCTTTGTATAATGACTGGCACACAGTGATTAATAAATACTTTTTCATGGAACTCAGCATAGTATTCTTTTTTCATAGAACTATTATGGATTCTCCTGTTAGTGCCTTCTCTTCAAAATCATCCTGTACTTATTTAGCTTCTATTTATTTACATTTCTTTTTTCTCTCTTTCACCTTCCTCTCCATATTTATATATTAATGTATATTAATATAGATAGATAGATAGATAGATAGATAGATAGTTAATATCCTCTCCTAATGCACTGTAAGTTTCATGGTAAAGGTCATTTTACATTTTTTAAATGGGTTTGTACTTCCACTCTACATTGTTTTTGGCTTATTGTAGTTGCTCAGTCTATGTTTATTAATTAATTAACTCACCAGAGGGTATGATTTTGAGTCACAGTTTGGATTGGTCATTTAATTTCTCTGGACCTCAATTTCCCCATTTGTAAAATGAAGAGTTTGAAATAAAAGACCTCTAAGATCCATGCCAGTTTAAGAGAATGAAGCATGCAAATGGAAGCAGCTAGCCCTAGAATTTGAAAAATTAGTCTGGCAGCCATATCCAGACATCCTCTGCCCAATACCATCAATCTGTGTTTGATGCCATAATGTTGTAGAGAAAAGCATTTGCAAGGGGCAGTGAGTTCTGTGGGAATGAGGCTATAAATGTTATAAATGGTCCATTGGCCGAATGATGTGACATCAGGAAACTTCCATTTTATAGTCTGGTGGCATTATAATCTATTAATGATGCCATTATGAGAAGTCATTGCCGTAAGCAACTTTCTACAAGATAGGATTGTACTATAGGGAATGGAGGGAAAGAAAATGGAAATCAGGCAAGACACAGTAGCAACATCTGAGATAAGCACTTGTGTTCAACTCCTGGCTCAGCTACTTATAACTGAACTTTAATGTTTACATACTATTTTCTGGATAAAATATAAGCTCTGGCTTTTAAGTCTGTTATATCCTACATAGCTTTCTATCCCCTTCTCAAATCCTACAGTTCAACCTGTTCTTTTTACTTTTCCTCACACATGAAGCTCCATCTACCATGGTTTTGGATTTAGATTGCTTTGTTTTTGCCTTTTTAGGTTTTTTATGCTTATTCATTGAGTGTTGGCATACTATTTCAGTATTTTTTAAATAAAAATAATTTAGAACTCTCAAATGTTGGTATTGCAATTAAATTAAATAAACATTATTAAATAAACAAAAAAAAAGTCTCTGATACCATGTCACTTACAATCTAACAGAAGTGATAAAATGCAAAGGAATTATCTGTCTGTATTTCTCTCTTTGTGTGTGTGCATATATATATATATATATATATGGAAGCCATATACTGGATACCCAGGAATTCATCACCATGCTAAATATTCATAATTAAATAATTTGTATTTCCTAATTGAATGGATTCTCATGCATAAGGTTGAGTCTTCTCTCTAGTCTAACCATCAGTCTTTCATCACAAAGTCCTTCTTAAGATGTAGCCCCCATGAATGATCTTTAAAACATATCAGTTATCATCTGACTAGATCAAAGAATATTTTTATTATAGCTTTTTATTTATAAAACATATGCATGGTTAATTTTGTAATTTTTCAACACTGCCATTTGCAAAACTTTCTGTTCCAAATTTTCCCCTCCTTCTCCCCATCCTCTCCTCTAGATGGCAGGTATTCCAATACATGTCGAAATATATGTTAAATCCAATATATGTATACATATCCATATAGTTACTGTGCTGCACAAGAAAAATCATATCTAGAAAGGGAAAAAAATCTGAGAAGGAAAATAAAAATGCAAGCAAACAACACAGAAAGAGTAAAAATGCTATGTTGTGGTCCACACTCATTTCTCATAGTTCTCTCCCTGGGTGTAAATGGCTTTCATCATTACTGAATAATTGGAACAGGTCTGAACCAATTCACTGTTGAAGTGAGACATGTCCATCAGAATTGATCATCTCATTGTCTCGTTGTTGCAGTATATAATGATCACCTGGTTCTGCTCATTTCAGTAGCATCAGTTCATATAAGTCTCTCCAGGCCTCTCTGAAATCATCCTGCTAGTAATTTCTTACAGAACAATAATATTCCATAACATTCATTTACCATAATTTATTCAGCCGTTCTCCAATTCATGCACTCAGTTTCCAGTTTCTGGCCACTACAAAGAGGACTGCCACAAACATTTTTGCACATGTGGGTTCCTTTATCTCCTTTAAGATCTCTTTGTGATATAAGCCCAGTAGTAATACTACCGAGAAGAATAATTGTTTTATAATCTTCTTTGAAAAAAGGGCAAAATCCTTGCCTTTGAATTCTTAGAAACCCTGTCTTTATAACCCACAGTGTTGCTGATATCTACGTGTAATTTATACATTTTTGTTTTTAGAACTTTAATCAAAGTAAAATTACCATTAACAAAATTCCTTCCTCGGTTAGAATATAAGTTTCTTAAAGGAAGAGCTTATATCTCTCATTTCTGTACTGCCTACACTTTGCATGATACCTGGCACATAATGGACTCAATAAATATTTGTATATTTAATCATTAGTTCATATCAGAACACATGATATAATATTATATATGGCATGCTATGGAAAAATGTAATTGATAATGGAAGACAGAAGGGATAATTGTTGGAGCAATGTGCCCGAGATAGAAGAAAAAGGAAATAATAAACCAACTCAATCCACATATACTTATATGAATAGATGCAAATAGAAGGGAAAAGAACCAGGAAAACAATGTATACATAGGTTACAAAATCTAAGTGATAAGAAAAACAAACAGCTGAAATTGAATACTATGAAATTATTATGATAAAAGTGATCTTCCCAAAAATTCTGGGTTTTTTTAAAGAATTTGAGAATGGAAAATTAAATACAAGGTCAAAATATTTTAATGTGATATTGACTTTTAATTAACTGTTGCTCTCCAAATTTTCCCTTTATAATTTGCAATAAAGACTGCTTCTATCATTTGAGGTGAGGAATAGAAAAGGTCAAATGTAAATGATGGAGAGTAGGAGGAGGAATAGATTATAGATTATACAATGTAGATTATATAAAGACAAATATGTAAATACAAATTATTTTTAAAGAAAAGGATAATTGATGGATCAGTGACTCAAGGAGGAATGAAATGAACTTTAATTGAGCCTCTAATTAAATCAATCCAGCAAGAATATCTTAGGCATCTACAATATTCTAGTTACTTGGGAACAAAAGAGAAAAAAAATTAATATTCTACTTCTATCCTGCTATTATAACAATCATATTAGTTCCTCACAAAGTTTACATGATAATGTTGGGAATAGGGTTGTTAACTTTGAAAAGGACTGATGTAATGAAAGGAAGAAAAGATGAATACAAACTGATAGAATTTTTGAAAGGGGGAAGAATGAAGTTGAGGGAGCTTTCTTGGACTGATCACTCTATTGGCAAAACACTCTTTTCCATTAATTTTAAATGAAACTTCTTAATCTTAGTTATTTTATAGACAAAAATAGCTCAGCTATTTGGAGACATTAGGGGCTACAACATTTCTGGCATATGAAATCTTAAATGAAGTAAGCAAATGAAAACTGTGTTATTCCTCAAAGGTTTCTGACCTCTACTTCAAGGTGTTCAGTTGATAAGCTATATGAATACTAAAACAGGTTATGCTCTGTGAGTAATGAAATGAAGAGGAAAAAAAAGATAAGCATCTGGAGCAAATACCTTGATAAATGAGACATTTCTCTGTTCTTATAAACAAAGTCTGTTTTACTGTGTAGGGAAAAATCTCATTAGTATTTCAAAGATAATAAAGTAGTAAGCTTGTCCAAAATGTCCCCACAAGATAAATTGATACATACATAAGTGTTACTCATCTGTGAATGGCTTGAATTTTCCCCCCATGGAAAAAATAGATGTGTTCATATTTTTCCTTGACAGGGGAGAAAGTAAAGAATGCTAAAGGCACAAACCTGGCATATATATGTATGTATGTGTTACATGTCCATATATGTACATATATATATATATATATATATATATGAATGTACTATATGGAAACACATGACATGGAAACATATGGAAGCACAGACACACATATGTATATACATATATACACATGCACAATACATATATTCTCCCATATTCACAAATATACTTGCCATTAGGTACTTCAGTATCTGAATTCTGCTGATGTTTGTGCTTTTTATTTCTAATGATAATGTAAGATTGCCTTTTGGGCAGAAGACTTGGGAATGGAAAGCAATTTATATTTGTCTAATTAGAATTCAGAGGATAACAGCTTTTCTACTTTCCACTTTATGAGAGGTGGGAGACCCTATAAGCCATTTGCCAAATGACTATCCTCTTTGTGGTTATAATGTGAGTTCTTTCAGCTTTGTAAGCATTTTATTTAATGAAGAAAGATCTTCTGTGCACAAGGCAAGAATGAAAAGCACACTGCTGCCACCTTCATCACCCCAATCCAAGCCCCAAAGTTAACATTTTCATTCATCTGAAAATTTTAATTAATACTCATTATGGAGGGGGGAAATATTGACAAAATTTAATAGCAGTTTAGGAATAAAATTACATCAGATACATTAAAGGAATCTCAAAAGAGAAAAAAAACACAACACTAACAGTGGTGCTGCTAAAAATAAAAATGGTTAGATAATCCCAGTGGAAGAGTAGACTAACTCAGAATAAAATAAATTTTCTAACTGATATATTTTGATTGATATAATTTTGCCTGGAGTTTTCCTGTGACTGGAAAGCACCTATCCTGAGATTATGATGAATTGAGTTAAATTAATTTTTATTCCATTCAACAAACATACACGGAGAGTCTAATTGGGCAAGAGATTCAAAGAGAGACAAAACACAGTCCTTATCATAAAGGGGCACATATTTAAATAGGAGAGACAACATCTAAGTACTTAGATACATGCAAAATATAGACAGAGTAGATGAAAAGCAAACAAAGAAATCTCAAGGAATTTGCATTTCATTAGAGAAAAACAATTTTTATAGATACTTTTGCTAAAAGATAAATACAAAATCATATAAATGGAGTGTACATTTTTTAAAAAGGAGTCATTTAAAAATAATTTGAAGGAAGGTATAAATTCCTTGAATTGGAGGTGAGACTTTATAAACTTCACTCCTCTATTTCTCAATGATGTACTTATTAGACATTCTCATGTCCATAGTCATAAAACAGCTAACTGTTAAGACATCAGGAAATATTTACTAAGCATTGAACACTGGTGATGCAAGAAAAAAGAAAAAAAAAAAAAAAAACAATCCTGTCCTACAAAGAGTTTATCCTCTCCTTAGGGTGACCACATGTATAAATAAGAACATACATAGAAGATAAATACAGAGTAAAGCAAAAGTTACACTATCTTCTGAGGATATGGACTATTAGGAAATACCTCTTGGAGTAAATGATGCTTGAGCTGAGTGTAACAGAAGTAAGGGAGGCTAAGAGATGAATTGGAAAGAAAAAACATTGTAACTATGGGAAATAGTTACAATACATGAAGATGGGAGGGGGGATGTTATATGAAAATAACAGTAAACAGATCAATATAGTTGTGTTCTAAAGTCTATGGAAAGAGTAGAATAAAAGAAAGATTTGAACCTTTGTAAGAACCTCTCCTAAAGAATTCTGAATGATAAACAATGGCATTCAATTTGATGCCAGAAGTAATATGCAACAACAGAAATTCATTGAAGGAGAGTGTGTTGACATTGTCTCTTTGGAAAATTCACTTTGTAAGTTGAGTTTGTGAATCAAAAATGGTATGTGAATCAGTTAGGAAACAACTGTAGGATTGTCTTACTGCAGGAAGAGAACAGTTTAGATTATCTAACCTAAATCTGTAGCAGATCCATTCAGAAAAGAACTCAAAGATCTTAATTTCAATAGGATCATGCCCTAATTTGCTCAGTAATTTTTAGTACCTCAAATGCTTAGTAAAGTGTACAAAAATAGACATTTGAACTTCAAGGAGAAAATAAACTAACATAAAGAATAGGGGGGTATAGTTTTCTGGTAATTCTGTGTGAAGTTGGCCTTCAGATCTTTGATTTAAGAAATGTAATAATTCCTTCCCAGTATGGAAAATCTAAGCATCCATGAAGTCATCAGTGCTGCTCAATAACTCAAATAACAGTGGTAGGGAGATGGCAAGGTTAAGATTTAGCCCTGGTCACATGGCCAATGTGGATTAAAGATAAACATTGTCTACTGTTTATCTACTATAGCATGCTGTCTCTCATGGACAGAAGAGCATACCAAAATTGAAAAGATAAGAATGCACAAAAATATTTCAACAGGTCATAGAGTTACAGCTGAAAAGAAACTTAGAAAATCATGTAGACCAGCTGCTTCTCATTTTACTACAATCCAAAGAGATTATGGAAATATGCTAGTTATCAAATCAGAGACCCCGACCTTAAAATTTATTATTTGTATAACTAAACAAAATATTTAGTTACTCCGGACCTCAGCTTTCCCGGGTACAAAATGGAGTAGTGGAATTTAATGAACCGTTAGGTCCTTTTCAGTTCTAAATTTGTGAAATTATGATCATTGATTTATTTTGTCAAGCATTCACCATCTTCCTTGTCAAGAAATGGAAATATCAAATAGCAATTTATTACAAATTTAAAGATATTCTAACATTAAGGAAGTGAAAACAAAAGAAAGCGCCAGGATCTAAGGTGTTGGGAAGGGTTGATACTGCCAATTCATAGTATCTTATTTTCACCTGCCCCCTCACTGTTTCAAATGATGTTGGCATATACAAGTAACATCTTATGAATGTGCCTAATGGTGAGGAAAGACAGGGATGACATCTTCTGAATCAGGAAGCATATGCTCAAGCAGGTGGCTCTAAAATAAATAAAAAATAAACCTAGCAATTTGGTGGTAATAATGATAAAAGGAACAGGTGGTGATCCCTAGAGAGAATAAAAATAATCCAATTAAGATTCAGGGACCTAGGAATTGTTTGGGGACTAAATATGAGATTCAGTCAAATGAAGTTTCAATATTTGTCCTTTGAATATTTATATTCAAACAGCACAAAGCCATACAGGTCAGTTGCATTTGGGAAAGCACAGATAAGTATAATACATACATAGAGTGAAAACAAACCAATAAGATAAAAACAATCATGAGAACTTCTGGGGTAGAACCAAAATGGCAGAATAAAGCCAGGAAGCTGTTTGAGGTCTCCTACTTTTCCCTTGAAAACCACATGTAACCAAGCCTCTGGAAAAGAGTCTGACAGAACAAAACCATTTTCCAACTCAAGTCAGACAGGAAAAACTTCAAGAAAGATCAGCCTCACTGAGTTGAAAAGAGTATTCAGCCCAGCTCAGATAGACTCTGAGAAAACCAGTGAAAGGGTCTTAATTACAACAAATCAGCAACTGAGACCATCAATCCTGACTCAGTAGAGATGTAAATCAGTGAGGCACCTTCTAGTTCCACCTCAGAAAGCAAACTATGGGAAACTAAGTTATTTCCTGAAAAAAGCTGGCAGAGCTAACCTCTGCGAAGACAAGGGAGCCCTATACTTAAAACCAAGGCTCAGATTTACACAGGAAGCTTGGGATAGCACTCCCTTTATCCCAGGAACATAGCTCAACCATAAAAGAAAAAAAAAGAGGAAATACCAAAAATAAAAGGAAAGAAAATTAGGAAGAAACAGAAAAGAACCTTGACCATTGAAAGCTACTATGGTGACAGGGCAGACCAAAATACAAACTCAGATGAGGACATAATGTCCACAGAAGAAATCTTAAAGAGTGATAGGAATTGGCCTCAGGCCCAAAGAGGCTTCTTGGAAGTTCTCATGAAAGACTTTAAAAGGCAAATAAGAAAAGTAGAAGAAAAAATGAGAAAGGAAATGGGAGGTATGCATGAGAGTGTCAACAGCTTGGAAAAGGAAGGAAAAAAGTTTTCTGGAGAAAACAACTCCTTAAAAAGAAGAATTAATGGAAAAAGAAATACAAAAGCTAACTGAAGAAAATGACATATTAAAAACTAGAACAGTGGGGCAGCTAGGTGGCACAGTGGATAGAGCACCAGCCCTGAACTCAGGAGGACCAAAGTTCAAATCTGGTCTCAGATACTTAACACTTCCTAGCTGTGTGACCCTGGGCAAGTCACTTAACCCCAGGCTCAAAAAAAAAAAAAAAAAAAAAAACTAGAACAGGGTAAATATAAGCTAATGACTCTGTGATTCAGCAAGAATTAATCTAAAAATTCTTTCAAATGATCAGTCACATGATCAGATTCAAAAAGTCATTCCAAAAAGAATGAAAAAAAAAAAAAATGGAAGAAAATGTGAAATACCTTATTGAGAAAACAAACAAATAAACAAACAAAAAACAACAACAAAAAACAAACAAACAAACAAACAAACAAAAAACAATTGACCTGGAAAATAAATCCGGAGGAGACAATTTAAAATTATCCGTCTATCTGAAGGACACGACCAAAAAAAAGATCATGGGCAACATTCTTTAGAAATCATTAAGGAAATCTGCCCCAATATTTTAGAAATAGAGGGAGAAATACTCATTGAAAGAATCCATCAATCACTCAATCACCTTCAGAAAGAGATTCAACAAGAAAAACCCCAAGGAACATTGCTGTGAAATTCCAGAACTATAATCTCAAGGAAAAATTTCTGCAAGCAGACGAAAACAAATTTCAAGGAGCAACAGCCAAGATTATACATAATCTGGAAGTTTCTATAAAAAGGATAAAAAATCCTGGAATACTAAATTCCTGAAGACAAAGGATATTAGGTTACAATAAAGAATTAACTATCCAGTTAGACTCTGTCAGTTTTCAGGGGAGGTGATAGTACTTCAATGAAGTAAGAATCTTTCAATCATCTCCACTGAAAAACAAAACAAACAAACAAAAAACAAAACAAAACAGAACTAAACAGATAAGTTAACCTTCAATCACAAGACACAGGACTAAAGAAAAGCATAGAAAGATAAACAGGGGAAATATATATATATATATATACATATATATATATATATATATGTACATATATATATATGTACATATATACAATAAACCTATATATATGTAATTTAGAGGTTAAACTGTATACATCCCTAGATGTGAAAACACTATCTGCAGCTCTTGTGAACTGTATTTGTCACTGGGACACAGAAGGGAGAATCACATGGATTGAAAGTGTGGCTGTGAATGGATTCTGATATGACGACATCAAAGAAAAAGACAATAAAGGGTGGGAAAAGGTTTCTTCTGGAAGAAGAAGAAAGGGGATGTGTTAGTATTACAAGGTGATAACTCAGGTTGTCTAAAAAATTCTCTGGCTCAGACCTTTACAGGGATGTATAAGGGGAGAATTTTTCCATATCAAGAGGCACAAAAGACCTATTACAATGGAGAGAAAGAAGGGAGGAGGAGGATCATTGTCTGAAGTTTGATCAGTTTTGACTTTAAGAGAAAATAATTTATCATTCAGTTGGGTATAGAAAGATATTAAACCCTATAGAGAAGTAAGATGAGAAAGAGAAAAGAAAAGGGAAGGGTAGAATAGAAGGGAAGGCAGAAACAGTAGGGAAAAAAGAGAAGGGGGGCAGGAATGTAGAAGATGAGGTAGTGGGTGAAATGAGTAAAACAAACACAACTAAGGTGGAAAGAGAGAACAAATGTATATAAAGAAGAGAAAATAGAATGGAGAAAAATACAGAGGTAATCATAATTGAATTTGAATGGGATGAATTCACCCATAAAAGGGAAGTGAATAGTAGAGTGGATTAAAAACTAGAATCCTACCATTTGTTCTTTACAAGAAACACATTTGACACAGAAAAACACATACAGAATAAAGGTAAAAATTTGGAACAAAATAATTTTGCTTAAGATAAAGGCATAATGGAGGGAGGTTCTGGAGAGGCTCCTGATGTTCTAATGATGTCTAAAATGGATAAAGACCTTTATCCCATCAAACATTAAGAGGGAATGAATATAGGCTAAGGTCTAAGATATAAGACCTTTATCCTAACAAACATTAAGAGAGAATGGTTATAACTTGAGGCAGAGTAACTAAATAGGACAATTAGGGAAACTGGATTAAGACATTAAAAGAAAACTGGCACAACAACAAAAAGGAATATACTTTTTCTCAGCAGTTCATGGCATCTACACAAAAATTAACCATGTATTAGGACATAAAAACCTCACAATCAAATACAGAAAGGCAGAAATAATAAATTTGTCCTTTTCAGACCACAATGTAATAAAAATTATATTCAATAAAGAGGTCAGGAAAGATAGAGTAAAAAACATTTGGAAATTAATCTAATTCTAAAAAATGAGTGGATCAAACAAGAAATCACAGAAACAATCCATAATTTCTTCCAAGAGAATAATAATAATTAGACAACATACCAAAATCTATGGGATCCAATCAAAGTAGTTCTTAGAGGAAGTTTTATATCTCTAAATAGCTATATGAATAAATTAGCGAAAGAGTAAATCAATGAATTGGGCATGCAATTAAATAAGCTAAAAAAAGAATAAATTAAAAAACCCCAATTAAATACAAATTAGAAATTCTTAAACTCAAATGAAAGATTAATAACATGAAAACTAAGAAAACTATTGAACTAATAAATAAAACTAAGAGATGGCTTTCTGAAAACTAAGATGATATGATATTATACTTAGAGAATCCTAGAAAATCATACAAAAACCTCTGGGAATTAAAAACTTTAGGAAAGTTACAGGATATAAAATAAACCCATATAAATCATTAACATTTCCATATATTACTGACAAAATCCATCAACAAGAAATATATATTAAAATTCCATTTAAAATTACAGTAGACAAAATAAAATAATTGTGGATCTACTTGCCAAAACAAACCCAACAACCATATGAAAACAATTGTAAGACAATTCTCACATAAATAAAATCAGATCTAAACAATATCACTTTTAATGGATCGCCACCCTAATAAAATAAAAGTGACAACTGTGCCTAAATTTATCTACATGTTCAGTGTCAAATCAATGATACTGCCAAAAAAATTTATAGAACTAAAAAAAATAATAACAAAATTTATTCTGAAGAAAAAAAGGACAAGAATATCAAGGGAATTAATGGGAAAAAATACAAAGTATGATGGTTTAGCAGGACCAAAGCTAAAATTATATTATAAAGTAGCAGTCATCAAAACCATTTAGTATTGACTAAGAAATAAATGGTGGATCAGTGAAACAGATTAGATATACATGACACAATAATCAAATTCTATAGTAATCTAATATTCGATAAACTCCCAAACTCCAACTTCTGGAATAAGAACTCCATTTTTGACAAAAATAGCTGGGAAAACTGGGAAATATATCAGAAATTCATAATAAACTTACATCTCACATCCCATACCAAAGTAATGTCAAAATTGGTGAATGATTTGGGCATAAAGAATGAAACCATAAACAAATAAGGAGAGCAAGGGATAATTTACTTATCAGATCTTTGGAGAAGGTAGGAAATTATGACCAAGAAGAACTAGAGAACATTCTGAAAGGCAAAATGGACAACTTTGAGTACATTAAATTAAAAAAAGTTTTTGCACAAACAAAACCAACAGAAAGAAGATTAAAAGGGAAGTATAAAAGCTGGGGATAAAACCTTTAGAACCAGTGTTTCTGATAAAGATCTCATTTCATATATATATATATATATATATATATATATATATATATATATATATATATATATATATATATATATATATATATATATATATATATATATATATATATATATATATATATATAAACTATGTCAAAATTATGAGAATACAAGTCATTCACTAATTGATAAATGGTCAAAGGGTATGAACAATTTTCAGGTCAAGAAATTAAAACCATTTATAGTCATATGAAAAAATGCTCTAAATCACTATTGATTAGAGAAATGTGAATTAAAAGAGCTCAGGGATACGACCTCACACGTCTCAGATTGGCTAAAATGACAGGAAAGTATAATCTTAAAAGTTGGAGAGGATGTAGGAAAACTGGGACACTAATTATTGTTGGTGGAGTTATGAAATGATACAGCCATTTTTGAGAGCAATTTGCAACTATTTCCGAAGAGTAATAAAACTGTGCATACTCTTTGATTCTACAGTGCCATTATTGGGTTTATATCCCAAAAAAATCTTAAAACAAGAAAAATTACCCTCATGTCCAAAAATGTTTGTAGCAACTCTTTTTTTTTTTTTTTTTTTTTTTTTTTTTTGGTAGCAAAGAATTAAAAAAGAAGTGGATATCCATCAGTTGGGGAATAACATTTGGACAATGATTATAATGGAATATTATTGGTCTATAAAAATAATGAACAACCTGATTTTAAAAAGGCCTGGAAAGATTTATATGAACTACTGCTGAGTGAAACAAGCAGAACCAGGAATACATGGTACAAAGTAACAGCAAGAATGTGTGACTTGGTTCTTCTCAGTAATGCAGTGATTGAAAGCAATCCACATCCACATTCAGAAAAATAACCAAGTAGACTAAATGTAAATCAGCACATTCTATGTTCACTTCATTTTTTTTGTTTTTTTTTTTTTTAATTTCTCCCATGGTTTTTCTCTTTTACTCTACTTTTTTTTTTCTTTCCCAACATTTATAAATTTATAAATAATATTTATAAATAATATATATATAATATAATATATATATATAATATAATATAATAATATATAAATATATATTATTATATATTTATATAATTATATATAATATAATATATATAATATAATATATATATTAATATATAATTATATATATTATATATATATAATATATATATATATTATAATATAATATTATATTATATATTATATATTTATATAATTATATATTATATAATTATATATTATATAAAATATAAATATATATAATATAATATAATATAATATAAATAATATTTATAAATAATATAATTTAAAAATAAACAAAGTTACTTGGGGGAAAAATATCACATAAGGAAATACTATTGGTCTAACACTGTTAATCAAAATAGAGTTCTAATTTCTTAATTTTACATAAGTGAAAACTGAGATTCAGAGGAAGGACAAATTAGTTCAAAGAATGCTACTGTTACTCATTAGTATGATGTCAGGCAGATGGGTTTATCTATCTAGGGCTCTATTTCCTCATCTTTAAAAGAAAAGAGAATTGAAATAAATAACCTATAAGGGATAATCTGAGTTTAAAATCTTTGATTCTAGGGAACTCAAAATATTTGTGAATCTTTTGAAGCATCATGGCATTTTATACACATAGATTCAAAGATGGGATATTATTTTATCTCCTTGGTTTGTCTGAAGATATTTCATGGCTATAGTGTTCAAGACATTCTAAATATCATAAGACTTAGGAACAAATGTCACAACTCTCTCTTTGTAGCTGGTGTGAAAGTAGACTTTGGAAGCATATTTTATTTCCTTGAGATCCTTACAAGAAGAAACCTGTTCCAGATAGAGCATATAGCTGATTTGTGAATGAGTCTTATACATATTTAATATTAAAACAAAAGCATGCATAATGGACACTAACACTAAAGAAATAACTTTATACACAGTATTTGAGGTGCTAAGTGACTTTATTTTCCCAACAATGTAATGAACTAGAATCCAAAAGCCCTGGATTTTAATATTCTTGAAGCACCTTTCTAAAGCTATCCTTCCCTCTTCATCCTAATTTCCATTTAGAGGGTAGTTCTTTTCCTATTCCTTTCATCATTCTAGGGCTAACAACACTATCATTCAAGATCTGCCAAATATATGTTGTTGTTTTTTTAATCTTTTAAAGGATTTTCTGAAATAAATAAACATATATATATATATATATATATATATATATATATATATATATATATATATATATATATATATATATATATATATATGTTTATTTTATTTTATTTTTTTTTTAAAGAATAATCTTTACTTTCAAAGCCTGGTATTCAGTGTTCTACAAATACATGGAGAATACATGGGGAGACGGGGCTTAAGCTTAGAAAGCATATTTATTAAACTCACATTTCCTGGTTCCTGAAAGTCCTTTTTTTCATGTACAAAATCCTTATAAAATTCTTTATAGGTGAAACTTTCTACTGGGCTGGAAGAATTTCTAACTGTGCAAGAATGTTAGATGACAACAGTGGAATAATGCTGCCTAACGATCACTTGAGAATTATGGGAATTTAAATAAAAATTACTATAGAAAAGGATTTAAAGTAATCATGATAGCTATTTTCCCATATTTCAAGGATTTTCCTGTGGAAGAGAAATTAGGTTTGCATTTCTTGGTTCTAGTTGATGGAAGAAGGAATAAGAAGTGAATGTTACAGAAGGAAATTTGATCTTTTCTAAAGAAAAATTTCTAACAATCAGAGTAATTTAAAGTTGAAATAGAATATTTAGGGAAATGACAAGTTCTCTTTACCAGAAGTCCCAGGAAAAGGATGAATGACCAATATTGCAGCATATTCTGAGCATGATTCTTGGTTGTGTTGGTAAAACAGGAAGGGTTCCAAAGTCCCTTTTACTTCTGAGAGTATATGATATTCTCAGTTATTTTGAATTTCTCATTCCTAGATCTTAAAAACAAACAAACAAACAAAAACAGGTTTGTCTAACTTTTTCAAATTGACCCATTGCTCTGGATTTAATGAAAACCACACTGTATGGAACTCTGCAATAACAAAGCAGAAAATTACAATAGTTATTTTCAATAAGGAAGACAATTATTCAAATATCGCACATTTCTTCTTCTTACCCATAATATTTTTCCTTTCAAGTCCATTGTGAACATTTCAGGCAAATAGCTCTACCAAATGCAAAATTTTGATAACATTTCCTTTTAGAAAAAATGCTCAAAAGTCTCTCAATCATTCATATAGAATTGTATCCATGATTCTTAGCCCTGTGTTGGTAAAACAGGAAGGCTTCTCAAGTATGTTTTACTTTTGAGATCATATGATATTTGTAGTAGATCTTAATTTCCCATTCTTAGATCCTTAAAAATTCTAAATGATTTCAGGCTGGCATTCAAGTTTTGCTAATCTCCTCCCAGTCTATTTTTACAAACTTAATTCAACCCTACTTCAACCAGGCAATTGACCAAATTCACCTATTAAACATTTAAAAGTATGGCAGTTAGAACTCTAGGTTTTTGGAATATAAAGATGCAAATTAAATAATCCCTATCCTCAAAGAATATCTACTTCCTGACATAAACTCTCACTAGGGCCATACTTCACTATTCATTGTTCACTGAATGTTCCTTGAGTACCCCTATCTGTTAATTACTGCTTGCACTGTTTATTTTGCTAGTTGTCCTTACCTTCTTTCCATTTACTGGATTTCTACCCATCTTTCAAGACTCAGTCTAAGTCTTAGCATCTTTAACCATCCCACCCTGAAGTGATTTCTTATTCTTCTGAATAGATATTCCATTTCCAGTGTCTTATCTCTCCTATCTCTTCCTTTAAAATCTTATGCTTGGAATGTTCTTCTTCTGTTTGATTGGCTTCTTTTGAGACTCAGAATTTCTAATTCCACTTTTAACCAGTATCAAATAAACATAGTTGTAATGCATATTTTTTTCATTCTGTATACACATATATCATGAAAATCTTCATCTCTTATTCTGAGTTTCCTCTTTTGTAAAGTGAAGATGAATAATATCTGTTTCACTTTGAAGGTCAAAATAGTGTATGTATATATATATATATATATATATATATATTCCATATATGTGGGTATGTTGTATAGACATTATATTATACAAAGATATATAATGAAGAATACAGTAGAAATATTGTAATGGATTATGAAATTTACTCCCAAGAAAAGATGATGTATTGAGAAGGAACTTTCTTGAAATATGTGCCAGATTTTATTCATAGATACTTGAAGGTAAATGATATCATTTTGTGAATATGAAATATTCTAATTTTCTCTGTGTGTGAATTTAGTGGATGAAAGGTTATAAATGGAATTCTTATTTGGCGTATGACAAGGCAACATGATATAGAAAAGATAAGAGTTCTGAGACTAAAGTGTTGGAGAATACATTCCGGATTTCTTCTGAAATGAAAACTCTGACTTTAGGAAAGTTATTTAAACATTGAAACCCTCCTCAGAGTCTCTAAAATTTCTTCCAAGTTTGAGTTTAGGAGTTCTTGACCTTCCCTGATGGAAGAATGTCTGGGATTAATAAAAGTCTCAGATCATCAGACATAATTCATATAGAAGATGGCACTGGTTTCTGGCATCTAAACTCTGTTATCCTTCAGTTAAATGCTCTAAAGTAAAAAATAATTATTATAGAACATTAAACGGCTTTTTGGTTTTCTCCAACTTTGTTCATCTTCCAATATCATAGATTGCTTGTTTCCCATTTACTCTCTGATATATTTGACTCATTCCCCAAGGATTATTGGTTTTTATTAAATGAACTTTAAGCTCTGTGAGGGGCCAAGTTTCTAAATAGACTTTTTGATGTTACCCACAGCAATGATAGTCATAGCTATTTGTGTTGATAAGATTAATTGCAGTACATGAAGCTCAAAATTTGCAGGCACCATTAAAGAGAGGCTATGAGAAATGGTGTCTGTTTAATGAGCACTGAAATCACAACTTCAGTGTCCTGGGACTGGGGAAATGGATTAGGTTTGATCAATACTCTGTTCCTACATACAAACATGTACACACACATTAATATAAATATTCATTCTTTTATCTTCTATGTAAATATATCATGATATGATTGTTTTTTTTTCTTCTTTACTACAAAGAACCATGTAAGTGACTCATATTTTATAACTAGAAATCTGCCATCCTTAGTTCTAAAATAGCACCAAAAACTCTTTGGCAAGTGTTGATTAATCCAATACATCAATGATGATGAATACAAATGATATTTCAGTTGTTATTAGAAATTAGCATACTGTCCCATTTTGTGTGATAGGATAATTACATTATATTGGAAGAAAAATGATCACATTATATTGGAAGAAAAATTTTGCCACTTCACAAGAATGGAGAATTGGCAGCCTTTTACTCCAATTCATGTCTGAAAGGAATCACTATTAAAACATACCCTAGAATGTTCATAAGAGTAAGAATTATTTAAGACCATTTTCAGATATTTAATGCAGAGTACATTAAGGCACTTGATAAAATATTTGTACAACTGGTAGTATTAAAGGATTATAAATTTAGGACTATAAATAAATTTATAATCTTTTATGTTTAATTCAGATCCTTGAATAAAAAGAAAATATTCCAACTATACTCCCCACACCCAAACCAAACAAAATTTCCCAATTCCATCAATTGATCCTTAACACTCAAGATCATTTATACTCCTAAGGTTCCTTCTTTGGAAGTGCTCCACTTTATCAATGATCTTAAAATAAATCTAATGCAATAGTTTCGACACACTGTTCAAAACAGAGTGCAGTGGACTTATCCACTTTTATATTCCTTGAAACTATGCCACTTGTTGAATTCCAAGATTGCATATGAATTTTTGGCTGTCATATCAAGCAACTGAGAGATATTAAACCTTATAGTTCAAACCTCACCTATTATATATTTTAAACTCAGATTTTTTTTAATGTGTAAAATTTTGGAATTATTAGCTTCATCCTAATGGTCAAATGTAGCAAGATATTGTGGGATTATGATTCTTTTTTCCAATGTTTTAGACATCCCTCCCGGTCTTGTAACACCTGAAAATTCAGTAAATGTCACATATGCTTTTATCCAAAATATTGATTAAACAACACAAGGTCAAGGAAGATCCCTGGAATGTATCACTGGAGAGCTCATGTTAAATTGACATTGAATCATTAAGATTTATTCTTTAAATTTGGCCATTAAATCAGTTCTGAACCCAGTTGATTGTATTATCTTTTAGTTTTACAACTGTGTATCATTTCTTAAAACATGTGTGAGAATACTTTATCAACTACTCTCTAAGATCATTATTAAATCTATTCACAATATTCTCCAATCTCCTAATTTAGTAAGTGTCACAAATGAAATAAGGTTAGTCTGGTATGATCTGTTTTTAATGAAGCCATGCTGGGTTTTATAATCACCATTTCCTTTACTGGAGGTTCACTAACCAATTCTTTAATAAAGCTTTCAAGAAAAGGAAATAAAATTAAAATGTATGGTTGTATTCTATGCAAACCCCATTTACTCTCTTTATGTTTTGTTTTTTGTTTTTTTTCTTGTTTTTGAAAAATAAGGAAATATTTCCCTCTCTGCAGTCCTCTAAATGCCTTGAATTCTACAATTTTTAAGGTACAACTTTAAGATGAAACTTTTAAGATAATTGTAGATAAGAACAGAAAAAGTACTACAGAAAAGAGCTAAAATTTTATCACCTTCAAAATTTCTAAAAGGAAGTCAAGACTACAGATAACAAGCAAATAGTTGGCTGTGTCAAAAATGAGATCTTTACATATTCCGGGTAAATTAATGCAAAAATTTGTTGTTGGTGGAATTGTGAATACATTCAGCCATTCTGGAGAGCAATCTGGAACTATGCTCAAAAAGTTATCAAACTGTGCATCCCCTTTGACCCAGCAGTGTTACTACTGGGCTTATATCCCAAAGAAATACTGAGGAGGAGAAAGGGACCTGTATGTGCAGGAATGTTTGTGGCAGCTCTTTTTGTAGTGGCCAGAAACTGAAAAATGAATGTGTATGAGATGAGGTGAGATCTTTCAAGACAGTTGTGAAAATCGAGTAAGGCTTCATCTACTTCAGAGTTTGAGTAGGCCTGAAGGACTCTGAACATCAAGTCAAGGGCATAACTGAGTCCCCTTCCCATGATATCATTTTCTACCTATTTCAGCCAAATATGACCAACTATGTACTTATTGGTCAAGTTCAATTTCGTGGGTAAATCTTGTGTTTAGAATGTAAGACTCTCAGCCAATGAGGATGAGGGTCAGTGGTAGGAAGGGGTGTTTTGTGTTAGGGATTAAAGGTGCTGTCTTGCCCACAGGAGGCAATTCCTCTCTTCAACTGTCTGCTCAAAGGATGGGATGCCCTTCTCGAGAGAATGTAAAATAAACTTTGCTTTTCTCTAGAGCTCTCTCCAGCTTTTTTTATTAAACGGTGACCCCTCACCATTTCCGTACCACACAGTTGGGGGCTCGTCAGGAATCCTTTACTCAGTGAGTAAGTGAACTCCTGGGTGCTCACAGGGAGGCACCTTGCCCAGATTTAGGCAGCCCACCAGGGGTTTCTCCTTGCTCCCTGATGTAGAGTGGACCCGAAGTGGAGAAACTCAGAGAAAAGCAACGGAAACTCCGTGGTGAAAATTCCAACCGGTTGGTAGAGGACAGATCAGTCAAGTAATTTGCTGCGCAGCAACCCAGAGGTAAGTGTCCTAGGAACCCTTGAGTCTACTTATAGGTTCTGGAGGGATGCTCTGGACAAGAAGAGAGGCTAGGCCTTCTGGGTGACTGGAGTTAACCGATGACGGTTAGCTTGTTTGGCCTTTTTGGAGTGTAAACTCATTCAAATTCAATGGGTGTGGCCTAGTCCCAGCCAATCCTCATGGAGAGAAATGAGAAAAATATCAGGAAATACCTGTAGATAGTCCCTTGGGAGATAAATTAAGTAATTGGAACAAACTGCCAAAATATGAGGGGAAAAAAAAAAAAAAAAGCAAGAAAAAGATGATAAGATGATAAGGTATTGTTGTGCCAAAAGGAAGGCTTAAATTTACCTGAGAGGATTTAATTCCATTAGCCTTTGGCGTCAGGAAGAGAAATATGTCTATTTTGAATTCTCTCCTCACAAGAGGAGGAGGATTAGTGAGGTTCCACTCAGAAGGAGTGGGAAAGAAGAAATACCCCTTAGTAGATCCCATTTAGGATCAGTAACCCTGTACATGGGGGAAGTATGTGGAATTGAAGATGGTGGCTTCCTTCCTTTTCCTCTCACATGTCCTGACCGCTATTTAGTGAAATTCATTGTTTAAAATATGATGGCAAAAGTAGTTTTATATTATTGGGAATTTAAAGCTGTGTTTGGGATTTTAAGTTAAAATATAGGTTATTGAAACAAAATGCCGGTAGCTTACCTTAGGGGGGTTGTGGTTGTATCTCCCTACTTAGATGGTATGTTGTTTTTTAGAGGTATTGGGTAATTTGTAACTGAGCTATGCCTTATGTATTTTTCAGCTCTGTTGGGCATGTATAAGTTTTATGAAATTTGGGTCAGTTATTTGAGAATTTTGAGGTATAAAGTAAAAAAAATATATATATTTACTTAAAGACATGTGACAAGAAAGATTGATTTGCAAAAGCAATTAATAGTTTAAATGGAGCTATGATATATTGGGTCGGGAAGCATGGTGGTGTGGGGGAAGGGTGACCATGTGGAGAGGGACCTGGTCAGGTGTTCCAATCTCCCTCCCTCCATTAAGTATAGTGTTGTTTTTTTTTAATAACTGCAGCTCCTTGCTGATTTAGATATTAATTACTTCTACTGTTTAAAGGAACAGCCTAAATTTATATGGTGTTAATAATTGAATGTTTTATTTTTATTTTTGCTGTTCGAAGAAGTTTGTTGGAACTGTAAGTTTTCTGAAAGCAATTCATTTCTACTAAGATCTCATCTGACTAAAGCAAATTATTTAATGTTTATTTATGTGCATGATAGTCTCCTTGTTTAAAGATTATTTTAATCTGATCTGATAATTTGATAGGGTTATTTGCAAAAATTTAATCTTTTTCAGAATGAAGAGAGTATTAATATTAAATCTGAAAGATCTGAAAGTTTCTTTTCTGTGGAAATGAGATGGACAACATGCAATTTAGAATTTTTCTTTGTACTGAGTATTTTGAAGGCAAAATAATCTGTAATGTTAAACCTAGAACCATCTACTTAGATATGAAAGATAAACTGTATAATCTGTTTAGAACTTTCTAGGATGAATCTTTACTGTGATTCTTGAGAACTAGATTCATCTGAAGCTTTGATTAATGATAATTGCTGTAGGAGATAAAATCTTTTGGGACTGAAGCTAATATTTACTTGGAGTTTTGAATTCAGGTATAACTGTCTGCATAGGTCATCAAATCCCACCATCTGGAGGTGGAACAGTTAAAAATTAGGACAGCTACCTGAAGTAAAACAGCCTTAAATAAATCATGCCCCTGATTTTTTTCCTCTTATGTCCGTAATCAGAGCAAGTGGTCAGTGAGATATACAGTACTGGGACTACTCCCAATTTGCCCTTCTTTTTGAGACAAAGCTGGCAGTCTCTGGAACCCCAATCCTAGACTCCTGATTATAGATCTATATTGTCTTCAGATGCTTTTTTTCATGTTTTGCATAATCATGGGGAGGGGTTATATGGAAAGAACTTTTGACACTCAAACAATTCCCCTTTAAATATTCAGAGAAAATGGAATGAAGGGGAATTCACCCCAGGTGAAAGGAAGGAGGCTTTTATAGGTCAGCTGCCCATGCTGATCCTTTACTCCTGGCCAGTGGCTTTCCTTCCTAAAGTATTAGAACCAGTCGCCAAAAGGATGGCTGACTTGTATACAAGCAGTAGCTCTCTTGGTAGAAGAGAGCAGGAAGCTCACCTTTGGAGGCAGTCTTATAGTCAGTGTCCTACACCAAGTTAGAACAATATTAAATCCGAGGGCTGGGAGATGGCTCACAGATTCAGAATGTTGAAACATGAGGCAATACTATTAGAAAAGGATGACACTGATTCGAAATATGCATGGATTTGGAAGGATTTGGGAGAAAAGAGGGTTTGTAAATAGTAAGGATAAAGAACTGGTCCACCATACACTAGTCAGAGAGAGGTACTGGAAAACATTTTGGAATGTAGCAGTAATACATGTAAAGGGCATGAGATGGGAAGTTCTTTTGAGGCAAGGGGAAATAGATTAGCAGATGAGGAGGCCAAGGGAGCTGGAGACCAGGAGATTTCTCATATAATGGCCTTGATACCTGTACTTCCCCCTAGTTTGCTCTTTCCCAGTTTTACCCAGAAGGAAAAGAGAAGGCCTCAACTCTTGGAGCAGTTGAGAACTCCAAAGGATGATGGTTCTTACCTGATGGCATAGAGATGCTGACCAAAGTAAGTATGAGGTCCTTCAGCAACCGTACCAGAGCAGTCATTGGGATGTCCCAAACCTGTGTGATGCTGTGCTGACAAGGTATGTTTCCCCCGGCCCATATACTATGGCCCAACACCTGGTGGACGGCTGTATCGTTTGTCAAAGGACTGACAAGGCTGCTCAATGCCAGATGCCAAAAGGGGAATAACCTCCCAGAATTGGACCATTCCAAAGCATCCAGGTAGATTTTACTGACTGCCGCCAGTGGGTCCCCTCAAGTACTTGCTGGTCATAGTGGACCATCTGACCTCATGGGGGGAGGCATTTCCCTCAGCCCGGGCAACTGCCTCGACAGCAAGTTCTTATTAGAACAAATTATTCCCAAATATGGAATGGTGGAGAGGTTAGACTCGGATGAGAGAACACATTTTTCTGCCCAGGTATTGCAGAATCTGATTGGGGGCTTAGAAATCACTTGGGATCTCCATACCTCTTGGCATCCTCCCTCATCTGGGAAAGTAGAAAGGATGAATCAAGAAATAAAACAGCAGCTGACTAAATTATTTTTAGAGACCCAACTACCTGGGACTAAATGCCTTCCTCTTGCTCTGGTTAGAATCAGAACCAAGCCACATAGAGATATTGGGCTTTCACTTTATGAATTATTGTACTGTCATCCTTTCTAGGCTTATCATGAGGGAGACTGGGAGCCTATTTTAGAGACAAAGGAATTATTTGTCAAGAGATATGTTAAATCATTGCTAAAACATTTGCAAGAACTTCAACAAAAAGGGCTAATAACTCAGACTCCTCCTCTAGGTTTCCCTGTTCATAGAATTCAGGTTGGAGATTGGGTGTTGATCCATTCCTGGAAGGACAGAAGCTGGGACGGACCTGACCTTAGACACTGCGATTTGCACCCAGGAACGAGGCTGGACACCACACCAGGACAAAAGGACCTGTGGCACCACCTTTATCGGAGTGGACAGTTGAAGAAAGGGGAGACCTCCAATTACATCTGAGGAGGGGACCTCCACTGAATGGGAACACTGATTCTGAATCCAGTACATTGTAACTGTGTGACTTTTTTTTTTCTTACTTTGGGTCTCTTTGACTGGAAGCTGATATATTTTCCTTTGGGAATTTCACCTTAACTTCACAGTGTAATAATAGCTGAACCTCATGGGGCTTTCCCTGAGCTTTGGGTTTACCTATTTCCTCATGATAGCCCTAGAAACCAGGCCTTTACTTTCCAGAGATGAGAATCAGTTCCTCTTGCTCATGCAGAATATAGGGAGAACTTTTAACTTATCAAATTGTTGGATCTGTGTTGGATCCCAATAATCAAACCAATGGCCATGGTTACCTGTCCCCTTAAGCCCAGCCTGGGTCCTTAGTAACCAATCCCAAAGGGAACATACACATTGGGTACAGTTATCAATGGGGTTGGTATAATGTCACTCTGGGGACACCCGGAAACATGGGACTCTGTATCCCACATTTTGGAATACCTTTAACCTAATAGATCAGTGGCCAGTTGCCAATTGTAGTTGGAGGAAGGAGCAAGTTTTGTGGAAATTTCAGTATGTCACCTTTGTGGGGGGAAGTCCCCTAGGGACGAGAGACCAACAATATTACCCTTTTACCATATTTTCAAGGAACAACCTGCTCTAAAGGGTCATTATTGGATCTGTGTTTTAACTGCCTATACTCACCTACCTCTTAATTGAACAGGGACTTGTTATATTGGACTAAGGCCAAAATTTTCTTTCTTCCTGAATAGACAAACCAATATTTAGGGATTCAGTTGTATGATGATTTGGGAAGAGGAAAATGGAGTTTAGATACCTCCATTACTCAGAACTGGAGATGCAAATGGTTGGGGTGAGAGTATGGGCTGGCCACCTGGGCTCAAGTTGGAAGTGGGGTATATAGAACCCCAATATATATGTCAAACAGGATAATTGGGCTTCAAGCAGTTGTAGAGATTATCACCAATCAGACAGCTGAGGCACTAGATCTTTTGGCTGATGAAGCTATTCGAACCAGACAGGCTATTTTAGAACACAGACTTGTGTTGGATTATTTGTGGCTGAGGAAGGGGGAGTTTGTGCTAAACTAAATTTATTCACATGTTGTATAAAGGTTGATGACATGGAAATCTACTAAGAGAAATCACTAAGAACATTAAGAAACTCGCTCATGTTCCTGTACAGACTTGGACCTCACCGTTCAATACTTTTTGGTGGTCCTGGTTTGGGAAGCTGGTGGAAGCAGCTCCTTTGGTTGGGCCTTATAGCTTTTAGTGGTGTTATATTATTCCCTATCTGCATTCCTTATTTGATCAGATTAATAGCCAGAATTGTCCATTATCTGGAATGATAAGCTGAAGGGTCTGTTAGATGGATGTTGTTAAAAGGGTAAGGGTGGAGCCGGTGGCCCAAGGCCAACAGGAACCAGAAGGAAGTGAGGAATTCATAGGGAATGTGAAATTATGTTACAAAATTTGAAGAGATCTCAGTGTACAAAATAAGAGGAGGGACTGAATGAGATGAGGTGAGATCTTTCAAGACAGTTGTGAAAATCGAGTAAGGCTTCATCTACTTCAGAGTTTGAGTAGGCCTGAAGGACTCTGAAGTTCAAGTCAAGAGCATAATTGCGTTCTCCTCCCATGACATAATTTCCTCCCTATTTCAGCCAAATATGGGCAACTATGTACTTTTTGGTCAAGTTCAATTTCATGGGTAGATCTCGAGTTTAGAATGTAAGACTCTCAGGCAATGAGGATGAGGGTCAGTGGTGGGAGGGGGTGTTTAGAGTTAGGGATTAAAGGTGCTGTCCTGCCCACAGGAGGAGCTTCCTCTCTTCCACTATCTGCTGGAAGGGTGGGATGCCCTTCTTGAGAGAATGTACAATAAACTTTGCTTTACTCTAGAGCTCTCTCCAGCTTTTTTTATTAAATGGTGTTCCCTCACCATTTCCGTACCACACAAAGGGATACCCATCAATTGGAGAATGGCTGAATAAATTATGGTATATGAATGTTATGGAATATTATTGTTCTGTAAGAAATGACCAACAGGATGATTTCAGAAAGGCCTGGAGAGACTTACATGAACTGATGCTGAGTGAGATGAACAGAACCAGGAGATCGTTGTATACTTCAACAACAATACTATATGATGATCCATTCTGATGGACGAGGCCCTCTTCAACAATGAGATGAACCAAATCAGTTCCAAGTGAGCAGTAATGGACTTCACCAGGGAAAAAACTCTGGGAGATGACTATGAATCACTACATAGAATTCCCAATCCCTATATTTTTGTCTGCCTGTGTTTTTTATTTCCTTCACAGGC